>NC_028641.1:62380587-62401534 GCF_001406875.1 Solanum pennellii
TATATATATATATATATATATATAAACACACACACATATATACCCCTCCACTAAATCAAAATAAAATCAAATAATTTATTAAATACTAATATTTTCATTATATAGTGGTGGAATATGAAGTCTAACAACTACACTTTAATCTCTTGCTTTCAGACTTTGTTAGATTAATTACATTAGTGTGTGTGTTTATATAGGTCCAAGAAACGAACTTTATTTTTTTGTTTTTAAACTCCCTTAGCTTAATTACTTAGTGTTTTTAACATCTCGTAACTCTAAATTGCAAGGAATAAGCAAAGAAATAAAAAAATAATCACTTTTGGAAATAAAGGAAAAAACATGGAAGTTTCTAAGTTTAAAAAGGTGAGTTTTGGTCATTTTCAAATGGCCATAACTTCTATCTCATGATGAGTTAGGGTCAATTATTTATATGGTCGGAAAGCCCTTGGAAAGATATTTCCAACGATGTTGACTTTACTCGATTTCAAGGTTGTATGAAGGAGATATTTCATTCGGAAATAGGGCAGTTGGATTGAGGAAAGTCCAATCCGGATTTTAGTAAGGGTAAAGTAGTCTTTTCACCCTACTATTTCCTTATTCAGTTTAGGGTATATTAGCCGTAAAACTAAGTCTTAAGTCAGCTTTAGAAAAGTTGGAATACACTTAGGGCTTGGGAGAAAAGAGAAAAGAAGAAGAAGAGGAGAGAAAGATCAAGAATCCTTCAAACACAGTAAGGTTTCACGAGAGGAATACGTCGGTGGTGATCCCTATTGAGGTATGTGTGATCTTTTTGTGTAGCAATTGTTCACCCACACACTAACATGTTTAATTCAGCGAGTTTTGAATAGGTTGGACGATGAATATTGAAGTTCTTGATGATCAATAGTTGAATTCTTGTTGGTTGAGTTGTAACATGTCTTTACTTGATTTGATTCTAGGAGATATGTTGAAGGATTTCCATCTATATCGTCCTCTTTGACCAATCTAACTCAGAAGACAATCAAGTTTCAATGGTTTGAAGCTTGTGATAAAATCTTTCAAGAGTTAAAAAAGAGATTGACTATCGCTCCGATTTTGACCTTACCAGAGGGTACTCACGGTTTTATGGTGAACTACGATGCATCGAGAGTTGGTTTGGGCTATGTGTTAATACAAAATGGAAAGGTTATAACTTATGCCTCCACAAAGTTGAAGGTTCATGAGAAGAATTATCCAACTCATGACTTAAAATTCGTGGTAGTAGTTTTTGCTTTTAAATTATGGCGTCAGTACTTGTATGGTGTTCATATTGACATATTCACTTATCACAAGAGCCTTCTATACGTATTCAATCAAAAGGAGCTCAATCTCAGACAAAGAAGGTGGTTAGAATTACTCAAGAATTATGACATGAGTATTCTCTACCGCCTAGGTAAGGCTAATGTGGTTGCGAATGCCTTAAGAGGGTTATCCAAGGGGAGTACCACCCATGTTGAAGAAGAAATGAGGGAGATGTGCACAAACTTTCATGCCTAGGAGTCAGAATTATTGATTCCACATAAGGATAAATAGTGGTTACCAATGGGGTTGAGTCATCACTATTGTAAGAAGTGAAAGAGAAGCAAGACCAAGACCCCATTTTGTTTGACTTGAAGCCAAATTTTCAGAAGCAAAGAGTTTTGGATTTTATAAAAGGGTGAGATGGTGTGCTTAAGTATCAAGGTAGGTTATGTGTAACTAGGGTGGATAGACACTAAGAGAGGATCATGGAGGAAGCTCATAGCTCCATATATTCCATTCATTCTGGTTCCACAAAGATGTACCGCGATTTGAGAGAGGTATATTGGTGGAAAGGGATAAAGAAGGGCATTGCTAAGTTTGTTCCCAAGTTCCCAAATTACCAACATGTGAAGGTAGAACACCAAAGGCCGGGAGCTTTGGCTCAGAATATAGAACTCCCATAATGGAAGTGGGAGATGATTAATATGGACTTCATCACATGCTTGCCAAGATCTTGTATGCAACATGATTCTATTTGGGTGATTGTCGATAGAGTGACAAAGTCAGCCCATTTCTTGACAATAAAGTGTACTTATTCAACCGAGGATTATACTAAGTTGTACATTCAAGAAGTGGTGAGACTTCATGGAGTTCCAGTTTCCTTTTTTTTTTATAGAGGTGCACAATTTACTGCACAGTTGTGGAAATCTTTCCAGAAAGGTTTGGGTTCAAAGGTGAACTTAAGCAATGCTTTTCATCCTCAGACATATGGACAAGCAGAGCGTACTATACATTCCTTAGAAGATATGTTGAGAGCTTGTGTGATAAACATTAAAGGGAATTGGGATGAGCACATACCTCTCGTTGAGTTTGCTTACAACAAAAATTACCATTTGAGCATCCAAATGGCTCCATATGAAGCTCTTTATGGAAGAAGATTCAGATCTACAATTGGGTGGTTCGAAGTTGGTGAAACATGGTTGATAGGGACAGATCTAGTTCACCAATCAATGGATAAGGTGAAAGTGATTCAAGAGAGATTGAAAATGACACAGAGTCGCCAAAAGTCCTTCACAAATGTTAGGAGAAGGCTTTTATAGTTTGAGGTTGATGATTGGGTGTATCTGAATGTTCCACCCATGAATGGTATTATGAGGTTTGGTAATAAGGGGAAACTTAGTCCCCGATATTGGCCCTTAAAGAATCTCCAAGAGAGTTGGCAATGTAGCTTCTAAGTTGGAGCTACCCCAAGATTTAGCAACGGTTGATTCGGTATTCCATATTTCTATGTTCAATAAGTGATTGGGTAATCTTTGATTCACTGTAACAATTGAGAATGTTGAGATTAAGGATCGCTTATGCTATGAAGAGATTTCGTTTCAAATTTTAGATCGTCAAGTTCACAATTTGAGAACTAAGGAAATGGCATCAGTCAAGTTCTTTCGGAGGAACCAATTTATTGAGAAGCAACTTAGGTAGCTCAGGAGGATATGAAGAAGAGATATCCACATCTCTTTAAATCCGGAAAGAATGTAGATTAACATATTTAATTCTCTTCTTAGCACTTTATAACATTATGTATAATCATGTTCTTACTTGCTTTTGTTTGTTGAGTGCTGAAATGATGTTACTACCCTTAGCTTAGTAAAGGAGTTCACATTCGAGGACGAATGTTCCCAAGAGGGAGATATTGTAACATCTCATAACTCGAAACAGCTAGGAATAAGCCAAGAAACCAAAAATAATCACTTTTGAAAATAAAGGGAAAATTTTGAAAATTTCCTAAGTTTAAAAAAATCAGTTTTGGTCATTTTCAAATGTCCATAACTTCTTTCTCAAGAAAAGTTAGGGTCATTTCCTTATATGGTTGGAAAAACCCTTGGGAATATCTTTCCAATGGTGCCGAGTTTGCTCGATTTTGATGTCGTATGAACAAGATATGCCTTTCAGAAGTTGGGTTGTTGGATTGAGGAAAGTCCAATCCGGATTTTAGTAAGTGTAAAATAGTATTTTCACCCTACTAAATCCTTATTCATTTTAAGATTTTATTAGGGGTAAAACTAAGCCTTAAGTCAGTTTTATAAAAGTTAGAATACCATTTGTCAGTTCCTTATATGGTTAAAAAACCCTTGGGAATATCTTTCCAATGGTGCCGAGTTTGCTCGATTTCGATGTCGTATGAACGAGATATGCCTTTCACAAGTTGGGTTGTTGGATTGAGGAAAGTCCAATCCGAATTTTAGCAAGTGTAAAATAGTCTTTTTCACCTTACTAATTCCTTATTAATTTTAAGATTTTATTAGGGGTAAAACTAAGCCTTAAGTCAGTTTTAGAAATGTTAGAATACGCTTAGGGCTTGGAAGAAAAGAGAGAAAGAGAGGAAAATCATGAATCCTTCAAGAACGCTAAGGTTTCGCAAGTGGAATTCGTCGCGGGTGATCCCTATCGAGGTATGTGAGATATTTTTGTGGTGTATTGGTTCACCCACACATTAACATGTTTAATTCAATGAGTTTTGAATATATTGGATAATGAATATTGAAGTTCTTGATGAACAATTGTTGAATTCTTGTTGGTTGAGTTGTAGCATGCCTTTAGTTGATTTGATTTGTGTTTCTGGGTTATTCTTTAGGTCGAATCTATTGAGTATTGGGGTTATTAATAATAATAAGTGATTGGGGGTGAGATTCATGGATGTTTAGAAGGTCTAGAGAGGAAAAATGGAGAAGAAAAGTCGAAATTCCCTTCTGACAGACCCTGAGGCGCTGCCCCTACTAGAGCCCCTAGGGGCAGTCTCTGTCAAACATTCCCTAGCGTGCCGCGCTAGCCAGAGCGCCTCAGACAAGAGTGTGTCTTTAAGGCTCTTGTACTCCGCGCCTCTCAGAGCGCCCAGGCCATCTGGAGGCCCCATTCTTTCCCTATCATTTCATAGTAGTTCCTAGGTGATGTATCCACATTTCTTAGTTGATTCGAACACTCTAAGGTACATCTAAACATCATAAAATCATCCATAAACATGAGATCATGATCCTTGAACTCATAATCCAATTCAATAAAAGTAATGATCAAAGTCAAAGGAGTTAAGAGTCTAGTCTAAAAGATAAGAAACAAGTCAAAGTGAGTTCCTAAAGTTTCATAGAGTCTTTAACTAACACTTTCAACTTTGCTTTAAGACTCAAGTTACAACTTAAGCAATATTAAAGGGTTGAGTTGATTCTCAAAATTTATAAGGGGACTATGTAATCCCTAACAGTAACAAATGTTTTTACATTTAACCAAGTAAAGAGCCTTCGGTCTAGTTTTTAGACCGATGTAATAGCTTTATGACATGAAGTAAGTAGGGAAACTACGATTTCCAAGAGAACTTTTAAAGTTATGTTCTTACACTAATCTCAAATCACTGAATCAATATATTTTAAAAACATAAAAGCCAGTATATTTTTTGGAGTAGTATTGAGCACCAATGTGGGGATGCGAGTTCATATTAAATCAAGTCTCCATGAAAACCATGTAGTCATCATGGGTAAAAGAGGGCCATACTTTTTAGATGAACCTTTTCCATAATATACTAGTGGATCCATTAGGCAGTTCAGTAACTACACTCTGGCAAGGTTAGGATGGCCGGACAACGTGGTCCGAGTGATGATGTATCATCACTATAACTCTTAAGTGATGATTGTCGATTAGACAATCTCCCCCAAAAGTTATTGTATTTTCATATACATCATATATTTGTACTTTTACATACATGTCATAGATTATTTGTATCCTTGTGCATATTCAGAGTTTTTAGCATATTTTCAATTAGGTTTCTTTAAACTGCACATTTCTTTTAAATTGTATTATATTAAATGAGTAGTTATTCATGAGTTGAACATAGTCAAGGTAAGTGTTCCTTCTTACTCCTTTTCCTGCTATTTTTTTAGCATTTCAACTCGCATACTCGTACATTCAATGTACTGATACCAGTTGGTCTGCATCGTATCATAATGCAGACGCAGGTAACTAGGATCAACATTTGGTGTGTCGTTTGATCTAGTGAGCATCTCAAAGTCAGTTTGTGAGCCTCTCATCATTCGGAGGACATCTTTATCATCACTTATTTGTTTTCTTCATTTTCAGTTATAGAATGTTATGGGGTTTTTTCCGACATTCATCTTAGTATTTGTGAGAGGCTTCATAGAAAGATAATATTAATCTTTGGTCTTTTCATTTCATTTGTAAACGATGAGACTTAAGTGCCATTTTGGCCAGACTATTGTATTTTAAGTATTTCCATTGAGACTGTTCCTTACTTATATTGAGTTAAGTTAAGTCTTTTGCTGAGTTGAATAAGCTATGACAAGGGTCAACTCAAGGCCAGAAATGATCATTGGGTGCCGGCCACGTTCAGGATGTAGGCTCGTGGCGTGATAGTGTGAGTGTGTGTGTTTACGTAGGTCCAACAACTGCACTTTAACTTTTTTCTTTGCACTTTATTTTTTTAATTTTAGACTTCCTTAGATTAATTACATTGTCTGTGTAAAAGTACACATGACATTAGAAATATTTTTACATTTAGTTGATTGGTAGGTGGTATAAATATGTGTTTCTATTTCTCTACTCCTTTCTACTTGATTGTTGGTTTACCTAATCGATCGGTAAAGAAGAGATTGTACATTATACTAAAAGAAACAAGTCCAGTAACTTTTCTTATTAAAGGCGAAATTAGAAAGAAAAAATTATTGAAAATACACGTCTTATGTTTGCCTTATTTCCAATATTCTCTTCTGTTTCTAAAAAAAATACCTTATTTTTAATGTATCCGAGTCAGTATTTAATGTATTCGGGTTACATATTATATATATGATTTATTTTACAATGTATTCAAGCTACATATTATGTATCCAATCTAGTTTTTAATGTATTCGAGCTACATATTATCTATCCAATTTCTGTTAAATGTATCTAAGATACTCTTTAATGTATCTAAGCTATATATTAATGTATCCGATTTGTGATACTTTTTAGGGGATTACTGTAATTACATTGTAATGTCATATTAAAAACAATGTGATTCCTAAAATTTATCCAACTAGAAATCAAAGTAAGAAGGATTTCTTTGGAGAAGTATATTTTTCTTTTTAGAGATCTTGTCAAGTAGGATTTAAGATATTACTTTGAAAATTTGCACTTCTTCTTTAGTAGATAATTTATGAATCAAACATGTTTCTTATTACTAATATTTATGTAATTTTTTTAAAATCTGTGGTCAATAAACTGGATTAGACATGTTTAAAAATGGAAAGCTTCAAAGTACAAAGTTAAATTACTATTTTATCTATTATATAAAATATCTGATTAATTAATTATTTTTATTATTCATTTATGTTATTATTATTATTATATACTATTTAATGGGAAGAACTTTTCACTTTCTGCTAACCATTTTTACTTGAAGTTGTTACTTGAAAGTTGAAAAGAATATTTTTCATAGTTTAAGGTTTTATTGTTGGGGGAGCGGAATTCATCATAGAGTATGTTATATACTTTATAGAATAAAATATATTTTATCATAAAGTTATTTTGATAATTGTTCTAATCTGATACCATTGTTGGGGGATGCGGAATTCATCATAGAGTAAGATATATATTTTATAGAATAAAATATTTTTTATCATAAAGTTCTTTTGATAATTGTTCTAATCTAAATATTTCATTGATATTATTTATTATATATTCTATGTATAACATATCTTGGGTTCTTTGGTACATGTATAAATTTTCTTGCATTAATTGTTTTAATAATCTTATATTTTCCATAGTTTCTATCCAATATTCTAAATAGTCATAGTTCATTTCTAATCTGAATTTATTTCTAAATCGTATATATCTATTCTTTCTATATCTAATTCTTGTAAATCTATTTCATACCATTCTTGATTTAATATATCTTCTATATCATGATTAAATATTTTTTCCCATATAATTCTTTTTGTGTCAACAATTTCTATATCTTTAAGTATATATAAGATCAAAGTTTTATAGCTTTTTATTTCATCATACATTGTAATCATGTTTATTTATTTATGCAGGTTTGTTTTCAATTATTCCTTCCTATCATATCATAATTCAATTAAATTCATATTAGTTTATTATAAACTAGAGTATCGTTATCATGTTTTCCGGTCACTACTAGCATCGTACTTTAGCGGATAATTATTGCTTATCAGCGCCTCAACCTTGTGTACTCCCCTAACGGCATCCCTTCCCTACCGGTTTTCACTGTGGGATGGCATAGTCTTGCAATTTTCTCCCTGTTTCCCGTTTACTAGCAAACTAGAATTCATGATTCAAATATTTCTAGTATATAATAAACTAACATAAATTTAATCAATCATATATATGATATTCAGGAATATATGAAATTAGTTCTGCATAATTGTTAAACAATATACCTTTGTCTCTTGATTTTCCATGCTATCTATAATATCTGACTTGATTTCGAATTTCTCCATTCTTTAACTTAGTTTATATCTTGAGAGAGGTTTTTTGAAAGGGTTTTTATTAACTTAAACTTTTGTTTGGCATTTCCTGCCTTTCATTTACAAATTGGCAATCTATATATACTAAATCCTAAACCTGTACATAAGTGCGCCTACTGTATACTTTACGACTTTTTAAACAAAACTTTACAAATGGCCGGCTATACATATTGGCCTTTCAAAAAAGCAAAAGTTATTTACAATACAAAGGAATCTTATCTCTTATTTTTACATTTTTTCAAAGATTTCTGTCTCTTTGTCTGCCATCTTTTTTGTTTCTATCTTTATGTCTTTTTCTTCTTTTGTCATTTTTCTTAGTCTACTTTTTCTTCATCCTTATCTTATCTTGCATTTTTATCTTTTCATCTTTATTCCAAATCAACATCTGGTATAACGTTATCTTCTCCATTGCATTTGGAACATCTGTGATCTGGGTATTTGTGTCCAATAAGTTTACAATATCTAATCAATAAGTCTTCTGAAATAAATTCTTTCTTTAGTGCTCGTGTTGTAGGTTGTTCCTCTGGCTTTAGTAATGATAAAATTCAACGCTGAACTTCATCCATATCTGCTCTTCTTAATTCCCTTGAGTTTGAATATATCATAACTTGATCTCTAGCGTAATAGCTCCATCTGGCATTTCCATTTAAATAATGTCGCGCCCCATTTTCGCAGAAAACGGGTTTTGTGCACGACCTAACAACTCTTTTGGCATTTTGAGTTTGGAGTCGCCACCTAACGAATTAAGGCACGTTAGGTCACCTATCTAACCTAACTAAGTCTAGCAAAGGTCAACGAGCCAGAGATCAGGGTAAGAGTTCAAATTACCTCGAGGGGAAGGTGTTGGCATCCCTCGAGGTCCACAAATGTGGGTCCCGGCCGTGTCTCATGCAATCTATGTGGGGGTTACAAGTAGCAATTAAGGTCACTTCATTTATTAGTGTATTTAAACTTGCTAAGTGATGACATAAAACAATTAAGACTATTTTCTTATTTTTACTAATTTAGATATGCAAGGCTAGGTGATAGCAATAAATAAACAATCAAATTTATTTTTTATTTACATACGAGACTATGTGCTGAACAAATATTGCAAATATTAAGCAATTAATATTTGCGAAAGTAAAGTTTTGAAAATTGATCAAGTTTTGAATAGGAATTTTTATTTTTAAAAAAATGTTTGTTTCTTTATAGGGATGATGCCACGATATTGTTGATCGCGCTCCTCCACCATAGAAACAATTTTGATTTTGAGGTCAGTCTTTATAAAATAATAGTTTATATTTTTGAAAATGATTTTAAAAGATATAGTTTGCATATAGGCACATGAATATTTATATATAAATACACATAATTCCTTTTAAAAAACCATGGGTAGGTGGTACTTCCGGGGACGCGTCGGGTTTAAAAATTGGAACTAGACCTCATAGTTCCTTTGACTTTCCCACTAACGATAGGTTAGGAGATAGTGCTTATAATTTATTTCAAAAAATAAACAAGGTCATAATCAATCCAAAGTTTTAAAGGATGATTGAATAATGACTTTTTTTAAAAAAAAAAAATATTGCAAAACCTTGTAAGAAGAAAAAGAGAAAAAAAATAGAACATTAATGTAGTAAATTTTTTAAATGCAAAGATTTTGATATGAAATATTCAAAAGCCAAGTAGTTTGTTCAATGCATGAAATGATTTTAATTTATTATCACTATTATTTTAAGAAAACAACATTTTGCATCATAAATGCGGAAATTTTCAAGGGGACAAATAAGATTACTAATTAAATAATATAAACTAATTTTAGGGAGAGGGCACAAACATGCACAACAAATTTTATTTTTATTATGGATATGCTAAAAGTTTATTTACAAGCCTATAGACATGATTTCTAGGTGTTCAAAAAAAAAAACGGAGTAACACATATATGCATGATTTTGTAAATCTAAATGATATGAACAGTTTAATCCTTAGGCATGGTTTCTACGTGACAAGACAATGCTAAAAAATTTATAACATTTTTAAAACACCTAATCCGCCTACTAAATTATGACAATTCGATTTTAACATTCAAAAACTAATGGCATGTAGTTATTTTTTTTTAAGACTTATTAACAAAAGCGTCAAGCAAATTGAAAATTGGTTAGATTATAACACCTACAAACAATAATTCTAGGAGGTTAAAGATAAACCTATAGGCATGATTTCTAACTTTTTAAAAAAAAAATTACAATGAACAAGTAGCATGTAAATCCCCTTCCCCTAGACGATCCCCCAAATAAATTTATATATATGAGCTTTAGAGTTATACAAATGTTACAACATTCAAATAAATAAAATAAGAAAAAAAATATCGATTCAAATAAACAAATAAATCTTTCTTCATGGCTAATCTTCAACTTGAACTTCAAGTTTGAAACCTGTCAAAGCAATCAAATAACTACACAAGTAATCACATTTATTTAGTCAAGGTGAGACATATGCAATTGTTTAACAACTTATACATAACAAAGGAATAGAACAATGAGCTCACACAAATGTACGAATACAAAAAATAATGTAAATGCTAATTCCGAATACTAACCGGTTAAGTAGTTTAGGAATGGTAGCAATGAAAAACAAGTTGATCCAACCTTTACTCGAACAAAAGCAAAATAGCAAAGTAGCAAAGAAGAACACTTGAATGTTTACCGGAATCTTAATGTATTTTTAGAGTAGCAAGAGAGCAATGAGAGAAGGAAGAGTGATGAGAGAACTTGTGATTGAGAGTGAATGAGTGTATGAGTTGATGAAATAATGAAGGGAGGGGGTCTTATTTATATAGCAAAGAGGAGGAATCAAAATAAGGAAAAGAATAAATTAAGGAATGAAATAAATATACTATCTTCCTTATTCAAAAAAGGAGATTCAAATCAGCCAAAATTTAAAAATATCATTACCAAATATAAGCAAGTACAAACAATTAGGAAGAATAATATTATTTTTTTCTTAAATAAAGAAGAACAAAAATCAAATTTATTAAATTATTTTTTACCATATAAAAACAAGTAAGAATCAGTCAATTTTACAAATAAGGAAAAAGGGATCAATTAATATTATTTTTCTTTAACAAGCGGAGAGTAAGAAAATCAAAACAATTCTTTTACCTAAATTAACACAATTACTAAATGCAAATCCAATAAGAGATCCATTACATTTACCAAATAAGCAATTGAAAATTTACTAAATTTGAAGTGCCAGCAACCTGTCAAAACTTAGGCTAAGCAAAGACAAAAATAAGAATAAATCAAAAAAGGGAAAGAGTTATTTAGGAAATCACAGATGATTTATTTCCTTAGCAAGAGGAGAACTAAATCAGTCACTCTATTTAGGGTGAGGAAATACCCATTAATCATATAAACTATATTAAAGGGCAGACTATACTAAGGGGAGAAGTAATAATAAATTTGATTAATCTCAATCAAGCAAGAATAATGGAGAGATAAACGATTAAGTGTAAACAAGAAACCTCACAAGATTAATTATTATAGGTGACATCGTCAAAACTTAAGTAAGACAAATTAAGCATACACAAATAATTATTTAAATCCACTTATCATGATGGACCCATTGACATACAATTCCAATCAACATTAAAATATAAATCACCAATGTTACTTCCAACCATAAACACGTAAATAAAAAGAAAAGTAAAAATTTACTTCAATCTAGACAAGCAGGAAGGACAAATGATTGTATTCAACAAAGTATCGACACATGACAAAATCTGGTGATCTGAACTAACATTTCGATTCTAAGACTAAAATGAATTTTACATGTACTGAGCATGCATAGAACTTCCATATAATAAAAAAAAATCAAAGTCAAAGTGCAAATAAAAAGAAGAGTAAAATTTCTAAAACATGCTATAATAACCTGAAAAGAATGTACCCGAACGGATCCGTCTCTTGAAAAACTTAAAAGCTTTCAAAAACTCCGTATGAACTCGCCTTGTTTACTGGTTCGGAGCTGCTGGTCGGCTGCACCGCGTGGCTGCTTACTGCTCACCGGAAAAGAGAAGAGAGGGACAGAAAACGTCAGAGTTGCTGCTGATCGCCTGGCTGTTGTTTTTTGCTGGTTGGTGCGCTGGTTCTCCAGCTGCTACTGCCGGTTGAAGTTGCTGCCCCTACTGCCTCACTGCTGCTGGCCACGAATTCGCCTTGCTTCTCCTCCGCCGGAGCTGCTGCCGGTCCGCCGGTCTTCTTTTATTGCTGTTTTTTTGTTGCCAACGATGGAGAAGAGAAGGCGGGGAGAGAGGGAGCAGTGGAGGAAGCGGAGGGGAGAGAAGAGAAGAGGAGTTAAGAAGGAGAAGGGAAAGAGGGAGAAAGAGGCGGTCGCCGGGAAAGAATGGGCAGAAAGAGGGAGGGGGCTGGCGGCTGCCAAGGAAGGGGAGGGAGAATAATTGAACATTTTAGGTTTTGATTTTTTAGTGTATTCAAATCAAGAAGAAAAGGGAATTTAATCACAATCGTTGATTTAAAGGGCTAGGATTCGATCTAGGATTTATTTATTTAAATGGACGAATGAGATTAAAAGATGACATTTAAAAGTCAGATTTAGTTGGATATGAAATAGCTAAAATTGCAATTAAATTGGCTAGAATTGAAATGAAAGAGAGACTATGATTGAAATAAAATTTAATTGAAGTGGCTAGAATTGAAAGAAATTATGATAGAATAGGCTAGAATTTAAGGAAAGTACAGAAATTACAATTTAATTAAAATACTACATATATTAAAATATTTTATATAATTAAAAATCATTTAAATTTTGAAATATTTGAAATTCGTTAATAATTTTAAAATATTTTAATAATATTTACGATAACTTTATAGAGTAAAACATACTAAAATATATAATTTTCAAGCAAAGTCGGCTAAAAATTCTAAAATTTAAAATACGTATTTAATCGAATAGTATTCCTAAAAATAGTCAAAGGTCGATCAAAATTGGGTGTCAACAAATAATTATTTGCTAATTCTTGTATGATAGTTGATATACCAATTGTTCTTTTATTGGCATAAAAACATGGTATTTCTATCTTTGGTATTTCATTCTGATGTCCAATATCTTCTGGTATGATCATATCTTTTGTTAATCCTATCTTAATAACTTGAATTGGAGATTTTACCTCCTCATATAATATTTCTGCTGGTGCTGTATAAAACTTAATATAAAATAAGTTTCCTTTTGTAACTCTTTTATATGTAATAAATGCTTTGTATAACTCTGGTATTCCATTGAGTTCTTCTCCGTCATATGTATATACTGTACTTAGTAATCCATAACTGTAACATGTCTTAAACTAGGTTAGCACTAGTTTTTGGTTGTGCTATAAGTCTATTGTATCCTTGTAATTTTTGAGTTATATAGTCTTGACTTGGATCTTTGGTTTGGTTAGATCTAGGGTTGAGATTTAAATAAGTTTGGATTCTATATATATTTTCAATGAAGGTTTGTGTAATATAATTGTATCTTTTCTTTTCACTTTAGTTTTGTATACTCACTGCATAGGTAGAAGTTTGTGGTTCTATGGGTATTTGTTTTGGTGTATTTTGAATAAATGGTTTTGCAAATAACTGGTTTAAATTTGTATTTCGTGGTTTTTCACTAACTTTTCTACTTGTACCTGCAGCTGTATTTAAACAAACATTATGGGTTTTAGGGAGTTTCCCATCAGCTCCTTTTATCTCTGGAATTTTACCGTCTTCCGATCGACGTAGCTCCGCATTTTTATAGTCATGCTGCTGACTTATATTAGCTTTAGACTTCAGGTTATCCTCATTAGTCTTTAGCTTTTGTATCTCATTGTCCATACTGTCCACTTTAGTACAAAGTGTAGTAATGGCTTTGAGTAGCTCTTCAATTGTATCTTCGTTTTTGTTCTCAGTCTGGGTAGTTTTGTCTTGATAAGTAGTCTGCAACACCATTCTTATTAGTCTTTATCACTTCAATTGTAAATGTAAAGTTTAATATATTTAATATCAATCTTCTAATTTCTTTTGTTGTTACTGAATCTTGTATTTTTCTGGTTAACCATCATTTTACTTGTGTATTATATGTTCTTACAATAAATTTGTTATATACAATATATGGCTTCAATGCTAATAAACATTATATACTGAAAATAAATCTTTCCTATTTATTTCCCATTTTATTTCCGTATTTGTATATGTGCCTGAATAATATCTACAGTGATATTCTATATTATTGTCATTATATTTATATTTTAATACTCCTCCATAACTTTTTTCACTTGCATCAGTTTCTACTATATAAATAAATTTTTAATCTTCATCCGGAAAATATAATTTTGGTAATGTTTCACATAATAATTTTATATTTTGTATTTGTGTTTGATCTCTATTATCAAAAGGATATTCTACATCTTTCTTTAGTTTTTGTTGTAATGGTTTTAAATTTTCTGCTAATTTTGGTATATATTCTCTTACTTGGTTAACTAATCCTAAAAAGGATTGTATTTTCTTTTTTGTATCTAATTATTCATTCGAGGTTATTATTTTTTGTACTATATGCGTTTGCATTTTTATTCCATTTTTATCTATTTGTATTCCTAGGAATTCTATTTGTTTTTTCATTATTTCTGCTTTTTTTTTACTTAAACTTATTACTGACTGTTGTATTATACGTATAAATTTTTCTAATAATCTTATGTGTTCATCTTGTGTTTTAGAATATAATAATATATCATCAATATATACACACAATTTTCGAGTTGTTTAAAATAGTTATCCATAAAATGTTGAAATCTACCTGGTGCATTTTTATATCCAAATGGTAATACATTCCATTCATAAAATCCTTGTGGTACTGTGAATGGTGTATGTTTTTTAGATTCTTCTTCTAACTTTAAATGATAAAATCCTGATTTACAATCAAATTTACTAAAGTAATTATATCCTTGTATTTGTCTTATCTTTAATATTTTATTTGGTATTGGATAATTATATGTTTTAGTTTTTGCATTTAAATTTCTATAATCAATTACCATTCTACTTTTTCCTCTTTTTTGTTCACTATATTTACTAAAAATAAATGCCGGACTTGTATGTTTACTATTACTTTCTTGTATATATCCATCTTTTAGTAATTCACTTATATGTATTTTAAATTCATTTAAATCATTAAAATTATATTTTAATGGTTTTTGTGTTATTATGTTATTTTCATCAATCAGTTCCATTTTAACTTCTGTTTTATGTTTTTCCCATCCTTTAAAAGGATCTTCGTGATACAATAATTCTAATTTTTCTTGGATTATTTTTACTTTATCTAAGGAAAATATAATTAATTCTATTCTAGGGTCTTCTTCTTTTATATTTTCTAATTTTTGTGTAATTTTTTCACTGCCTTTAATCCATTCTGTTGTTTTTCTTCTTTTGTTACCTACTCTTCTTGCTCCTATCTTTTGTTTACATGTTGTTGTGAACCACCAGTGTGTTTTTGTTATTATATGTTGGATATAATTTTTCTAAAAATGGCATTCCTAATAACATATCTTTTGTTGTTAATTCAAAATTATATATTTCGTCTACAGTTAATATTTTATCCCATATTTGTATTTTTATATTTTTTGCCTTGTATGTAATCATACTTCCTTCATTATTAAATCCTGTTATTACTATTGGTGTTTTTAACTTTTTCC
Source organism: Solanum pennellii (assembly GCF_001406875.1). Lineage (NCBI taxonomy): Eukaryota > Viridiplantae > Streptophyta > Magnoliopsida > Solanales > Solanaceae > Solanum > Solanum pennellii. The sequence continues at coordinate 62,396,287 of NC_028641.1, forward strand.
ATTTTTCTTCTGGTAAACAATTGTATTTACATATATTAGCCTCTGCTCCTGTATCTATCATTGGTGTATAATATCCGTTATAATATCCTTCTATTATTATCTTCGCGAGTATATATATTTTCATATATATTTTTTATATTAAAGTCCTTTTTATTATGACTTTTTTATTTTGATAATTTATCGTTAGTTGTTTATCCTCTATATTATATGGTTTTACTTGTTCTAGCCATTTTATTCCTAACGTTATATTTTCATTTCCTTGATATATTTTAAATTTTATCATCATTGGTATACCTCCAATTATTATTTCTTGTTTAGTTGTTTCTTCAATATTTATTGATACTTTTGGTAATTCTGGACATGAGTATTCCGTAGTAATTATTTTTTCTTCCATAACTAACTCTCTTGTAATATAACTTTCTTCTTCTCCTGTATTTATTAGTATTAAATATTTTCTTTGCTCCATTATTCCTGTTATATAATAATGGTGTGGTTTTATTTCTTCTTCTATTAATTTTTGTGAAATTATATTTATTCTTTTGGAACTATTTGAAGTACTCATTTTTTATGATGTTTGTGGTATATCATTATTATTTATTCTTTTTGATGTGCTCAGTCTTTCTTGTACTATCTCTAAATCTTCTTCTATATCAATTTCGTTATAACTATAGTCATTATTATCTATAACCGTAACTATTTATTCAAAGGGGTTTTCTATTTTTATTTTATTTATTTTATTTTTTGCTGTTATTTTATGTTTTGTTGTTAAAACATATAAATTCTTACATCTGGCTATAAATATTTTACTTCCAGGTGCTAGTTCTATTCCTGACATTTTCCAATATAACACTAATGATTTATCTATATTTCTGTCATTAATTGCTACTGAGTAATTAACACTTATTATAAATTTAAATTTTTGGTATATTAAATTACCTTTTACTGCACTTATTATACTTTTTTATATAGGTTGTATAATTCTATCATCTGCTAAATATATTTCTATAGGTGTATCTATTCCTTCTCTAAAACATGCTTTTATTAATATTTCAGTTCCTCCTAAATGTACATATTTAATTGAGTTTTTTGCATTTATTTCTTGTATTTATTTATTAATTATTCTCTTATTTATTATTGGTATTTTAGCTTTTCCTTTGGTATACTTACAATCTATGATATGTTCTCTTTGACTTACTACATAATATTCTTCTTTTTGTCATTTAAACCAATTTTTATTTTTGGTACTTCTAATATTTTTTTTACACTTAGATCTAATTCTTTTCCTTTTATTTGTTCAATATACTATTATCAAATATTATTTTTTGTTCTAAAGTTTCTTCATCTTGACATTCTTCTTTATTTATTATTTGTATATCTGCTTCAGTCATTTATATTATAAAATTCATTATCTGATTCTAATTTTATGTCATCATCTATTTCATTTTTCTGATATTTCATATATACTATCTTCACGTTCTAAATCATAATCGACATATTCTATTTGTGTATATTTTTCATTTTCCATAATTATTTCTGATATTTGTTTCCTCTTTGGATTTTTAGGTAATTTACAATCTTTAGCTATATGTCCTAATTTTCCACAATTATAGCAAGTACATTTCGTCAATTTTCTTTTTGGTCTAAATGGTCTTTTAGTTTTGTAATTTTTTACATAATATTTCTTTCTTGGTTTTTTATATTTATATGTTGATCTATATTTTTTATAATTTTTATTTCTATTATACTTCTTTTTATAATATCTATGTGTACAACCAAATTGAGGTGCTATTTTATTTTTACAACATGCTAAGTTTTTTACTAATACTTTTTCCATTTTTACATTTTCTTTATGTTTTTCACATAGTTCTGTAAACCATCATTGTAAGAATTTCATTCTAGCTCCTAAAGTATCTGTTAATTCTGATTCATTTCAACTTTCTATTATTTTTGAACTAAAAGGTTCTGGTAATTTTGTAAAATATAATTTTCTTATTTCCTTACTTTCTTCCAGGTTATATGTTCCTTTATAATAATATTCTCTAAATGCACATGTATATTCATCTATATAACACATATTACATATTGTCAATTTTGCCATTAAATTTCTATTTATAACCTTAACTTTATTTTGTTCTTCTACTTCTGTTGTCATACTACTAAATTCATTTCTTATAGCTATTTCATATTTATTTAATATTTCCATAGATGTTGTAGCTATTTCTCCATTAAATTTTTTATTATTTCTTAAAGTCTTTATACTTTCTTCCGTTAAATTTTGTAACCATAATTTTACTGTTCCTATAAGTGTTCTTTCTATATATCCTTGTGTTTCTGTCATTCCTATTTTGCTATCTATTAGTTGTTTTGATATATATCCCATCCATAATTGAATTGTTTTATTTATATCTGCTACACAGTCTAAATCTAAAAAATTGTGTTGTTCAATTGTTGGTCTAGGTGTCCATTTATTTAATCTTTTATCCCATAAAATTTTTTCTTTATCATATTTTTCATAACTTACATTATAATATGTTGGATTTAAGTATTTTGGAATTTTTACTCCTGATGTACTAGGTTTTTCATTCATGTCTATATCTCCCGTATTTATCTCTACATTTTTTGTATTATCTATATTGTCTAAAAGTTCTATATATGTTTCACTTATCTCTGAGTGTTGTTCTTCTAAATCATCGTTGATATCATCAATTCTTACTTCTGGCAGATTGGTTAGATTATCTTGATTACTTTCTTCTGATTTATCTTCTAATTGCAATCTTTCTTTAAATTTGTTTATCTCATTTGCTAAGTTTCTTTTCTGTTCTTTTTCTTTTTGTTTTATTTCATACATTTCTTTCAACATTGCTAATTCTTTTTCTATTTACTTCTTCTATTTGTTGTACTTCTTTCTTGGCTTGATGTTTTATTTTTTCAATTTCCATTTTCTATCTATTTCTTCATTTTCTTTTGCTATCCTCACCATAGCAGTTAAATTATCTTCTAATTTTACCGTTTCTTTTTCTAACATTAAACTTAAATTGTGACCTATTTTCTTATATCTTCTTCCTAGATTAGAAAATATAATCCTTATTTTTAATCCTTCATAGTTTTCAAATATTTTTTCGTCTATTGCATATTCTTCATTATCCATTTATAAATTATGTTGTAGTTGATATTCTAGATTATTTATTTGTATTTCTAGATATAAAATAGTATTTCTTTGTGCTATTATAGATTTTTCACAAATTCCTGCAAATATATTACTATTTAGTCTATATCTTAATTCTTTTCTTTTTGCCATAATTATTTTATTAAGTTCTTGTTTATATTCGTTATTCATCGTATTTTTAAATATTTAATAATTTATGTTCTAATTTGAAAATAATATCTATCATTTCTTCTAATTCTTTATTATTAGTTTTTGTAATATTAAGTTGTATATATTTTGGGTATAATTTGTTTAATTTTCTTCTTTTTTTTTTTATTTTTCTGTTGATGCTATACATCTTTTCATCTTTCATGGCTCTGATACCATTGTTGGGGGGTGCGAATTCATCATAGAGTAAGATATATATTTTATCATAAAGTTCTTTTGATAATTATTCTAATCTAAATATTTCTTTAATATTATTTATTATATATTATATGTATAACATATCTTGGGTTCTTTGGTACATGTATAAATTTTCTTGCATTAATTGATTTAATAATCTTATATTTTCCATAGTTCCTATCCAATATTCTAAATAGTCATATTTCATTTTAATCTGAATTTATTTCTAAATCGTATATATCTATTCTTTCTATATCTAATTCTTGTAAATCTATTTCATACCATTCCTTATTTAATATATCTTCTATATCATGATTAAATATTTTTCCCATATAATTTTTTTTATGTCAACAATTTCTATATCTTTAAGTATATATAGGATCAAAGTTTTATAGCTTTTTATTTCATCATACATTGTAATCATGTTTGTTTATTTATGCAGGTTTGTTTTCAATTATTCCTTCCGATCATATCATTATTCAATTAAATTCATACTAGTTTGCACCTCCAGAATGAATAACTTTTAGTTTTCATCTGTTACCTAACTTCATTTCCGATAAATCATCTTATCAAATTCATCAAATTATGTTGAATGATCAACTTATATAAATGGAGATATAAATTAAGAATATGTACAAATCTCTCCATTAGAACAAAAAGTAGAGGAAAACTACAAATCTAATGAGTTAGTTNTATATATATATATATATATATTCATACAAAAGTATATCCATATTTATATAAATTTTATGTTCTTAGGTTTTACTCGTTGACGACCCAAATCGAGTTGTGAGTGTCACCCACCACTTAACCCCCTTTAAATTCTATTCGAGCGGTGTCTCAACATCTCCTAAAACTTTCTATACAATCATGTTACTCACCAGATAGTAGAAAATAGTGATATTTTGATACTCGTTACTCGTTATTACTATACAAAATTCGTCTAACCATTAATCATTATTATATAGTTGCATCTTAATCATAATCCATCACTAACTCTTATTATCCTCATGTCCAGTTAGCTCTTCCCTTCATAGCAAAGTCAACTTTTTCATTAACATCACACCTAAAACTCAGTTATACCAATCAAATTTGAGCGACTAACCCAATTTTATACATACTTTCTTACTAAAATCTTTAATTGTGTTCACCCAAGTCGACTGACTGGACTTTCTTTATCCCTAAGCTTATGATTCCAGTATCAATCCACTCCTTTGAAACTTATGATAAAATCATGATCCCTCATTTTGAATCCTCAAGACACACTTTACAACCTAAATTCTCTAAGATCCTATCAAATATCCACCACTAAAATCTTCCTTAAAATAATGTTTAATCGAAGTGTCCGTAGTAACAAAGTAGTAGGTTTCTGTTATGTAAATGCAACACCAAATCTTATTATCTTACCATATTATACAACTGGCAACTCCACAAGTTTAGTATTCTCATTTTACAATCGAAGTATTTTTTTGCACATAGCTCAAGTACTACCACACCATGAAAGTCCGTTGGATACCTCACTAAAACACATCATATCTATCGCTAAGATCGTACCAAATAGCCCACAAATTTCTACCCCCTAAATATTTGCAAGACATATCTTTCGTTTCTCTATTTTCAGGAAACCATCTTATGCTCTCTCTCTCTCTCTCCCCCTCTCTCTCTCTCTCTCTCTCTCTCTATATATATATATATATA
>NC_028641.1:62401621-62434121 GCF_001406875.1 Solanum pennellii
TATATATATATATTAGTGGTGGATTATTGATATGGTATTAATATGTTGAGTTAAGACGTGTCTTCCGTGGGTTCTAAATGAGGACTAGAGATTTCATCATAAGGTCCAAGGTAATGAATAGCTACTAGAATGAAAAGTGTATGGTTAAAGGAAGTCTCAAGAGTACACTCGTGTGAAGGTAATTGAAGATTTTTGTAAGAAAATGCATATAAGATTAAGTTAGTCCTTTGATTTTTGTTGGTATTACTTGATTTAAGGTGTCATATATTGATGACAATAGCAAGTTGAGCATGATGGCAATAAGAATTCGTGATGGGTTGTGATTGAGCTGCAACTATATAATAAAGATTGTTGGTTAAATGAATTTTGTATTGTAATGACGCCATGCGAGTATATAAGGTTGTGGTTTGATACTATTTGGTGAGAAGCTTAATTGCATGGATACTTATAGGAGGTGTTGAGTCACCACTTGAATAAAATTTAAAAGAGCTAGAGTAATAAATGGAAAGAATTAGTGTAATGTAGCTTGATCTTTAGAAAGAGGCGATTGAGAATAAAGATATTTACTTTGAGTGCAAAATTAAAAAAATATACCTTCATATAGTAGAAAACTGAGTTGAGAGATGCATAATTTAGTCTATTTTGCTCAACTTATGTTAATCGTGTCACAGATTCACCACATTGATTAAAAACTTTTCGATAAATTTAATAAAGAATTTTACATACGTTCAACTCGAGTGTAATGATAAGTTATTTTTATGGTTTTGAGTTTGTTGCTTAGTATGGTTGGATTTTAAGTGAAGGATATGATAACGCCAATAAAAGGGAAATCAATGATACCTAAGATACATGAATTCATAAAATTCTTCTAGGTATGAACTAATGTTGATAGATAAAGGGATTGGGTTACACGGTTCGATTCAAAAATTCAAGTTCTTTTTGGTGATTATATGTTTGTGATAGTATGTTTTATCAAGGTATATATATATAAGGTAAGAAATGATCGATAGCATTAAATATAGAATATTTGAAAGGACTCGTACATGATTTAAGTCATAAGGTGTGTTATTTTGGTTTTAATGAACCTAAGGAAGGGATTCATTTAACGCTTTTATTCAGAGGATAAGGTAAAAATGTCAAGAGATATTGACTAAAGAATAAGAATGGTGAGAGAAACAACAAGAGGAACAATAGTTTGATGTATTGATGATTTCAAGAAATTTAGAATTTTATGTCATGGGAAATATTTAAGAATAATAAACAAATAAATCACTCGTATAAACTATTGGTTTGTAGTTGAAAGATTTTTTTCCTATGAGTTTAGATATGACTATGAGATGTGAACTACTTCGGTACAAATTTACTAGGAATTTATCATCGACTTTTCTAAATATTGAGTTTTTGTTAGGGTGACAAGCAATGATGTGTGAAATATTATATTTGATTATGTCAAAATAGATTGTTCAAATTATGATAAATAACTTATTGATGTTCGACAATAACTACATGATTAATAAGGATTTCGATTGGATTTAAACTACTTTGTTGATAGGACGATACAAATTGTTATGATGTGTTAAATAAATATTTGATGGTGAGTAGAAATTATGAGCTTATAGTATTATTAGAGGGACCAAGAATTTCGTAAGTGTTTGTGTGAGGTATATGATGATTTTGAATATCAGTTGAAATTTCGTATCTGAAAGGTTACGTGACGTTGGCATTGTAAGTGATTCAATAACTTCATATTGATGGAAAATTACTTTTAGATTTAAAATTAGTGCTATCTGCTTTGAGCGGGACCCATATCTTTCATAAAATGCTTATTATGAAAGAGAGGGCACCATAGTTTGAAAATTTTGAAGGCGATAATGTGTTGATTAAGAAAGCGTTGATACTATTGACGATTTGAGAGTATGGTATGTTGACACCCAATTTTGACACTCCCTAATTAGAATTAATTCATGTGCTTTATAAAGTTTGTGTTATTTTGAATGGTTTAGTCATTTCTTACAATTTTTAGATTATACACACACACACACACACACACACATATATATATATATGTATATATATATATATATGTATATGTATATATATATGTGTGTGTATATATATGTATATATATATATATATATGTATGTATATATATATATGTATATATATATTTATGTATATAATTAGTATATTTTATGATTATTAAAAAATCATTTCAAAAATTATTTTAGTTCTAGTAAAATTTTAGACACTAGTGTAGTTTGAATAATAATTTATACTTTTAAGTTAATTAATTTATAATTGAAATAATTATTTTATTTTGTTAATATTAAAAATCTCATTAATTAATTTATGTTAATTCATATTATTTAGATATTAGTGAAATCCTTAAACCTATCTGAAGAGCAAATTCTAGGGCCCTTTTTTCCAATTTTTCAGCAAAGCCATATTTTGAACCCAATTTCCAGTCCACCCTTTTTATTCATTAACCTTGACTAAGGGCCCGTTTGGATGGGTTTAATAAAAGCAGCTTTAAAAAAGTACTTTTAAAAGTGCTGAAACTTATTTTTAAAATAAGCAGTTATGCGTTTGGATAAAAGTGCTGAATTTGTTATGTCAAACGTGAAAAGGGAAAAATGGAAGAAAGAAATATTAGGGTTATATGGGTAATTTGGAGATTGTATAAAAATATTAAGAGCAAAAAGATAAAAATGTGGTCAACTTAAAACAGCTTATAAGCTAAAAAAAAAAAAGCACCCCTACCCCAGCTTTTAACTTTTGGCTTAAAATAAGTTTTTTTTAACTTAAAATAAGTTATTTTGAGTATTGCCAAACAGCTAAATAAGTCAAAAATCAGCTTTTAAGTCAGTTTGACCAGCTTTTAAGCTGAGCCAAACAGGCTCTAAGTTCAAATCCCATATCCCCAACCCCATTTTCTAGAAGCCCATCCTTTTTTATACCAGACCCAGCCCAATTTTCAACCCGACCCATTTCTTTGACCCAGTCCAAAAGAATACCCAGAAGGTCTGCAGCTTTTTCAAAAGCTTCTCATTCACATCACAACTTTGACCCCAACAGGCAGTATGCATCAATTCCAATGCCCCACTCTGCCCATCTTCCTCACGCGCGCACAACGAAAGCAAATTCCACCCACTTGCAGTAACGACGAGGTCACGAGAGGCAGCGAAAGATCGATCACTCTGCCCCTCTGTCGTCTTCTTAAACAATAGTGTCGTCTACAGCAGCAAGAGCAGTAACATCACGCGAAATCGTCCTTGGGGCAACGGGATCGATCCACGTCACCCCAAGGAAGATTGGATCAATCGAACCCGTCTATCCCATTTCCCATTTCGGTTTGAGTTTTTGTTTTCGGAGAAAAGCTTGTGCGTCCAAAAAAGGAAAAAAAAGTTTTGAATTTCAAATTCGTAATGGGATTTTGATCCGATTTTTCATCTTCCCCCCCCCAAAAAGAATCTTGAAACCCTAATCTACCTCATATATATACTTCATTTCATTCATCTTGCAGGGGGGTCCCTTTTTCGGAGGTCTTGTTTTTTTTTCTCTCTTCGGTTTTTGGAAATAAAAAGAATAGGAAGTGCTTTTTTTTGTTTTCTTTTGATTTCCTGAAATGTTTTTTTAAGCCCAAGATATTGGAGGAACAATAAAAAAAAATTGGAAAGTTTCTTTGGGATCAAAATACACAGAGAAATTTAAAAGTTTGGCCAAAAGAACTCCAAAAAAAATTGTGTGAGACTCGTAGGTGTTCTTCACTTAGTAACATCGTTCGAGCAGATTCTTTTTCTCTCTTTTGCGTAACAAATACATCTCGGAAGAAAAGGTTCATAGTTTGGTTTTCGGGTCAAGCTGCTGTCCAGATTCCTACTCTCCACTCGTATTCTAGTTTCGTGGTTGTGGAGTCACTTCCGACACGCTCTTTCTCGAGTTCTGCTTCCCAGAAATAGGTAATCTACTTCCTCCGATAATTTTCCCTTTACTTCTTTTTTTTTTCTTTTTCCTGTTCCGTTAAACTTTGGAATCCACTATTCTTTGGTTGTTTGTTTATAGTTGTCATTAGGTCGATGCTTGTTTTATTATGAGGTACTTATTACTGTTTTTTTTTTAATTAGTCAGAGATTGAGTACGAAATTTTAGCCGATTTATACTACTGTTGGTGCTCCTTGCCTTTTTGCGTGAGTGTCTTGTTATTCCTCTTCTCTAAACCATTACTGAAAGTTGTTGAACTCTCCCTTCTATCTCTGCCAAGTTGAGGTTCCTCCGAACGGATTTGTTGAGCTATGTTATCTCTTTTCAATAGTATTGTATGATGTATGGAAGTCGTAGATGTTTCTGGATACTTTTAAGCACATGCCCCTCTTCCCTTTACTTTTCTACCCTCTCTACTTTTTTTTAATTATTAATCATTTGTTTTTGTGTCATTTTCTCTTTTAACCAACTGTGTTGTAACTTCCAAAGCCATAAGCATTGAAGGTATTGTCATGTGTAATGGCAGCCACCTTAATTTTCAAAGAGTTAGAGTTTGTTTGTATGAATACTTTTTTGTCATTATTTTCATCAATGGTTTATTTTATCACTATTATTGTGAGCACGAAAGCCTTTTTTTAGCTTAGATTTAGCTTATCGAAATTGATTTCGCTTAGTCGGAGTGATATCTATTTCTCTTTGGTTTTCACTCGTGATTGTATAGCTTCGTTCTTATAGGGTATTGAGTTGACCAAGGATTTATCATTTTAGGAAATCACCCTTTCGTTTTCATATAATCTGTAATTTCTATCATGAGTGTAAAATCGTTGCTTGGATTGGTCACTTATTTAATAGTACTGCATGCTTATTCCTATGGTTCAGTTTATCTATTTCTGGAACACCTTCGTGATATAACTGCTAGCATAAATTTGGTTCCATAGGATTGACCTTTTTTTATTTGCCTTATCTCAAGATTGTCCCATGATATGTTATTCTGCTTTAGCTAAATGCATGAGTAATCTATGGTTATCAAAATTTAGCTTATTCTCTTAAAACTAACGTTATTTGGCTATTTTTGATAAATTGTTTACTTATTTAGTTTACCTTCGTTTTGAAATTGTTGCATTTTCATGGCATTCGCCAAACGGCAAGTAGTGTGCATTAAGAAAATGAAAGTTATGTGGCTTTCCAAGGCTTTCTTCAGAAATACACAAAAATTCATTTGGAAATATCAAACAAATAGTTGAAATGCGGTCATCCGACATTGTTTGGTAGTTTCACCCCGATGTTTATTCAACTCTGGTAACCTCAACTTGAAACCTATTCTAGTAATCCTAGGCTAGGGTGGAATGAAAACCAAAAATTAGCATTAGCCTAAGACGGCTTAATAACCAAGGTGTATTAAGTCCATTTAGTAAAAAACCGCCAAAACCGTGTCTAAGGTCTTTGACCTCACGACACATCATTTAATGTGACATTTAAATGATGTACGTATAGAAACCAATTTGGAGTGGGTAAAACTAAATAGCTTTTGTATTGTAGATATGGACCGTTTCCCAAAGTTTGATATGGTTATAACGGCCCCACACCAACTCAAAATGTGGCATGAAAATCTCAACGGGGATCATAGAAGAACCCTCAACAAATACATGGATGCATTAACAGAATTGATCAACACGAACGGTTTGGCATAGCTGGTTGACGTCCTCACAGGATATTGGGATAGCCAAAGAATGGTGTTCTGATTAGAAACCACCGAAACTACCCCGACTTTGGAGGAGAACAGAGACTGCACAGACACAGTAGGTACTGGGATAGAAAGGAAAGCAAGAAAACAAGAAGACAACTTTATCCCTAATAAACCTTCTGTAGAAAATATTGTTGAACTGGTTCGGGTTGGGAAAAGGTTTTGCCTACTGGTGCCAAGAATCCCATGAAGCATTCACAGATCTTTATATCCGATTTGGACATGCAATCTTCTATGTCACTTACAACCGAGATTTCAAGATCTCCTACAGAGAATGGAATGAAATTCGTCCTCTAACATTTGCTGTAGCATTATTGGGAACAATGGTATTCCCACATGGTCCAAGTTTGAGTATCAATACCCGAGTTATAACACTCGCACATACTTTGTTCAAATGTTATCCGAATCAAGGGACAACAAAATACTATCCTATAGCTCCGGTCATCCTTTCTGATATGTATCGATCCCTGGGAAAATGCAAAGAGGGGCATCGATATTTCCAAAAATGCAACTTGCTCTTTCAGTGGTGGATCCTCAGCCATTTAGCGAAGGGTGCTGGGACTCGGGAGTTGCATACATTTTGAATGGGTGAATATGGACAATCGGAGAACAAGGGGGAGATAGGCTCAAATATTCTCCGAATTAAGAGAAGAAAATCTCCAATGGATGCTTGACCATTTTATCTCCAAGGAAGTCGTCTTGGAGAGTCGCATACAGATTGTGCTTCCCCTACCATGTATTCGAGGAATTCTCCCTTATGCACCCTTTCGAGTCTTGCGACAGTTCAGGAGGAGACAAACTATACCCAATGAGGTGTACTATTGCGCTTATGTATACGATATTGGAGATGATAGAGTGCACGACGCGTTTGAAATGTTCAAGGAATGGAAAATTTCCAAGCGTATGGATAAAGACTCCATTGCTCCTAATCGATTCAATGTTGGATATGACAAGGGTTAAACAGAATGGATGAAGAAGTACATACAAAACGTCTCCTCCTTTCAAAATAGAATGGTCAGAGAAGCCAAAGCATTGGCCGAGATACAAGAGGTAAAGAAAGAATCCCAAGAAGTGTACGCTAAGTTTGTCGAGAACCAAGATACTTTTGAGAAGGCGACTCAAGAAGTGGAAAGACTAAGGCGTGGTTATAATGATTTTGATACCTGGGTCAAGGAGAAAATCGAGAGGCTGCGATACGAAATCTTAGAAGACAACGCCTGGGTAAAGGATTCTTGCTGATATTAAGGTGTATGTTTCAACAATACAAGACTCAGGGGGACGACGACGGAGTAGGACCATATGGAGCAACATAGTGGATTTCGCCCCTACGCGGGTTTTTCTATATGTATTTGTCATTTTAACCCCTGCGCGAGCCTGCCTTTATGCACTTGCGTACATTCAAATGGCCCCTGCGTGGGTTTGTCTTTAATGTTTTATGCTTTATTTTCCCCTCTGTGAACATTATTATTCACTTGTGAAATTTATTATGGGGGAAATTGTTTGTATGGTTCAAATTTACGCGTACATCATTCAAATGCGCTAGGCCTACCCTTGGCACAAAAGGATCCCCCAATATGTTTTAGGACCCGATATGTGTGTTTAACTATTTATGTGCTATTCTTCTATGAATGAGGATATTTGGAACCCACTCTTTTCTAGAAATTTCCAAAATATGCAAACAAGTCACTATTACAAAAGAACGTCCGACCAAAATTTCTAAGTCTTGACTTTCTCACTCAAAAGACCTCCTTCTATACCACAAATCCTAAAACACTATTCTACCATCTCAGGAAAGGCAAAGAATCACTGCTATAAACAAGTGTAAGAACATCCAGATGGAATTGACTAGAGAAGGACTAGAAAGAAAGATCGAACAGATCACTCGGCAAACTCAAGAAGCCAAGGAGGAATGGCTCAGGGTCGACATGGCCACCGCAATCTACAAAGCTGCAACTGTAATGCTGGATGAGGATCTGGCATCACAGATGAAGAGAAAGAAAGATGTTGAGATGGAGACAGAGAACTTGCGAGAGAAGTTGGACATGCTTCGATTGAAAGTGCAAGAAAGAGAAGCGAGAGAGGTGAGGATAGAATTGGAGATTGCCGCTCTATTAGCCAAAAGCATGTCACTTGATGAAGAGTTGACAATGGAAATGGAAGAATTCACCTCCATGAGAGAATATGGCCGCACTGAGGAAGAAGAACAAAGTCTTCCATAGCAACATGATTAATAAACTTCAAAAAATACGCAAAAAATACCCCGTTTATGAGCAAGGAACTAATAATGATCCTGATAACGCTCACCCTGAAGCGATTCGGGAAGACGACGAGGAGGAAATCATCTACAAACCTCCATTCTTAGGCCGTTTGAAAGGAGGACACCAATACTGCAACAAGAAGGGAAATAACTAACGTGTCTTCATCATTTTACCTTTTAAAAGCTCTATTGTTGCCGTTGAATTTCCTTGTAATTGTAATGCACGAATGAATGAAAATGTTTATCTTGTAATTGAACTACGTTGGACCTGAATTCTCCTTGCGAGATACGTAGGTAGCCTCTCCAGTCCCTACCCCTATATTTAAAAATTTTCATTCTCCCCTTTAATTTACGAGAAGATACGAAGACAAGATCAACGGACGTCAAAGAGCAGCTGCAAGAGGACCTTAGCTCAACGTCATTTAGCATTTCTGAGATAGTGTCAAAACAAAAACAAGCAAACTCCTGCTTGTTAAAAAATGTGTTTCCGTCCTTACTCGTGAGTTGAAGATATCCTCAAACAAAGCAACTTGTGTGTTTATCTGTTCTCTGAGTGATATTATGCATTTTGTATTCTGAATCTGCATTAACAAATCCACCTTAAAGTTGTTTTCCCTCTAAGGTACTTTGAAACTGATCTGTGTCGATTGAAAGCTGGCAGATCATCCTTATTTTTCCAGATCAAAAGGTCCCACAGATTCCTTCCCTAGACAAAGCTCTGACAAAGGAATGACAGTTATGGGGGATAGTGATGAAGAATTGAGTCTTACTAATGTTGTGGTGGCTCAACCTACCGTAGCGGACCAGAATGAGTTGATTCTGCAGCTGATGCAACAGATTGCAGAGATGAGGGTACAAATGCAAAGGAGACAGGATCTGCCTCCGCCAGGTTTTGCCGCTAATGCTAATGATTGGAGACCTCCAATCTACTTACCTTCCTCAAATAAACATCAAACCCAGAACCAGCCATCTACACCTGCTTAAAATTCGTTGGTTATAGATCTGACTACCCAAAATCCACAATATGCTTTCGCATCCTACAAAACTCCACCTCCTCCTCTAAACAATCATCCCCAAATGCCACACCATCCTCAAAATACCCACCATCAAACTGCTCCACCACCGCAAAATCAAAACCAAAATCCAAATACTTTTAATCCACAAACATCCCACCAGCACTTAAATCAGAATACAAATCCGCAGACTTAGCTGGAGCGCAGCACTTTCTCCAAGGGAAGTTTTGTCCTGTCCCACAGAATTATCAAACCGCTCAAAATTCCCAGAGTCCCTCTGTAGCTCCACCCTTACCCAAACGAACCACTTTCCAAATTCCCGTCCCTGCCGAGCATGGTTTGCACGGTTCTTAGCTAGACCATTATGAGGAACAATAAAAGGAGTGGAGGGCAAAGAAAGAGATTAAGGTCGATATAAAAGAAGAGTTCAAGAAAGCCATGAAAGAGTACCAATGCGTCTCTGATGCCGCTGGGCTTAGTTATGAAGACATATGTATTCATCCAAATTTGGACCTTCCAGAAGGGTTCAAGATCCCAAAGTTTGACACTTTCAGAGGAGTGGGCAACCCTATGACTCATTTGAGAGCCTATTGTAACCAACTCGTGGGAGTTGGAAGGGATGAAGCTCTATTGATGCGGCTTTTTAGCCGAAGCCTGTGTGGAGAAGCTCTTGAATGGTTCACTGCGCATGAAACCAGGCAATGGCCCAGCTGGAATGCGTTGGCCAAAGATTTTATCTATCGGTTCACTTACAACGTAAAAATTGTTCCAGATCGATACTCTTTGTAAAATATAAAGGAATATCAACCGAGAGCTATAGGGAGTTTGCCTATGGGTGGAGAAAAGAAGCGGCGAGGGTGAGACCACCCATGTTCGAAAAAGAAATTGTAGAAGTGTTCGTGCGGGTGCAAGAGCTCGAGTATTATAATCTTGTTGCTCGTAGGAGCAAAATTTGCCGAGATAGTCAAAGTTTTTGAGACTGTCGAAAATGGGTTAAAAAAGGGAAATATAGCTCGTGTTGTTCCATCACTCGGATCATCGGGAACATTGAAGAAGAAAAGAGAATAAATTGTTGTTGTTTTATATGGGGGAAGGAAAACTCCCAGAAGCTCGTCATAGTCCCAAGGTCGTTCTCAGCCTTCTCAAAATTCCTACCAAGCTTTCTACACACAAGCAAGTCATCTCAATAATCCTCGAATTTGTCAGAATGCAACCTCCACTATACCAAAGTCCACCCCCCCAATTTCCATAATCCATCCCCCATTTACCCAAATCATCCTCCACTCTACCAAATTCCATCTCCCTACCAGGGTGTTCCTCCCAAATGTACTAACGTGCAATCGAGCTACTGATCACCCCTTCCTGCATATCAAGTCCAAGCTCACTCATATCAAAATCCCCACCCGAGCTACCAAGCTCCAATGCCAAACTACCAAGCAAACTCATATCCCAAGAATAAAACTCCACGTCCGAACTATCGAGGTTAGCAATAGTGCCTCTCCCACAAGGATGTTATGATCCCACTCAACCTTGGTTAGAGAAGAAATCTTTGAGGAATTTCACCGCGTTCGCAGAAAGCCGAACAAAGTTGTACGTGCGACTGGCTGCGGCTGGATATATTCACCCAGTGGGGCCAAAACTCGTGGATATAAATTCAAAATTCTATAGGCCAGATCAGAGGTGTGCTTATAATTCCGACAGTGTTGGGCATGACACTAAAGACTGTATCATCCTCAAGCACAATATTCAGGATTAAATTGACCAAGAGGTGGTTTCTCTCCAACCAGCTGCACCTAATGTCAATACCAATCCTTTGCCGAATCATGGAGGCAATAACGTCAGTATGATAGAAACAAAAAATTATTGGTGTGGGACGAAAGTGATAACTCCAATCTTTCATGACGAGTTGGAAAAGGCTTTGCTGCTTTGAGTATCAAAGAGAAGAAAGAGTTCGTTATTTTGACACCCACAAAAGTTGTTGCCTTGGTGCTGTCAAAAACTCTTACCAAGCCAAAATTTGTGATTGAGACTACTGCTGCACAAGGTATGACCTGATCCGGAATATGTTATACACCTGAGGAGCTTGCTCCCAGAGTTAAAAAAAGAATCAAGATAAAAGGCAAATAAGCGAGGGTGAGGCAGAGGAAATCTGGAGAAGAATGCAACCGAAAGATTATTCTATTGTCAAGTATTTCGAGAAAACTCCAGCCCAGATTTCTGTGTGGGCCCTGCTGATGAGTTTTCATTCTCACAAGCAGGCTTTGATGAAGGCTCTTGATGATACATATTTGTCCGTCGGCACAAGAAGTGATAATGTGTTCGCTATGATTAACCAAGTTATCCGAGGTCATCAGATTAGTTTTTGCGACGATGAGTTACCTTTTGAAGGGAGATCACACAAAAAGGCATTGCACATCACTGTAGTATGCCGCGAGAAGGTTGTAAATTGCAGTTTGGTGGATGACGGATCTGGTGTGAATATTTGCCCGTTGTCGACGCTGAGGCAGTTGATGTTTGACTTGGGAAAACTTGAGCAAAGTCAAGTCAACGTGATAGTCTTCGATGAAATACAGAGGGATACGTTGTAAGTGGTGAATCTGATCATCCAAATGGGTCCAGCAGAATTCAGTGCACAGTTTCAAGTCTTGGACATCGACACCAGCTATAACCCTCTTCTGGGAAGTCCTTTCATCCATATGGCTCGAGCTGTCCCTTCTACTTTGCATCAGATGATGAAACTTGTTTGAAAAAATGAGAGCTAGTTATTGATGCGAAGAGAGTCACTCCGGCAGACAGACGTCGATCATTGATGAGATATCGCGAAGTACAAATTTCTACACGGTGGAGCTGGTAAATGCCATCGGTGAAGACTTAGCCCCACAGATTCCCATGTCTGTCGTGTACAAGATGATAGCCACTGTGATGCTGCAAAGTGAAATTGAGCTAGGTTTCGGATTGGGAAGGAATTCCCAAGGAATTGTTGAGCCCGTTCAAGTTCCCGTCAAAGGAGTAAGGTATGGATTGGGGTACATCCTCATAGATGATGATGAGAAGACAAAGAAGAAGAAGGATCAAGCATTGGCCAAGCCATTCCCTCACCTACATCAATCCTTTCCAGTCCATGAATATGCCGAGTAGGAGGACCTTGGGGAAGGAATCTA
This sequence comes from Solanum pennellii, assembly GCF_001406875.1. Lineage (NCBI taxonomy): Eukaryota > Viridiplantae > Streptophyta > Magnoliopsida > Solanales > Solanaceae > Solanum > Solanum pennellii. The sequence goes on from NC_028641.1 coordinate 62,413,778, forward strand.
TTGACTTTTGAAAGAGATCGATTATCATTGAGGAAGAGGTCGAGCTAACAGGAATCTATGATTCTGAGCAAGGAGAGATGATGCAAAATTGGACCTCCACGCCCATCTTGATCCCCCAAACTCCTTGGTAGAAGGGCATTGTATTGTGCATATTTAAATGGTGGTTGTCCAGAAGAGGACCGATACCCACCATTTTGCATATTTTTTAACTATTTGAATTTTTAATTTTCCATCATGATGTTTAAAAGGGCTACTTGGACCTATTCCATGGCCAAAGTTTGCACCGTTTTTTCCAATTTGAATGAAAGCCTCTTTTATTTTAGAATTCGTTTATCTACTTCTCTGTTATACTTTGCTTTCCTAACTTTGTCTGTTTATGGTTTCAGTAATGTAAGTTCTAAACCTACCAATGTTATGTCATGTTACGAGATGAATGAACAAAATGAGGCTGGTGATGACGACGTTGATGATTATGAAGAAAAAAGTGAGGTATCAGAGTTTGTTGCCAAGGAATTTTGGAAGTTTGAAAATCAACATAAACCAAATCTAGAGAAAACGGAAATGGTAAATTTGGAGGATTCGGAGTGCGTTAAATAGGTTAAGATCCGCCTTCACTTAGATGAAACTCAAAGAAAAGTCCTAATTCATTTACTTGCCAAATTTATTGATGTGTTAGTCTGGGAAGTCGGTGACATCCAAGGGCTGAGTATCGATGTTGTATGTCATAAATAGCCGACTAATCTGGGGTTCGATCTGATGAAGCAAAAGGCTTGGAAGTTCAAGCCGGAAATGAGTTTAAATATCAAAGAAGAGATCACCAAGCAGATAGAATCTCGATTGTTGAAAGTGACACAATACCCGACTTGGTTAGCCAATGTTGTTCTGGTTGCTAAGAAAGACGGGAAAATCAGGATTTGTGTCGACTTTAGAGATATTAACAAGGCTAGCATGAAGGATAATTTTCTGTTGCCAAATATTCATATTTTGATGGATAACCGTGCTAAGCATGAAATGCAGTCATTTGTGGATTGTTACGCAGGTTATCACTAGATTCTGATGGATGAGGAAGATGCAGAAAAGACAGCTTTTATTACACCTTGGGGTGTATATCATTACAGAGTGATGCCATTTGTCCTCAAGAATGCTGGTGCTACCTATATGAGGTCTATGACGACTATAATTCATGATATGATTCATAAGGAGATTTAGGTGTACGTAGACGACGTCATAATCAAGTCCCGCGAGAGTTCGAACCATTTGACACATCTAAGGAAGTTCTTTGATCGTTTGCATCATTAAAAATTGAAGCTAAATCCCGCCAAATGCTCTTTTGGAGTACCAGTCGGCAAGTTGTTGAGATTTAAAGTCCGCAGAAGAGATATTGAGCTCGATCCTTCTATGATTAAAGCAATTCAAAGAATTACCTCCACCGAAGACGAGAAAAGAGGTGATGAGTTTCTTAGGGATGTTAAACTACATCAGTCGATTCATAACTCAATAAACCGTGGTGTGTGAGACTATCTTCAAGCTGTTGAAGAAAGATTCTCCGACAAAGTGGACTGAAGAGTGTCAGATTGCTTTCGATGCTATCAAGATCTATTTGTCCAACCCGCCGGTACTGGTTCCTCTGTGAGAAGGGAGTCCTTTGTTGCTATAGTTGTCCATCTCAGATAGTGCATTCGGATGCGTACTCGGTCAACACGACGAAACAAGAAAGAAGGAAAGAGCTATCTATTACATAAGCAGGAAGTTTACTCCATACGAGTCTCATTACACTGTGTTGGAGAGAACGTGTTGTGCTTTGACTTGTCTTGCCCAGAAGTTGAGACATTATTAATCTTCTTATAATACATACCTCATTTCCAGAATGGACCCGGTGTAGTATATCTTCAAGAAGGCAATGCCGACAGGAAAATTAGCTAAGTGGCAAATGTTGTTGATTGAGTTTGATATTGCGTATGTGACTCAGAAGGCGATAAAAGCACAAGTCTTGGCTGATCATCTTGTAGAAAAACTCGTTGATGAAGAGTATGAACCGCTTAAAACTTATTTTGACGATGAAGAAGTGTCATTTGTGGGTGAAGATATTTCTGAAACATACCCCGGCTGGAGCTTTGATGGAGCGGCAAGTCATGAAGATAAAGGTATTGGAGCAGTCTTAGTGTTAGAGTCTGGTCAACACTATCCCATGGCGGCTAAACTCCGATTTAATTGAACGAACTACATGGCCGAATATGAAGCTTGTATTCTTGTTTTGAGAATGTCCATTGACATGAACGTCCATGAGCTATTGGTTATTGGAGACTCAGATTTATTGATTCATCAAGTTCAAGGAGAGTGGGCCGTGAAAAACCCGAAAATTATACCTTACGTAAAGTATGTACAGAAGTTGTGCAAAAGATTTCGTAAGATCGAGTACTGACATACTCCCAGAATACAAAATGAGTTGGCCGATGCTTTTGTCACCATCACATCAATGATTAAACATCTGGATACTGATTATATTGATCCTCTGGATATAGATCTGAAAGAACATCCATTCCATTGTTCACATGTTGAAACAGAACCAGACGGGTTGCCATGGTATTTTGATATAAAGAAGTATTTAGAGTTCGGAAATATCCTAAAGATGCTACATCAAAACCAGAAAAAGTCGATACGCCATATGCCTCTCAATTTCATTCTAGGTGGGGAAATCCTTTATAGGAGGACTCCAAATTTGGGTCTTCTCAGATGTGTTATGCTGTGGAAGCTGCGAAACTTATTGAACAGATACATGCTGGAGTTTGTGGCACATATATGAATGGGCTCACTTTGGCAAGAAAGATCCTTCGAGCCGCGTATTTCTGGATTACTATGGAGAATGATTGTTGCAAGTTTGTGCAAAAATGTCATAAATGTCAAGTGCACGGCGATTTGATCTGAGTCCCACCTCACGAATTTTATGCTATGAGTTCACCTTGGCCATTTGTATCTTATGGCATGGACGTCATTTGTCCGATAGAGTCGTCCGCTTCAAATGTACACATATTCATTTTGGTCTCTATTGATTATTTCACCAAGTGTGTGGAAGCAGCTTATTACAAATCGGTAACCAAGAAAGTTGTAGCTGATTTCGTTCGCAACAATCCAATATGAAGGTTTGGAGTACCAGAATCCATCATTACTGATAATGGTGCAAATCTTAACAGTCACTTGATGAGAGATATATGTGAGCAATTTAAAATTACTCATCGAAACTCAACCTCTTATCGTCCTCAAATGAATGGAGCTGTAGAGGCTGCCAATAAATATCAAGAAGATTCTGTGGAAAATGATTGACAATCTTCGAGGTTGGCATGCAATGTTTCCATATGCTTTATTTGGTTATCAAACGACTGTCAGAACATCGACTAGAGCTACTCCATACTTGCTATTGTATGGAACAGAAGCAGTTATACCTGCTGAAGTCGAAATACCGTCTTTGAGAATCATCCAAGAAGCTGAGTTAAGTAATGTTGAATGGGTCAGCAAGTTGATTGATCAACTAACTTTGATTGATGAGAAGAGAATGGTTGCTGTTTGTCAGGGTCAGTTGTATCGACAGAGAGTGATTCACGCTTTCCACAAGAGAGTAAGAACTAGAACTTTTGAAATCGATCAGTTAGTACTTAAGGGAATTTTTCCTCATCAAGATGAGTACAAATAAAAATTCGCACAAAACTGGCAAGGACCTTACATGGTTCGTAAAATATTATTTGGAGGTGCTTTGGTCTTGTCGGAGATGGATGGCACCGCGTGGCCGAAACCATTCAACTCAGATGCTGTCAAGTAATATTATGTGTAAAGTTTCATTTTGTATTCTTGTCATTTACTTGTAATTGTTCTATTTTTGCTTGTATTTGTTTGGTTTAAATTTTATCCCTCTTGTAATGAACTACGTCTGACCTGAATTCTCTAGATTGATATACGTAGGCGGCCTATGTCGGTCTCAGTCACCCCATGTATCCCCTTCAAATATTTCTTTCTGTTTGAACTACGTTCGACCTAAATTTTCAAGAATGAGATATGTAGGCGGTCTATGTCGGCCTCGGTCGGTTTCTTTGTAACTTTTCTTATTTTTTCAACTGGGACAAAATTTTTGAGAAGATCTAAAGAATCCCGCGACCTGCTCAGTTATAGTAGAAAGATAAGCAAGACGGTTAATTGGTACAGAACTTTTGAGGATGGCCTCGAAATTTCAGGACATGTTATCTACAAGTCTGGAGTGACTCTGAAAACTCCCTAGTGAATAATCAGATAGACCTCCAAGCATCAACCTCAAAGAAGATTGTTAAGCCTGATATGACATGACTTGGCAGTGACCTTTTTCAGATACTATTTTCAAAAATTTATTTCTCTAGAATTTTCTCTTTTATGTTTCATTTGTTTTGGCATAAAATATTTTGTATTATTAATCAAGAGTCAGGAGATCGGGAAATCAACCGGAGATAGCAGGACAAGGAGGAGACAATTGAAGAAATCGACACAGATCAGTTCGTTGTTAAAACTAACAATTTTTCTGTCGGCGCAGGTTTATATCTTTGCTATGAAATCAGCAAATTCTTCCGACGGATGGATATGGAGAAGTCATAGGAGGAGAAGATTATCCCAAAATAAATAGTTTTCCTAGAAGCAAGAATCATTTTATATCACTTATGTCGTAGACTTGGGAATATGAATTGTTTATTTCAATCAATTTCCAATAACACAAAATTTATAAAGAACGTCCAGCTAGATTCAAAGGTTAATCAAGCGAAAATCTCAAGGAAGAGTTAATAGTTTCTGTAAAGAACGACATTTGCATCATAATGTTGGACATGATATTATGCATTACCCGGAGGGGTTAGTTATTTTATTGTCGATCAAGACGATATACCATTTGGAAGTCGTTTTGCTGTTATCATCATTGGAGACGATATGATTATCCAGAAAGCACCCAGAAGATCACTATGTTCCTTGACTGAAGCACTATCTTCATCTAGTACCAAGGAATACATCAAGAGTCAATATCTATGCATCGTGGAAGATTATGCATCGCGAGTCAATATCCATGCATCGTGGAAGATCATGCATCGCGAGTCAATATCCATGCATTGCGGAAGATCATGCATCGCTATTCAATATCCATGCATCCCGGGTCAATATCCATGCATCGCGGAAGATATCCATGCATCGCAGAAAATCATGCATCGCGAGTAAATATCCATGCATCGTGAAACAATATTCATGCATCACGGAAGATCATGCATCGCGATTCAATATTCCCGCATCGCGGAAGATCATGCATCGCGAGTTAATATCCAAGCATCGCGAGAAGATTTCATACCTCGCAGAAATTTATGCATCACGAGAAGATTCCATGCCCCGTTGAAATTTATTCATCGCGAGAGGATTTCATGCCTCGCAGAAAAGTTATGCATCGTGAGAAGATTTCATACCTCACAAAAATTACGTGTCATGGGAATATATGCATGCCCCGCAAGAAGTCATGCACTGCCAGAAAATGAAATTGTGCATCCCAAGAGAAATATTTATCCATCGACATCAACTGCATTCTTTTATTTTGATAAAAGTAAACATCAAGAAGAGCCTGGAAGACGACGTCAAGAGAAATACTAGCACACTGCATCAACTTTCATTTATGTTGACATCAAATGAAGAGTATATTCAAGACTATATTTCAAACATAAGACATAAGCTATAATTGATTTACGTCAAACCAATCGAGTTGACGTCAATTGTTGAAAGAGAACAACTAAGTGTCAATACGGTAAAAGACACTTTCTCCCATTTGAATTGCATTTTAGTGTGAAGGAGTTTCATCTCAGTCTTTGTCGAGAGCATCCAAAAGCGTTGATTCTCCAAAACAAACCACAGGTGCGGACAATATTAAAAAGGATGCAGCACAACGCGGAACTTTTTCTTAGCAGCGAACTGGGATGTAGTCCAAAGAGGAGTGTCAAAATCTTAAGGCGCGAGCAGAGGAGCGACTTCCAAAAATATCAAACCACACCCTTATCAAAAGGCATGTGGGTTTTTCTTAAAGTTTTGTCAGTTTTGGTCTCGCATCCGGAAATTTCGATCTACCGGAAGCAAGTTCCCAATCTGAGTGATGATGCGCTAAAAGCTTTGGAAATTATGTCCCTGTAAGTGCTTAATTATGGGTGTGAAACGTGCCACATTCATGGCTAACAGGTTACAAGCCACCTTTTCATGCTCGATTAATTTTGTCACTTGTCTAGAGCCAAAGGTTATCTAGCATAATAGATTTCCTTTTCAACCGATCGAGTCGAACTACAAGCAACCTGATTCCTAAGGTTTAAGCATATGTAGGTGGGTTCAATGCTGAAAACTCTTGGTTCCAACATTCACTCTCGAATCCCATTCTCGAGTATTTCGATCCCTTTATAATCCGGTGTCGAGATGACTTTTGAATTCTTTAAAAATTGTGTGTTAACTCAAGCGTGTCGAACTATAGGTGGCCTGAATTCTCATATAGTCTGAGATATGTAGGAAACCCGTGTCTAGGGTTTGACCATAATTCTTAAAGTTCGTACTAAATCCTTTCCTAAAAATGAATATGTGGTCGGTCAAAATTGCCTTGGTCAATTTCATTTTCTTCGAATTTCTTGCATCGATTCAAGTAAAATGAGGGACAGTTGTTGACACCCAATTTTGACCCTCCCCGATAAGAAATAATTCATGAGCTTCTTAAATTCTCAAACAATTTAAAATAATTAGTTTCATAAAATTTTAAGAAAATATATAAAGTTTGTGTTATTTTGAATGGTTGTCATTTCTTACAATTTTTAGATTTTATATATATATATATATCTTAAAAGGCAGGGGCGTGAGACAAGGTGTTTTATACAGGACGAGCCAAGGCATAAGCCTCTAGACACGGGGCGTAATTCGCTTTATTTTATAAAGTATTCGATTTACATATTATGTATGCAGTTTATGTTATAATGTATATGACATACTCTTTGATGTATTTGAGCTACATATTAATGTATCCGGTTTTTGTTACTTTTTAAGGAATTTATGTAATTACAAACCAAAAAGGGATAGATTGTAATTTCATATTAAAACTATGTGATTCTTAAAATTTATCTTATTATAAATCAAAGTAAGAAAACCAAGGATTTCTTTAAAGAAGTATTTTTTTTCCTTTTACAGAGCTAGTCAAGTAGTATTAAGATATTACTTAAAGAATTTGCACTTCTACTTTAGCATATAATTTATAAATCAAACTTGTTTCTTAATACTAATATTTATGTAATTTTTAAAAATTTTGTGGTCAATAAAATTTGTACACGTGCTAATAATGGAAAGCTCCAAAGTACAAATTTAAATTACGATTTTACCTATGATACAAAATATCTAATTAATTAAATATTATTATTATTATTATTATTATGATTCATTTCATATCATCATCATCATCATTATCGTCATCATCATCATCATCATTGATACACTCAAACTTACTTCTCAAATAAGAAGTAAAGCGGTCGTGTCAAGTAAATAACCCAACTAATGAGGTTGGGATCGTTCCCACGAGGAAAATAGTTTAGACTGAACTTCAATCTATTACTACTATTGTTCTGTCAATTATTTCCTTAGAAAGCAAAAATGATAAAAGGGGGGTTTTCTATTTCTAAATAGATGAAAATAACTAGCGAAATTAAGAGAGACAACTAACAGCTTCAAATTTTGGAGTTTAATAAATTAATAAAAGTAACTAGGGTTTACGTGTTCCCCACAGGTTCATAACTTGATAATTCTAACTATAACAATTCTTTCCTAGTATCTTGCATGCAAAGTGATAAGTTATGTATTTCTAAATCCTTGGTCCGGCATCTAGAAAATTTTACTCCGCCATTGGTCCGGCTACGTGTGTTGCTATACTAATCCTTATCTTTACCTCATATTAAGCATCATATTCGATATTTGACTAAGTTATTACCTCGTACCAATTAATACTAGCCTATTAGATAGTATAAACTAAATCTATTTTGATAATTCCTTTCCTATTATCTGCCTCCTTGGTCCGGCAAGTAGCATTAAGGAGATTTCTAACGTTGGCCATCCGTTAAAAAGACTTCTAAGCGAAAGAATTATTAATACATGCAAGACACTATTCTAGAATTGTTATTTTAGTTAGATTTTACCTCATTATTTGCCTATGGTTCCCACAACCCTAGTTATGGAGTTTAGTTACCCATAGTCATAATCACAATATTCAAATATATGATGTAAGAATTCATGCACTTACTTCAATGAGAAAGAGTAAAATCCAAAAGTTCGCTTGATTAATCAACAAAAATCACCAACAATCAATTTCTGAAATTAATTGAAGAACAAAGAGTCTAACAAATAGTCTAAAAATAATCAAGGGTCTAACCTCAAAAACGAGGTTTTTAGAACGATTTATAAAAAATAAAACCTAATTAAATAAGGAATCTATTTGCTGGAAATCTGTCAAAACGCGGCTGGATCGACGGACCTCGCGACAGATCGTCGTGGTCACGACGGACCGTCATGGACTCCATCGTCCCATACTTGTGCAATTTCTTCTGCTGCTCTCTTCATTACCCTCGACGGCAAGTATGACGGATCGTCACAGGCACAACGATCCATCGAGGGTTTCCGTTCCAAAACACTTGAACTCTTGGAATTTGGGTACTGGACTACTTCTCTGATCTTCATGATGAACCAACAGGACGGACCGTAATGGCTACGACGGTCCGTCACGCTTTCCGTAACCTCACACTTGGTCAGACTTCCCCATCTTCCTTCAGCAGGTGCACTACGATGCCACCTACGGACTGTCACAAGCTCCGTAGGTGGTACTTTTCTGTATTTCTTGCTCAAAAACCTCCGCATTCATCTTGTAGACAGATTTCGTGCAAATAAAGAGAAACTTACATAAAAATTAGCACAATAAGGCTCAATACAAAATCTTGGTACAATAGCATCCATATTTTATCCTTCGCAATCATTTGGCTATCAATCCTGATCAATCTTATCATATTTATGAATACTATCACTATTAAGCTTGAATTATGTGGAATCAGACCATGACACAGACTCACCATGCACTAACACCTATCCTCTTAAATTTCTCACCGAGGTGCTAATATTTCCGGTACTGCAACTAATGTCCTCACTTCAAAACAAAATCCTCATTTTTGACACAATGATTTCAGTTTGAGTATAAGGATTACTTTTCAACACTCACTCTCAGAACAGATTCACACCCATTCATACATATTACCATAAGTTTGCCCTTATTTTCACTGCTTTAAGTTCGCTATACAACTCTTAGGATCACGATAGGACTTTCTTAGCTTGTAACATAGGCTCAGGGTCACGTAAGGTATATTTAGGTATACTTTAGTGACTTTTGCTCTCCTTGACATATCGGCTAAACATACCATTTTCTATCATTTTATTTTGTCCAGTTTCTCATATTCTTTCACCTTGCTATTTTTACCTTTTTTCTTCATTTGTGTAAGTGAATCTATTCTTTTCTTGCTTGTATTTCTTGTATATTTTTTTTCTTTACTTTTCTTTCAAATAATTCTTGAGTAACTTAACTTTTGTTCTTTCTCTCTCTTTGTTCTTTCAACCCCATTTTCCAGAGCATTCCTCATAATAGCCACCCTCAACTCATGGCTTTGCCATGAGTCAAAGTACACAATACCCAAAGTTGGGTCAAAGCCATAAAAAGGGTTGTTTATTGCATTAGCCACCCTCAACTTATGCTTTTGGCATAAGTTGAGGTCAACATGTCCAAGGAGGGACTAGGGCCAACACATTATTCTCAGAAAAGATCAGTTAGGGTGAAAAAGAAAGGCCTAGTTTAAGCTGAAATCATTTGGATCAAAGAAGGATAAATTTCATTTGGCTTTCTTTTATTTAGGTTAAAAATGGGCTATATTGAATAAGGGCCTATGATCCTTTACAAATTGTCTATTACAACTTACTTTTAGCAGGACTAACTAGGCAAGTTCTAGATCAGTACAAATAGTGGACTATCCAAATCTTCCTCACACTCACTTGACATCTCATTACTCTACCAGATTATCAGACACCTAGTTTGAATTTTAGACTTAGGGTCATGTAGTGGTGTACCTTTATGTCATGCTTAGAGCCACAGATTTATCAATTATTATGCCTAGTCATGCATCATTTTCCATTTTGTCAGGATATCATTTTAGCCATCATGCTTCAGAATTAAACTATGTACACAAAATATAGACATGTCGGTTCAACAGAAAAAGTAATCAGTCTCTTGGGGAAAAAGAACACAGGCAAGAAAACCCCAAAAGAGGATAGTGAATTGGGCTACTCAGACTTCACCCTAGAACTCACTTTCCATTTACCCCACACCCAACAAAAAAGACATGCAATTGTCCCCAATGCAAAAAAAAAAATTGAAATACAAGAGTGGTAGGTGAAGAAAACCTAGGGCGCAAAGCACCGACGATCAGCAAGCTGGTGGGTCCGATTCCACGGAACCCACTACCTCTATAATCTGGGCACCCTCAGTAGTATCCTCAGCATCAACATCACTATCAGCAGTGCCTCCCGCTATCTCCACATTTCTGGAGCTAGACGCCCCAGCAGCTAACTCTACTGCTCTCATCTGATGCGCCTTCTCATCAGCAAGCAAGGCTCTCCTCGCAGCCTCCATCTCATGGAGCTCCTTCTTCCGTGCTCGAGCTTCATCCTTCTCTCGACCCCTAAACCTCTTGGCATGCTCTCGAGGGGGAGGTAGTGGAATCTCTGAAGTGGCGAATAGGGCAGCCATCACTGTGTCTTCAGCAGGCTCTGCAGTAGGGGCCTCAGACTCAGGCACCCTAGCCTCTAAGATCATGTCGATGTCTGTGCGAAGACTGTCGACCGCAGCCTGAAGGATCGACACATCCATCTGAGGGGCTGGTCGGGCTAACACCCGCAACTCAAAAGCGTCCAAGTGTTGATGAACCTCAGCGATCTTCCGCTCTGTGTGCTGGACCATTCTCCCCTCCAAGCGCTCTTCTGCCTCAGCAATAGACCTCTGCATCTAAGGCTAGATGTGATGCAGAAGTGTAGCCATTTGTGCCTCTAATTTCCGGACCCTAGAAGGCGGGATCAGATCAGGGAAAGGGGCTGAGTGAGAGGAGCTCGGGGCAGTGCTACTACCCGGGATAGACTCGACCGGGGTATTGTCAGTGGAAGCCGCCTGCGTAGTCGTGCGGGCATGTGCTACCGTATCAGCCAGATTGTCACCATGTGGAGGCAACTTTAGACGGGGCCCTCTGCGTGGAGCCAACTCATTGGCCTCATCCTCGATGAGGCCGATATCAATAGTGCCCAGGGGGTCTTGAGCTGATCAACGTGCCATATTGGAACACCTGCGGACCTACATAGAGAAAATATCATGCACGGGAAAGGGTAGGTAATTGTGACCTTAAAAGCCCTCTCGTGCATGACTGCCTGTAGAAGCCAAGAAAAATCCACCTCAAACCCGGCTATCATCGCCGCCATCAGTACTGCTCGATCCCATGTGACTATATTATCAGAGGCTGTAGGGGAAAGGCAGTGGCGGTCAATCAACCACAAAAACATCGTCGTGAAGGTGATGTTGGCCTTCTTGATGGCTCCCTTCGGCTCGGTCACCCAGTCAGCACCCTCTCCATCAACGGATAAATGCAGGGCCATCTACCTCTTGGTGGTCTCTCTCAGCGATGGCTCACGCAGGAATTGGCCATCTTTGACAATCTGCCATCGGTAGTCAAACTCGCCGGTGAGAGGGGTCCGGTTGGCATCAACATTCTCGCCGTATAGATACCGGTGGATGGCAGGCAGGGAGATATCAACCTGAATGCCACGTACTCGGACCTGCTCCAGTGTGGCCTATTTGGCGGGGGCAGCCCGCCTATCAATCTGTGATCTGAGAGTCGCTACGTAGGAGGCGTAGAACTCTCGGACAAACTCTTCACTATAATGTCCCAACAGACGCGCTGTCCACTCCAGTCGATGTCTGTTGAAGAGATTGTGGATCTCTGGCATCGTCAGAAGACTTACCGTACGGACCCGCCGCTTTAATGTAAGTGTCCGAGTCATGACTCCTTTGTCATTCAAGAACACTGCATCGGAATAGACTTGATACTGCCCGTCGACCCACCACCTGTTGGGCTTGTCGGTAATCGAGGTGAGACACGAGTTGGTGAATCGGGTGTGGATTATGAACTGTCAGCCTCATCAGACGAGGCATACTCTACAGCGGTGACGGGTGCGGGAACCTCAGTAGATCCGGAGGCTGCCTCCGACCACGAAACTCCTAAGGAGCCAGACGCTCCTTCTTCATTAGTAGCTGACCCAGAAGGTGTGCCGGTTAGTGTGCGCTCCTCATTAGAATGGGAGGCAGTGACTATGCCGGACGCCACCTTTTTGAATGTGGCGCTGGCAGCACGTGCAACTCGGGATGGGGTGGAAGTGCCTGGGGGCACGTACTCGGGGTCACGCTCATCATCAAAGCCAATGACTAGGTGGACAGACGGGGCGACAGACTTCGATCGCCCGCGTGCGTAGACTCGATCTTGTTTTGGTGCCATAATAGATAGTACCTGCAAAGAATCAATATTTGTACTAAAAGGAGCAGACAAGACTAGCAAAACCACACAAAATAAATAAACGAGTTAAGATGTAACGACATTTCTATAGTAACAGTGAAACACAACGGACCAGGTGACGGCTCGTCGTGAGTACGACGGACCGTCATGGGGTCCTTCTTGTCTTACTTAGACTATGTTTATATGGAGAACCCTGAAGGAGAGTCTCTGACAAGTATGATGGTATATGCAGGATAGACCGTCACAGGTACGACGGTCCGTCGTAGGTGTCTGTCAGAGGACACTTGAAAAAAATATGGAGACCCTTAGGAGAGGGGACTCTGACCATCATAATGGTCATGCAGGACGGACAGTCGAGAGTATGACGGTCCATCGTAGTTGTCCGTAAGAGGACACTTGGAAAATGTATGGAGACCCTTAAGAGAGGGGTCTCTGACCGTCATAACGGTTATGCAGGACAGACCGTCGTGGGTATGACGGTCCATCGTAGTTGTCCGTTTGAGGACACTTAGAAAAATAGAGAGACCCTTAGGAACAGGGTCTCTGACAACCAGAACGGTTGTGCAGGACGGACCATCGTGGGAATGACGGTCTGTCGCATGTGTCCGTTGGAGGACACTTAGAAAAAGTGAGAGACCCGTAGGAACAGGGTCTCTGACAACCAGAACGGCTGTGCAGGGCGGACCGTCGTGGGAATGACGGTCCGTCGCATGTGTATGTTGGAGGACACTTAGAAAAAGTGAGAGTGGGGTGTTAGGGCTGTTGGAATGGACCCAATGACGGTCTGTCGTGGGTACGACGGTCCGTCATCGGGGTCTCGTTCTGTAACTCAGTGACAGAACTGGGGATGCCCCATTCATCCCCTTTGACCCAAATAGAATTGGTAGTGTTTTAACCTACATTTCTCTAACCCAAATACATAGTAAACTAGCAATGCTAAAGCACCTATTTCTAGACTTTTAACACGGCAAATTTGAGGATTTTCAACCTAGGTCAGATAGAATTTTATTAAAGAATGAACCTATCAAGAAGAACTAGGCTAATACTAATTGATAAACAAAAATGCAATATAAATGAGTAGAAATTAGTGACACATACTTGAGAATTTGAGAAAAACAAGAGAGAAAGGTACTTGGTGATCAAGTAGAGACCCACAGCGGCAGCTCCGACAAGTAGATAATGAATTTTAGGAATTTGGAGAATTTGGGGAAAATGATCAGTTGTAAGAGAGAGGGGTTATGATCTTTGGAAGTTTAAAAGGGAGGGAAATGGGAGAAAGAGTGAAGGAATGGGGTGAAATGAAGGGGTGGGGGTTTTAAATGTTGAATTTTTAAAAAACCCCAGCCGGGTCGGGTCGGGTACGCTTCAATGACGCGACGAGTCCCCGACGACGGTCCGTCTCAGTTGTGACGGTCTGTCGTTGGTTTCGTCGCATTTGCCCTAGTTTGAAAATAACAGAAAGACGTACCTGGCACGACGGATTCATGCGATGGTCCGTCACAGGCACAACGATCCGTCGCTGTATCCGTCAGTGACTGCTGTAGAGTGATTTTCTGCAGAATTTCCTGGTGATGTGCCTGCAAATTTAAAACCCATTAGTAGAAAATGCTACCATTACTAGAAAGAAAAACTATAAGTATTGGGTTGCCTCCCAACAAGCGCTTGATTTAACGTCGCGGCACGAGTGAGGATACTTTATTACTCAGACTTCATCAAGATGGTATGACTCGATCACTTCATTCTCCGATTCAGCATGCCCGAAATAGATTTTTATGTGTTGTCCATTCACCTTGAACCGCACACCCTCCTTAGTTTCCAACTCAACTGCTCCATGAGGGAATAGTTGGGTAACAAAGTAAGGACCAGTCCATTTGGACTTGAGCTTGCCCGGAAACAGGCGCAACCTAGAATTGAATAAAAGCACCAAATCCCCGACCATAAACTCTCGTTTTTCAATTTTTTTGTCATGGTACTTCTTCATGTTTTCTTTGTAGAGGGCTGAGCTTTCATAAGCTTTCAGGCGAAATTCATCGATTTCATTCAACCCAGTTAACCGTTGTTCTGCAGCTTCGCTCCAATCCATTTTCAACTTCTTCATAGCCCACATGGCTTTATGCTCTAACTCAACCGGAAGCTGACAAGCTTTACCATATACAAGTTGGTATGGGGACATACATATGGGAGTCTTATACGCTGTCCGGTAGGCCCAGAGAGCATCATCAAGCCTCCTTGACCAATCCGTTCTACTAGCGTTCACTGTTTTTGTCAATATCTGTTTGATCTCCCGATTCGACACTTCAACTTGCCCACTAGTTTGAGGGTGGTAAGGAGTGGCCACATTATGGCGAACCCCATATTTCTCCAATAACCCCTTGAACAATCTGTTGCAGAAGCGGGAGCCCCCATCACTAATAATTGCCCTTGGGGTGCCAAAACGAGGAAATATATTCTTTTTTAAGAATGCAGTGACACTCTTCCCTTCATTGTTTGCGAGGGCGACGGCTTCATCCCATTTAGATACATAATCAACCGCTTCTAGAATGTACTTCATTCCACGAGAACTCACAAAAGGGCCCATAAAGTCAATACCCCAAACATCAAATAACTCAATCACAAGAATGTGGTTTAGAGGGAGCTCTTGCTTTCTTGAAATGTCGCCATCTCGTTGGCATCGATCACATGCTTTAGCAAACTCATGAGCATCTTGATAAAGAGTTGGCGAATAGTAACCACATTGTAATATCTTATGAGCGGTTCAGATACCGCTGTGATGTCCACCAACAGGTGAGGAATGGCATGCTTCTAACACACTCAAAATCTCACATTCTGGCACACAATGCCGAATAAGACCGTCGGCACAACTCCTATATAAGTATGGTTCATCCCAAAAGAACTTCTTCACATTGTACATGAACTTTTTTCTTTGATGAAAGGAGAAGTCCGATGGAACAATATCAGTAGCCAGATAGTTCGCAAAATCTGCGAACCAAGGAATCAAGTCTTGTGAAGCAGACAATACATGCTCATCGGGGAACGTATAATCAGTGTCAGTCTTATACCCTAACTCTCTCATAGCTTCATCCTCTAGACGGGACAAATGATCAGCAACTTGATTTTCAGTTCCTTTTCTATCCATCACTTCAAAGTCAAGTTCTTGTAGCAGTAATATCCAACGAATCAACCTAGGTTTCACATCCTTCTTTGCCATAAAATATCTCAATGCTGAGTGGTCAGTATGCACTATAACTCTAGTACCTAGCAAATAAGAGCGAAATTTTTCAAAAGCAAAGACTACTGCAAGGAGTTCTTGCTCAGTCACTGTGTAATTGTTCTGAGCTTCATTTAGGGCTTTACTATCATAGTAAATTGGTTGAAGGATTTTGTTCTTTCTTTGTCCCAATACTACACCAAGAGCAACCCCACTAGCATCGCACATCACCTCAACTGGACTGTTCCAATCCGGAGAATATAATGATAGGTACAGACACCAATTTTTCTTTTAGCTCGCCAAATGCTTTAAAATAGGATTCATAAAACAAAATTTAAAATCTTTCTCCAGCAGTTTGCACAATGGATGTGCAATCTTTGAAAAGTCTTTGATGAATCTCCGGTAAAAACCTGCATGCCTAAGAAAGCTTCTCACTCCTTTCACAGAGATCGGTGGGGGAAGTCTCTCTATTACCTTGACTTTAGCTCGATCAACCTCTATGCCCTTTTCTGAAATGCGATGACCCAAAACAATACCTTCTTTCACCATGAAATGACATTTTTCCCAATTTAGTACTAAATTGCAGTCTTCACATCTCTTAAGGACCTCTGATAAATTATTCAAACACCGCTCGAATGAATCACCAACCACACAAAAAATCATCCATAAAAACTTCTATAGTATCTTCCACCATGTTGGAAATATCGACATCATACATCTCTGAAATGTGGCGAGTGCATTGCACAACCCAAATGGTATTCTTTTGAACGCAAACGTCCCATATGGACAAGTAAAAGTGGTTTTCTCTTGATCTTCTGGTGCAATAGAAATCTGATTATACCCCGTAGATCCATCAAGAAAACAGTACAACCCTTTTCCGGCAAGTCTATCCAACATCTGATCAATGAAGGGCATAGGAAAGTGGTCTTTTTCAGTCCATGCATTAAATTTGCGGTAATCAATACACACCCTCCATCCAGTAACCGGTATCATTGGAACAAGTTCAATTTTTCATTGGGGACCACAGTCATTCCCCCTTTCTTAGGTACACACTGAACAGGGCATACCCAACTACTATCGGCGATCGAATAGATTACTCCGGCATCCAACCACTTAATGATTTCCTTCTTCACGACCTCTTGCATAGGTGGATTTAAGAGTCTCTTGTACACAATAGTTGGCTTATGATCAGGCATGAGTTGGATTGTATGAGAGAAAATACCAGGAGGGATCCCAATAATGTCCGCAATAGTCCACCCAATAGCTATTTTGAACCTTTTTAGCACTTTCACCAAACTCTCAACTTGTTGTTCATTCAGGTCTGATGCAATGATTACCGCCAAAGTGTCACCATTTCCTAAGAATTCATACCTGAGATGAGGTGGGAGAGCTTTTAGTTCTAACTTTGGAGCCTCCTCTATAGATGGTTTCGCGGGTGGGGACTCGCGATTCTTCATAGCTAACTCATATTTCTTCGGTTTAAACCGAACATCACTGCTGCTAATGCTTCTACACCTAGACATTCTTCTATTTTTGTCTCAGATGTCTCACCAATGTTGTAGGATATAGCAGATACTGATTGGAGCTCACCACTCTGCCTCATGGACCTACAAATGTTAAAGGTCACTTCCTCATTGTTCAACCGAAATTTCATCTGCCACTTTTCCATATCTACTAAGGCTCTTCCCGTTGCAAGGAATGGCCTCCCAAGAATAATGGGCACTTCAAAATCGACGTCACAATCAAGAATAACAAAAACTGCCAGAAATATGAACGACTCCACTTTTACTAGCACTTTGTGGAGTATCCCTATAGACCTTTTTACTGTTCGATCAGCCATCAGTAGCCGCATCGCAGTGGGCTTTGGATCACCCAAACCCAACTTCTTGTAAATCTAGAGGGACATGAGATTTATGCTTGCCCCCAGATCACATAATGCTTTCGCAAAATGTAATTTGTACAAGGAATAGTGAACGCACCTGTATCTTCTTTCTTTTGTACCCGAGATCTTGTAGCAATAGCACTACAATGCTGCATTCTATCATCATCCTCAAAAGTGACTGATCTTTTCTTTGTAACCAGATCTTTCATAAACTTGGCGTAACCGGGTATTTGTTCTAAAGCTTCTACCAAAGGGACATTGATAGAAAGTTGCTTCAACATTGTTATAAAACGCCTATATTTACCATCCTCGGCCTTTTCCAATAATATTTGAGGAAATGGTGGTGGTGGCCTAGGAATGGGAGTTACCTTTTCGGGCACTTCAGCATCTTTTACAGTGTTATCCTCTACTTCACCATTAACATCTACCACTTTATCAGTATCTTTTGTCACCTTTTTCTCATTAGACGGCATAGGTGGGTCATTGGTTTGCTTGCCACCGCGAGTAGTGTTTGCTATACAACGTCCATCATTTTTCGAATTTTGGACAGTGTTGCTAGGAAGAGTGCCCGGTTGCCGTGTGTTCACTGTCGCAGATAATTGGGCCGATTGTAACTCAAGTTGCTTAATCGATATTGCATGTGTATCGACTTTTTGCCCAATACCCGCTTAATCATTCCTCAACTCTTTATTGTGCTCATCACTACCATCAAACCTCCTCATCATTTTGTGCAACATATCATCAACTCACGCCATACTACCTCCACTATCCCTAGGAGTAACTTCACGATTTTGAGGAGGAACATAGGGCCCATTCCTATCATTTCTATTACCATAGTTACCCCTGTTGAAGTTGTTGTCGCGGTTGTAGTTTCCATCTCGGACATAATGACCCTCACGATTATAGTTACCATAGTTCCGACCTTGGCGCCAATTCTCCTGATTAGAGCCTTGGGCACTTGGTCGGAAACCCCCCGTCTGCTCATTTACCGCATAGGAATCATCCTCATAATAGAACTCATCATTTTGTGGCGGTGATTTCGACAAGTAGTTGACTGCATTTATCTTTTTTGCACCCCAGTGACATGTTTTAGTACCAACCCAAGCTCAGTTCTCATCTGAGCCATTTCTTCACGAATCTCATCTGTGGCTGGGTTGTGAGTGGACTACACTGCGAAGGTATTCCTCCCTGTATCTGACTTCCTAGTACTCCAAGCTTTATTATTTCGGGAGATTTTCTCTAATTTTTCAACAATCTCAGCATAAGGACACTCCTTATAAGATCCACCTACTATAGTGTCCAACACCGCTTTATTATTATCATCCTGTCCCCGATAGAAGTATTCCTTCAGTGACTCATCATCTATACGGTGATTTGCGACGCTTCTCAAAAACGAGGTGAATCTATCCCAATAACTAACTGACTCTCCTGGTAGTGCCACAAAGTTGTTCACTCTGTCTTTGTGGTTTAGTTTCTTGGAGACCGGGTAGTAGCGTGATAAGAAAACGTTCCTTAGTTGGTTCCAAGTGAAAATTGAGTTGTAAGGGAGCTCAGTGAACCATATAGCAGCCTCTCCCGTCAGTGAGAGAGGAAACACTCTTAGCCCTACTACATCCAAGTCCAAGTCAGGCCTCCCTACATAGCTTTTACACACTGCCCTTACCTTAGCTATATGGGCATGTGGATCCTCAGAAGGTAGCCCTGAAAACAAACCTCTGGCAGTGAGAATTTGCATCAGGCTACTAGTTACCAAAAAAGTGTGGCCTGGTGGTAGAGGGGTCAAGACAAGTGGCCCATCGGAGTCTACTATATTGTCATAGCCTCTGTAGTATTCTTGGGGCCGTGGAGCGGGATTTTGTCCCCTCTAGTGGTGTACACCCGGAGCATCGGGTAACAACTGACCATGAACATAAACCGGAGCTGGGATGTTCTAGTTGGATCATCATCATTAATTCCCAAGTTTTGATTCATGTTGCGTAGTGTACACTCTAATTCGTGATCGTAGGGAAACAAGGGTTCTCTTCCTCTCCGTGTATTTGGCATACAAGGAAGATGGTTCTGCAAGAATCAAAAACAAAAAAACAAAGTAAAATCAAGGAAATATCAACTAAACTAAAGTAATAAGTTTAAGTTAATCTAAAAGCTACTTTCCCCGGCAACGGCGCCAAAATTTGATACGCACAAACTTACTTCTCAAATAAGAAGTAAAGCGATCGTGTCAAGTAAATAACCCAACTAATGAGGTTGGGATCGTTCCCACGAGGAAAATAGTTTAGACTTAACTTCAATCTATTATTACTATTGTTCAGTCAATTAGTTCCTTGGAAAGCAAAAATGATAAAAGGGGGTTTTCTATTTCTAAATAGATGAAAATAACTAGCGAAATTAAGAGAGACAACTAACAGCTTCAAATGTTGGAGTTTAATCAATTAATAAAAGTAACTAGGGTTTACGTGTTCCTCACAGGTTCATAACTTGATAATTCTAACTAGAACAATTTTTTCCTAGTATCTTGCATGCAAAGTGATAGGTTATGTATTTCTAAATCCTTGGTCAGGCATCTAGAAAATTTCACTCCGCACCTTGGTCCGGCTACGTGTGTTGCTA
>NC_028641.1:62446143-62457914 GCF_001406875.1 Solanum pennellii
AATAATAATAATAATAATAACAATAATAATAATAATAATAATAATGAAAATAATAATAATAATTATGACAATAATAATAGTAATAATAATAATAATAATAATAATTAATAATAATAATAATAATATAATAATAATAATAATAATAATGATTATGATGATGATGATAATAATAATAATAATAATTATAATAATAATAATAATAATAACAATAATGTTAATAATGATAATAACGATAATAATGATAATAACAATAATAAAAATATAATAATAATAAATAATAATAAAAAATAAAATAATAATTATAATTATAATAATAATGATGATGATGATGATGATGATAATAATAATAATAATAATAATAATAATAACAATAATAAATTAATAATAATATCTTCTTCTCTCCAAATGCTCTCGGCGAACGTTAGCTAAACGTGAGCTGGAAGGTGAAAATGGCGAGGGGAAGAGGTAGAGGACGAGGAAGAGGTTGGAAAACACCAATAATGAACGTTGGTGGCTCAGTAGGAGCTCGTGTGGAAGCAATAGAGTTAAGGGAGCAGGAACAGGTTCAAAAAGGGGAAGCAAGTTTTGAAGGTGAGGTAGCTAGAAGTACTAAAGTAGCCAGGAGATTGAGTTTAAATTCACTATCAGCTAATGAGGAAGTGCTTGAGAACTCAGATCTGGAAAGTTTAGATGATGAAAACAAGGTTGTTGGCAATGGAACAGTAACAAGGAATTCAGAGGAGCAACTAAATGGAGAAGATGGAGATAGAAATGCTGGTAATGGAAAGGAACAAAAGAAGGAGGCAAATGAACCATGGGTTAATATGTTTAAGAATAATCGTGTAGCAAGCAATGGAATGCAGTTATCCTATTTTCCTCCACAGGTACTGAATGGGCAAACGATGGTGCAGCTGGAAGGGAAAGAGGTGCAAGAAGAAGAACAGAGATGGAAATGTGCTCTCATTGCATATGTGATTGGAGAATGCCCTGGGTACAATACTATGAAGAGATACATATTGATGAACTGGTCAAAAGTGGATAAACCTGAAGTGTTTCTTCATGAGGATGGATACTATATAATCAAGTTTCAGAAGATTAGTGATATGAATGAGATTCTGTTCTCTGGGCCATATACTATCAATAATCGACTAATCATTCTGAAACAATGGTGTCCTGAATTTGATTTTGGAAGTGAGTTTTTAACAGAAATCCCCTTGTGGGTGAATTTTCCAAAATTGCATTTAAATTGTTGGGGTGTGGGATCTTTGAGTAGAATTGCTAGTGCTATTGGAGTTCCTCTTTTTGCTGATGAGTGCACCATAAAGCAAACAAGAATCTCATATGCAAGAATGCTTGTTGAAGTCAATGTTACAAAAACTATACCTCAGCAGATAGCAGTAATGGATCCAAATGGGAAAACATTTATGCAGGAAGTAGTGTTAGAATGGAGGCCTCAATATTGTGATAGGTGCCAGAAGATTGGTCATCTATGTCAAGTGGAACCAGAACCAAAAGAAGAGATGCCAAAAAGATTAAGGCCATGGAAAAAAGTAACTCAAATATGGCAGTATAAAGGACCAATATCACAAAAGACTGAGCAGGAGAAGGTACATGAACAAAGAAAAGAGAACAATCTTAGTCCACAGAAGAATAAGCAGGAGGAAGAACAGGAGATAAACAAGAAGGTAGATCAGCAAACACCAAGGAGTATTGGGGACCATTCTAATAATGCAGATAAGCAGATGGAATTTAGTTTGGCTAACTTTCCTATACTGAAAGCTATACCAATAAGGAATGGGTTTGAAAGCCTCATGCATAACAAAATGGCTTCACTATCTATTGATAGAGGTGGAGCATCTAAAACTTGTTAATGAAGTGGTTTTTCTGGAATGTGAGGGGTATGAATAAGAGGTACAAGCAGAAGGAGATTAAGTTGCTTTTACAAAATAATAAAGTCACTTTGGCAGGGTTAATTGAAACAAGAGTTAAGGAAAAAAATGTGAAAACCATTCTTAAAGGGATAGCACCAGGGTGGAGGGTGTTACATAATTATACTGATAGTCCTAATGGAAGGATTTTGATAGTGTGGGATGATAACTGGTATGAGATAAAGATGATTAATAGCTCAGCTCAACTCATGTACTGTCAGTTACTGAAAGAAGTAAAATTTATCAGTTTATATTGACTGTGGTGTATGGTTTTAATACAATTGAACAGAGGAAAAGCTTTTGGCAAGAAATGAATACAATGTCAAAAGGTATCTCTCAACCATGGCTCATAGTAGGAGATTTTAATGCTATTCTTTCTGCTAAAGACAGGTTAGACGGAGTTCCTGTTACTAATAATGAGATTAAAGACTTTGCTGAATGTGTGAGGGATATGGGGGTCAATGAATTGCAATGGAAAGGTAATTACTATACTTGGACTAACAAGCAGTGTGGGAGGGACAGAATATCAAGTAGAATTGATAGAGCATTTGGGTATGATGAATGGATGGACAAATGGGGGCATGTTATTGTAGAATATGGGAATCCAAGCATATCTGATCATTGTTCTATGATGATTTTACTACAAAAAACTCAGCATAATGGGAAAGTTAGCTTTAAATTTTTCAATGTATGGACTGAGCATGAGGCCTTTATGGATATGGTGGAAGCTATATGGAAAAAAGAATATGGCAATAGTATAATGAAGAAGGTTTGGTGTAAGTTGATTGATCTTCACCATGTATTGAAACAGTTGAATAGAAAGGAGTTTAAATACATTGGGAAACAGATTGAGATGGCTAGACTGGAGATTGCAAAAATTCAAGATCAGCTAAATGAACAAGCAACTAATGACTTAATTGTGCAGGAAAAAGAGTTACTGATCAAACTTGAAAAATGGTCAATGATAGAAGAAAGTGCTTTGAGGCAGAAGGCAAGGATAAAATGGATCCAATTAGGAGATGCAAATAATAAGTTTTTCAGTTCAGTTATAAAGGAGAGAGCTCAAAAGAAACAAATAAGGAATATTATGTCATTGAATGGTAAGATGTTATATGATCCACATGAGATTTAGGATGAGTTTGTGATGTTCTATAAAAGTCTTATGGGAACTTCAGCAGGGAAACTACCAGCCATTAATGCTCAAGTGATGAAAAGAGGTCCTACTTTGACAAAACAACAAAGGTTACAATGTGTGCTGCAGTAACAGAACAAGAGATTTATGAAGGATTGCAGTCCATAGGGAATGATAAGGCACCAGGTGTAGATGGATATAATGCTTTCTTTTTTAACCATACTTGGCAGATCATTAAAGGGGATATTATTGAGGCTGTTCAGAGTTTCTTCACAACAGGGAAATTATATAAGGCATTCAATTGTACCTTGGTTTCTCTCATTCAATATGTTCAGAATCCTAAAACTGTGAAAGAGTACAAACCAATAGCTTGTTGTACTGTGGTATATAAGATCATCTCCAAAGTGTTAACAAATAGATTACATGGTATTATTCATACTATCATTTGTGATAGCTAGGCAGGATTTATCCCTGGAAGGAAGATATCTGATAATATATTGCTTGCTCATGAATTGGTTAAAGCCTATAATAGAAAGCATATTTCTCCTAGAAGCATGTTGAAGATTGATTTGCAGAAGGCTTATGATTCAGTTGAATGGTCATTCTTGGAACAAGTAATGTTTGGTCTAGGATTTCCTGAGATGTTTGTGCAATGGATAATGAAATGTGTAAAGACAGTGAATTATTCCATAGTGGTTAATGGGCAGAGTTCTCAAAGGTTTGATGCAGCTAAAGGATTGAGACAAGGAGATCGAATGTCTCCTTTTTTGTTTGCTATAGCTATGGAGTATCTTAGTAGACTTCTTAAGGGCCTTAAGGATGATAAACATTTCAAGTATCATCCTAAATGCTCTAAACTTGATATCACTCACTTGTGTTTGCTGATGATCTGTTATTGTTTGCTAGAGGAGATCTTGAGTCAGTTAAGGCTATCCAAAGGTGTTTTTCTCAGTTTTCTCAAGCTTCAGGGTTACAAGCAAACCTCAATAAAAGTTCAATATATTGTGGAGGTGTTCAGATGGAAGTGAGGCAGCAGATTGTTCATCAGTTAGGCTATAACATGGAAGAACTTCCTTTCAAATACTTGGGAGTGCCACTATCAACCAAGAAAATGACAGTTATGCAATGGTATCCTCTCATTGATAAAATAATGGCAAGAATCAACTCATGGACAACAAGGAAACTATCTTATGCAGGTAGAACTCAACTAGTGCAGACAGTATTATTTGGTGTTCAATCCTATTGGGCAAAATTGTTCATATTTCCAGCTAAGATAATCAAGTTAATTGAGAGTTTGTGTAGAAGCTATTTATGGTCAGGTGTTGGACATGTTACTAAGAAATCTCTAATAGCATGGGAGAAAGTATGCTGTCCTAAAAATGAAGGTGGTATGGGATTGATAAACATGCAAGTGTGGAATAAAGCTGATGTAGCCAAGCTCTGTTGGGATTTAGCAAACAAAGAAGACAAGTTATGGATTAAATGGATACATGCATACTACTTAAAAGGACAGATTGAGTGGCAGAAGAGAGATCAAGCAAGCTGGATGATCACGAAAGTAATTAGTGCTAAACATACAATTGATCAGATTCAACAACAGCAAGGAAAAGGGATGATCAAATAAATCTATGATTATCTGAGAGAGGAGAAGATTAAACCTGAATGGAGATGTCTTATGTTTAAGAATTCAGCTAGGCCAAAAGCTAACTTCACTCTATGGATCATGTTGAATAGTAAGTTAGCAATTGTGGATAGGCTTACTAAATGGGGAATGGTACTTGATAAACATTGTGTTTTATGCAAAAGTGTTGATGAGAGTATAGATCATATGTTTATCCAATGTCACTATGCTAGGAAGGTTTGGGAGAGACTTTTAAACTAGATTGATATTCACAGTAGATGGCCTATGTCATGAAGTCAGTTTATGCAATGGAGTATTCAACATGGGAAGGGGAATACTACAAGTGCACAACTGTTCAAGAGTATACTAGCTGAAGGAGTTTATGGATTGTGGAATGAGAGAAACAAGAGAATTTTTGAAGACAAGAGTTGCTTGGTAGATAAAGTAGTCAAGAAGATAGCCTATGTGACTATTGCTAAATCTTCTACTAGTATTAAAAATGTTATTAATCAAAGGGAGATTTGAGTTATAGTTAGTAGAGTAGGTGTTAAAGAGTTGTTTTTTGTGAGGTAAAGCATGCAGTGTTAGCTGCTTGTTCTGTAATGTTTTGGTTCGGTAATTAATAAAAAGTTAGTTACCAAAAAAATAATAATAATAACAACAACAACAACAACAACAATAATAATAATAATAGTAATAATAATGATAATAATGATAATAACGATAATAATAATAATAATAATAACAATAATAATAATAATGATTATAATGATAATAACGATAATAATGATAATAATAATAATAATATTAATAATAAAATAATAATAATAATAATAATAATAATAATAGTAATAATAATAATAATAATAATAATAAAATAATAATAATAATAATAAGAATAATAATAATAATAATAATGATAATAATAATAATGATAATAATGATAATAACGATAATAACGATAATAATAATAATAATAATAATAATAATAATAAAAATAATAATAATAATGATAATAACGATAATAATAATAATAATTATAATAAAATAATAATAATAAATAAAAAACTTCTCCTTCTCTCCAAATGCTCTCGGCGCACGTTAGCTAAACGTGAGCTGGAAGGTGAAAATGGCGACGGGAAGAGGTAGAGGACGAGGAAGAGGCCGGAAAACAGCAATAATGAACGTTGGTAACTCAGTAAGAACTCATGTGGAAGAAATAGAGGTAAGGGAGCAAGAACAAGATCAAAAAGAGGAAGCAAGTTTTGAAGATGAGGTAGCTAGAAGCACTAAAGAAACAAGGAGATTGACTTTAGATTCACTATCAGCTACTGAGGAAGTACATGAGAACTCAGATCTGGAAAGTTTAGATGGTGAAAACAAGGTTGTTGGCAATGGAACAGTAATAAGGAAATCAGAAGAGCAGCTCAATGGAGAAGATGGAAAGGAACAAAAGAAGGAGCCAAATGAGCCATGGGTTAATATGTTTAAGAACAATCGTGTAGCCCGCAATGGAATGCAGTTATCCTATTTTCCTCGACAAGTAGTGAATGGACAAACGATGGTACAACTGGAAGAGAACGAGGTGCAAGAAGAAGAACAGAAATGGAAATGTGCACTCATTGCATATGTGATAGGAGATTGCCCTGGGTACAATACCATGAAGAGATATATATTGATGCACTAGTCAAAAGTGAATAAACCAGAAGTGTTTCTTCATGAGGATGAATACTATATAATCAAGTTTCAGAAGATTAGTGACATGAATGAGATACTATTCTCTGGGCCATATACTATCAATAATCGACCAATCATCCTGAAACAATGGTGTCCTGAGTTTGATTTTGGAAGTGAGTTTCTAACAGAAATCCCTTTGTGGGTGAATTTTCCAAAATTGCCTTTAAATTGTTGGGGTTTGGGATCTCTGAGTAGGATTGCTAGTGCTATTGGAATTCCTCTTTTTGCTGATGAGTGTACCACCAAGCAAACAAGAATCTCATATGCCAGAATGCTTGTTGAAGTCAATGTTACAAAAACTATACCTCAGAAGATAGCAGTCATGGATCCAAATGGGAAAACATTTATGCAGGAAGTAGTGTTAGAATGGAGGCCTCAATATTGTGATAGGTGCCAGAAGATAGGGCATCTATGTCAAGTGGAACCAGAATCAAAAGAAGAGATGCAAAAGAGAAGAAGGCCATGGAAAAAAGTAACTCAAACATGGCAGTATAAAGGTCAAATATCACAAAAGACTGAGCAAGAGAAGATGGATGAGCAAAGACAAGAGAACAATCTTAGTCCACAGAAGAATAAGCAGGAGGAAGAACAGGAGATAGGAAAGAAGCTAGATCAGCAAACACCAAGGAATAATGGTGAGCAGTCTTACGTAGATAAGCAGGTGGAATTTAGTTTGGCTAACTTTCCTATATTGAAAGCTATACCAACAAGGAATGGGTTTGAGAGTCTCATGCACAACCAAATGGCTTCACTATCTATTGATAAAGGTGGAGCATCAAAGACTTGCTGATGAAGTGTTTTTTCTGGAATGTGAGGGGTATGAATAAGAGGTATAAGCAGAAGGAGATCAAGCTGCTTTTACAAAAGAATAAAATCACTTTGGCAGGGTTAATTGAAACAAGAGTTAAAGAAAAAAATGTGAAAACAATTCTTAAAGGGATAGCTCCAGGGTAGAAGGTGTTACATAATTATACTGATAGTCCTAATGGAAGAATTTGGTTAGTATGGGATGATAACTGGTATGATATCAAGATAATTAATAGCTCAGCTCAACTTCTGCATTGTCAGGTTAATGAAAGAAGTAAAGATTATCAGTTTATATTGACTGTGGTGTATGGTTTTAATACAATTGAACAGAGGAAAAGTTTATGGCAAGAAATGAATACAATGTCAAAAGGTGTTTCTCAACCATGGCTCATAGTAGGAGATTTTAATGCTATTCTTTCTACTAAAGACAAGTTAGATAGAGTCCCTGTTACTAATAATGAAATAAAAGATTTTGCTGAATGTTTGAGAGATATGGGAGTTAATGAATTGCAGTGGAAAGGTAACTACTATACTTGGACTAACAAGCAGTGTGGGAGGGATAGAATATCAAGTAGAATTGATAGAGCATTTGGAAATGATGAATGGATGGACAAATGGGGGCATGTTAATGTAGAATATGGGAATCCAAGCATATCTGATCATAGTTCTATGATGATTTTACTACAAAAAACTCAGCAGCATGGGAAATTTAGCTTTAAATTTTTTAATGTATGGACTGAGCATGAGGCTTTTATGGAAATGGTGGAAGCTATATGGAAAAAAGACTATGGCAATAGCATAATGAAGCAGGTTTGGTGTAAGTTGATGGACCTTCAACATGTACTAAAACAGTTGAATAGAAAGGAGTTTAAATACATTGGGAAGCAGATTGAGATGGCTAGATTGGAGATTGCAAAAGTTCAAGATCAACTAAATGAACAAGCTACTGATGAGCTAATTGTGCAGGAAAAAGAGTTACTGATTAAACATGAAAAATGGTCAATGATAGAAGAAAGTGCTTTGAGGCAGAAGACAAGGATAAAATGGATCCAATTAGGAGATGCAAATAATAAGTTTTTCAGCTCAGTTATAAAGGAGAGAACTCAAAAGAAACAAATAAGAAATATTATGTCTTTGAATGGTAAGATGTTATATGATCCACATGAGATTCAGGATGAGTTTGTGATGTTCTATAAGAGTCTCATGGGAACTTCAGCAGGTAAGCTACCAGCTATAAGTGCTCAAGTGATGAAAAGATGACCTACTTTGACAAAGCAGCAAAGGTTACAATTGTGTGCTGCAGTAACAAAACAAGAGATTTATGAAGGTTTGCAATCCTAGGGAATGATAAGGCACCAGGTGTAGATGGATATAATGCTTTCTTTTTTAAGCATACTTGGCAGATCATTAAAGGGGATATCATTGAGGCTGTTCAGAGTTTTTTCACAACAGGGAAACTGTACAAAGCATTCAATTGTACTTTAGTGTCTCTCATTCCAAAAGTTCAGAATCCTAAAACTGTGATAGAGTACATGCCAATAGCTTGTTGTACTGTGGTATATAAGATCATCTCCAAAGTGTTAACAAATAGATTACATGGTGTGTTTCAGAGTATCATTTGTGATAGCTAGGCAGGGTTTATCCTAGGAAGTAAGATTTCTGATAATATATTGCTTGCTCATGAACTGGTTAAATCTTATACTAGGAAGCATATTTCTCCTAGAAGCATGTTGAAGATTGATTTACAGAAAGCTTATGATTTAGTGGAATGGCATTCTTGGAGCAAGTAATGTTTGGTATAGGATTTCCTGAGAATTTTGTGCAATGGATAATGAAATGTGTCAACACAATGAACTATTCCATAGTGGTTAATGGACAAATTTCTCAAAGATGTGAAGCAGCTAAAGGATTGAGACAAGGAGATCCAATGTCTCCTTTCTTGTTTGATATAGCTATGGAGTATCTTAGTAGAAAGATAGACGTAATATCATAAACCACAGGAGAGATGAATGTCATAGAGCAGAACCTGAAGGGAGGTATTTGAAATTATCTCTTAAATTTAATAATAGTAGAAATACTTAAATGATGAATAATAAATATTTAATAAATAATACAAAATAGACACAAAAAATAAATTATCTCTTAATTTTTAAATTAGACAAATATTATTAAACAACTATATTTAACTATTGTTGAAAGGAACACTTTCTCCATCCCAAAATAAGTTATAATTTAGCAACACAATCCTATTCCAAAGTAAATGTTATCTTAAAAAATAATACAAGTTTATATGTTTTTCTAGTTGTATCGTTGTGCTTCATTTTTTTTTAATAGTACTCAATTCTCAAGAAACAATATATAAAATTGATATAATTCAGTAAACAACACATTATATTTATTGGGACTTCTTAATGGATGAGAATTTTACTAAAATAACATACTTTAATGAAAATATTTTTCAGGAAAAGTGACAGTTACCTAGAATGACAGGAATAGGAAAAAGATCACCTGCCTTCATCGACCATGAAACTCAAAGCACTAATAAAAGGATATTTTAGAGGGGACTTATGATCAACATTATACTTAAATTACTTGACTTTGTTTCCCTCCATGCTATTTACACAACAGCTATTTTTCATTTCATAATTAATAGTAGAAAGATCAAATGGAAGCTTAGATGCCCCTTTCAAATTTCAATTAGATTGCAAGCTAATGCTCGTATATATTCATTCAACAGCAGCTACTTGATTAACATGTTTGGCTTCAAGCATCTTCTCGTATTCCTCGATCGATCTAAACAGCTCAGAGAAGTTTCCCTTACCGAAGCCTCCACAACCGCCCTTCTGATAGACTTGTCCTTTTTCATCTTTGAGCATGCACCCGATTCTCTGAATTATTTCTATAAATATTGTTGGCCTGCACAAAAATACAATTACATTCATTGACGAACCATCGTTTTGTGATGCACAAAAGTTGCGTTAAAAAGGACTGCGGTAAGAAGCAGAGAAAAGGTTTGATACAAGACAAATCAGTTGCAGAGAAAAGGTTTAATACAAGACAAATCAGTTGAGTGCATCTCACATGAATTGGTACCACGTCCACTCGAAAGCGACTTAGGGTAATACTCTTATGTTTTCCTGAACCTTTGGAAGAGGTACTAGAATAAGGTTTAGTTACCGATCGGCATGAAAACAAACTTCTTCTTGTTGTTCTCTCTTGTTTCTCATCCTTGTGTTTGTCCCAACAATTAAATAAAGATACGTCATGATAAACGCTAATAAGCCTCGAATCGGTTTCCCATATCCCTAAACAAACTTAATACCTCTAAAGAAATCTTTCATTGTGAAAATACCGAAAACATTCAAGAGCTCCAACTGCCTCTCACCAATGTTTATTGTTTCATTTCAAAGCACATAGGCAGCTAAGCTAGAAGAAAGTTGTGAACACGGATGGCCAAGAAGCAGGTCAACCTGCTGGGCCCGGGGCTAAACCACAACGAGGCCCAAGAATTAAAATTGTAAAAGAAACTGTCTGATGCTCACAATTTTCTAGACTCTAAACCTCTCATCCTCATTCTTATGTCCATCTTTAGTTACTCTTATGTCCGTCTTTAGTTTGCTATTTTCATATTTCCATTATAATTCAATAGTTGAAGTGTTGCCATTGTAATTCGACCATTACTAATTATATACTCCTTGAGTATTAGAATTCGGGTTTGTTACAAAGAATCATTCTCATCTGCTGCAAGTAAGGAAGAGTCTACAGTCGCACAATGGATTTTAGTCAACAGCTTGACATTGAGAAACCTCAGACTAATGGGATAGTGTTTCATGCACAAGCATATCTCAATTGTTATTTATAATAATTCAAACTTTGACCTATTCCTTTGTTTGTTAGAACACTTCTTTTTTCTTCATAATTTGTTTGAACTTTGTTCCTATTGTTAGTTACTTTTTATATTTTCAACATAAAGAAGATGAGAATTATATGGATCGCATACTTGGCCTTCTTTCAACTCAGAGGCTTCCCTAATTATCAGCAAATATAAAATCTAAGCGGGAACCCTTTTTTCGAGAATTACTCCCAATGAACTTATACTGAACTTACCGATCTTCGTCCAAAACAGTCGGTTAATCACAACTAGACTGATCAAACTAAGAGTCCTCAGTACTCCCGTCAACAGACACTCTTTTAAGAGTTCACAT
Source organism: Solanum pennellii (assembly GCF_001406875.1). Taxonomy (NCBI): domain Eukaryota; kingdom Viridiplantae; phylum Streptophyta; class Magnoliopsida; order Solanales; family Solanaceae; genus Solanum; species Solanum pennellii. The sequence continues at coordinate 62,457,574 of NC_028641.1, forward strand.
TTAGTTTCATGGCAGGGGGTGATCTCTAAAGCAAATAGTCCAGTGACAGAATTTGGTAGGAGATGTAGGGTGTGTTTGGTCTGAAGGGAAACATTTTCCAGAAATGTTTTCCAATTTTCTCATTTTTGGTTGGGACAAAAGTTTTGAAAAATGTTTTCAAATCAACTCATTTTCTTCAAAATTAAGGAAAATGATTTTCCTTCAAAAATTAAGAAAAATATTTTCCAAAACTCTCATCCAACAATAAATATAATTTTTTTTTATGAAAAAACACAATTTCAAATTTTTATTTTTTCGCCCCCCAAAGAAAATGCCTACCCTTGACCCTCACACCCCCACCT
>NC_028641.1:62458518-62517861 GCF_001406875.1 Solanum pennellii
CCCTATACCACCCCCTACGGCCCTACCACCCCCGCCCAAAAGAATATAATTTTGTTTTTGAAAAATATTTTCAATTTCAAAAATTATTTTCTACTTTACTAAAAATAAACAATAAACATTTTTCATTCTTAAATCAAACACAAAATCATTTGCGGAATATATTTGTCAACCAAATATAAGAAAACAAGTCCAAAACCTACTTGTTTTCCAGGAAAAGATTTTCCTTCATACCAAACACATCCGTAATGCAAACTTCAATTACTCTGGTGTGTGACAATGCTACAGTTAAGCGTTGCTGTTTTATGCTTTACCACCCATATTTCTAAATGATTCAATATTCACCAATTCCCAAAGGCCTAACTCTTTCTCATTGAGAGTAAACATATATGAAGATACTATCCTAGACACTAGGCTCTCGATACTTTCTAAGCAAGAATCAATTTCTCATGGTCCAGGTTCCAAAACATCAAATATACTAACTATGTAAACATCAAAAACACCTACAGGTTCTTCTCATTTTAGACGTAGATCAATTACCAGACAAAAGAGTATGCAACCTACAACAATAGCTAACATAACGTGAAATAATTATTCAAACTGTCAGTTTGAATCACTTAAGAATATCATAATGTGTTACGGCAAACTAAAAATAATTCCAGTCAGTATAAAGAGTGATAACTTACCTGTCTCCCACAGGCTTGGTAAATATCTGAAGCAGAGTCCCCTGATCATCCCTGTCAACCAAGATTCCCAATTCTTCACACGCCTGGATTTGTTCGTCACTGAGTACATCCCCGGCCCTACTTCTCAAATTCTTATAATAAGTAGGCGGAGGTGCAGGCATGAATTCAAATCCCCCAACTCCACTCCTTTTCCACATTTCCCTCAATGTTCTGAATATATCCTCGGTAACCAAAGCTAAATGTTGCACTCCTGCCCCTTCATTATGCTCTAAATAAGTCTGAATTTGACTCTTCCTTTTAGTTCCATATACCGGCTCATTCAACGGAAGCAATACTGTCTCGTCATTGTTTGCCAACACAACTGAGTTCAGCCCGCTCTCAGCAGTTCCAACATCTTCAGCGGTAAACTCCGCAAATTCATGAAACCCAGTAAATGCCTTGATGTAGTCCACTACAGGACCCAACTCCGGCACATTCCCAACGGCATGGTCCAGGCGGCGAATCCCATAATCCAGTTCCTTGAATGATGATGTTTCATTCATGGCCTCAAAACCTGTTGGGATTATTGATACATAAATTCAAGTGTTATCCTCTCTGAATATATATTTACGTGCTTAGGTAAGGCAGTTCAAATGAATACCACCACTCATGAAAATAATTATATTTTCACCTTTCGAACATAATATAGAACGTTAACTTTCTTTAATATTATCAACACATGGGTACATATACTAGTTTGATTTAAGAAAAAAAAAATCAAGCATAACGTGTAAATAAATGAACAAACATACATAAATAAATTAACGACTGTGATTGACAAGTGTTTGTTAAAGCAAAACATAAACAAATAAAAGTGTTCCACAAAGGACACTAAACAAACTACTCGTATGTCTCACTATTACTCATAAACTGAAAAGAAAAGAAAACGGTAGTATAACGTACTGGATGGTCAGGTTAAAGATTATATTAGTTCCAAATTAAGTTCAATTTATGACACAAACGCAATAACAAATAATTTAAATAAAGCATTTTAAAGGTTAGTAGTAGTTAAGATAAACTGACAGTATAATATTTATATAATAAAACACAACATTATATATATATAAATCAAAATAACAAATTAAGATAAGAGAGTATAAAAATTCATTTTTTTGGGAAGTTACGGTAGAATAATACTCTTTAAACCCCTAAATTCCTTTTAGGGGTTAAAAACCTATTTATAAAAATAATGATTGACGCAATGAGATTGTTTTCTAAAAATGATTAATTGATGAAGGGATACCAAATATATACACTTACTACATTTTCAAAAACGTTAACTCCTCCAATATAATAAATTGAGGTATAATAAAAAAATTATCCAAAATATCAAATTAGAAAATACTCCTACATCCTAATTGAGGGTATAATAAGTCACTTTTTGATATGTCAAAATGGACAAGACGGGAGAAGTACTTAACAACGTATGGAGTAGAAATGACTAGGGGTGTGTATTGTCAAAAAAAAGAAAGAGACGTTAATGAGTAAACCTGGTAGGAAAATGAGGCTATCCGCATCTTTAACAAGACTCACAAACCGCAAAACGACATCGCCATATAGATGAACTTCAGCAACAGCCACATGCTCATCAATCGTTACAGGTTCAAACCGGGGTTTTGCCCCACGGGCCACACTAGCGGAGAACGCCAGGTAAGCGTTCTCCACCTCCAACGCAACAGCACGAACACCAAGACCATGCTTCGCCGTAAAATCCCGATGAGTAGGGGTAGAAAAACTAGGTATACCTGCCGTTGACGGTACTGAAATTGACGGCGAATAAGGAGCAGTGAAAACAAATTGAAGTTCGCCTGAAACAGAACGGAGGAGATACGACGCATGAACTGAGTTTCCGGTGGAGAGGTCTGATTTTGCTGTAATCGGCATGCCAAGAGACCAAGAGAAACGACGAGATGTATTGGTTGCATCGCCGCACCAGAATTCGATGTGGTGGAAGCGTTTAACGGAGAAGAAATCGGAACGGGGATTAGCGCGGATGAAATTGTTGAAGCCAACTAGCTTGAAGGTAGCGCCGGTTGTATCTGTGGTGGAGAGAGTTTCCTTGCCCATGCCCATTGTATTTTGGAGCAGCTGTTTTTTTTTTCTGACAGAAATTTTATTGTTAGAGGTGACGTGAAGTGAAATTTTAACCAAACTAAGCCATTATATAAAATAATTTACCAAAGTAATACATTTTTCTAAAATTTTACAAAACTAGTATAAACGTATTTCACGGTAACGTTTTAGGGTATATTTTTTTAAAAAGAAACTAACAGCATTAGGTTGATATACGTTACTGTAAGTAACGTTTTACTCCTAAAACGTTATTTTCAGGAACGTTTTACTCCTAAAACGTTACTGTGAGTAACGTATATCAATCTGACGCCATTAACTTTTAAAAAATAAAATATATCCTAAAACGTTACTGTGGAATACGTTTATACTAGTTTTGTAAAATTTTAGAAAAACATATTATTTTGGGGAATGGCTTTATATAATGGCTTAGTTTGGTTAAAACCTCCAGAATGTGGTCCTATTTGAAGCGAAAGGATTTTGAGTGTGAATGAAGATTGATAGTCTTGACACGTGTACTAGAATGGTTTTATACGTCTCTTCCACTTGTTTTATGTTACATTATCGAAAAGTGTATACGATAGTGTTGACACATCATCTTGATTGTCTTCATTTTTCATATTATAATACTTTTATTTTTTCTAAAATAGGAGCAATAAATAATACATTAAAATTAGTATGTCTTATTAATATTTTATGAATCATATTGATTGTATCCATATGAGAATAATCTAGGGATAATTATATATAATAGCAAATTAATAATTTAAAATAAATGGAGTAGCTGAGGTTTGATTTAATTGTGCTCCTTAGGAAACGATTGCCAAAATTTGTCAATCGCCTCTCTCTCAAAACTCTCGTTCGCCACTCTCTCATTCTCGCTCCAATCTCTCGCTCGCTTTCTCACTTTTTATACAAACACAAGTGTATAAAAATCATTTCTATTTGTGAAAAAATTGTATAAATACATATATTTTTGTTCCCCTTTTTCCTCTCTTCCAGATCTCGCTCATAACCCTCATCTTTCTCACTTATACAAACAGAAGCGAAATGTATAAATTGTGTTTCTGTTTTTATAAAGCGTGAGAAAATTATATATACACATGCAAGTACACATATTTTTGTCCTATACACTTATAATTATACAATAGAAATACTCCCCTGCTCAGTTTCTTTTGCCTTTCTCTCTTTCTCGTTTTATAAAAATTCAAATTGTATCTAATTTCTCTCTTTCTCGTTTTATACAATTCGATTCAATTGTATAATCCCTGTCCAAGTCTCTTTTATCTTTCTCTTTCTCATTTTATACAAATTCAAATTGTATATAATTGTTCTATACACTTATAATCATACAATTCGTTTTATATATTTCGTTTATACAATTCTCTGCCCAAGTGTCTTTTTCTTTCTCGTTTTATACACTTCGTTTTATACAATTCGCTTCAACTGTATATGTATAGCGAATTATACAGTTTCTATATTTGCTATGGAAAGCAATTATACAAACTTTGCTATAATATACAAATATATATTTTTATTTGCTATATGTGAAAGTTGTCCAATAATCTATAATACGTTAACAACAATAAATACATTAAAATTAACATTAAAATCGTTGTATCTTACTAAACTTAGCTATCATCATATTTGTTGAATTTATATAAAAAACAAATAAGTGCAGCCTATATAAAGTACATTATATATGTATGATTAATTGTAATATTTTTTTGTTAAATATTTCATTATAAAATAAATTCTAAGAATTGAAATCATTGTAAAGTAAATCTATTATATATAATTTTCATTATTTCTTAATAATCAAATGCAATTCATTCTATATCTTTACTAAAAATATTCATGTATATGATGGTAAGAGTATAAATTATATAAACGGATAAGGGCCTAAAATACCCTTAAAGTATTGAAAATGGTACAAAATTATCTTTCATCCACCTATTGGCTCCAAAATGCCCTTTTCATACACCCATTGGCTCCAAAATACCCTTGTCATCCACCTTTGGGTTCAAAATTGACCATTTTTTAATTGTTTTAAAATTAAACTCTTTAAATATTTTTTTAAATCCTGGGCGTTCAACTATTATTTATAATTTTAATTTATTAATATAATTTATAAACCAATCCACTACCCACTCATTACTAACTAAACCTCACTCAATTAATAATTCAATTATAATATCAAAATCGTCATAAACACTACTAAAACACGATGAAATTATAGATTACTGAAAATGACATTCAAAATTATTCAAGTTCGAATTGAAGCCCCAATTAAATTTAGGTTGAGCCGCTTATTTAGGAGGACACTTTCTTTCAAAATTGAATTAGAAATTTATGATTAAAGCTAAAGAAATAATACATCCCCGAATTAATTCATGTACTTTTTTTAAATATAATTTTATAAATATTTATGATTTATTTTAAAACCTTTAATATATTATTTTGAAAAAAAGTTACCTATGAAGTAACATCACATAATTGAGACGTAAGAATAATTAAGTTGAACATAGTCAGACTTTTAAGTTTATGTGTGATTTTTATGTAGCCACTTGAATGTATGATAATTTACTTCTATATTTCTTAAAAACACTCAATTGACAGTAGCTTGCATTAATAATGTGACGGGTTCATTAATTTAGAGGGATTTAATTAGTAATGGGTGGGTAGTGGATTGATTTATAAATTACACTAATAAGTTAAATTATAACAAAAATTGAGCGCCACGTATTTTAAAAAATATTTAAATAGTTTAAATATAAAATCGTTAAATAAGTGGTCAATTTTGAACCAAAAGGTGGATGACAAGGGTATTTTGGACCCAATAGGTGGGTGGGAAGAGCATTTTGGAGCCAATAGGTGGATGAAGGGTAATTTTGTACCATTTTCAATACTTTGAGGGTATTTTAGGCCCTTTTCCGTTATATAAATAAGGGTAACTTTCACATATAGCAAATAAAATATTCATATTTGTATACTATAGCAAAGTTTGCATAATTGCGCTCCATAACAAACATAGAAACTGTATAATTCGCTATACATATATAGTTGAAGCAAATTATATAAAACGAAGTGCATAAAACAACAAAGAGAAAGACACTTGGGCGAGAACTGTATAAAAATGAAGTGTATAAAACGAATTATATTATTATAAGTGTATAAAACGATTATATACAATTTAAATTTGTATAAAATGAAGAGAGAAAGAAAAAAGAGACTTGACAAGGAATATACAATTGAATCGAATTGTATAAAACGAGAAAGAGAGAAATTAGATACAATTTGAAAATTGTATAAAACGAGAAAGAGAGAAAAGTAAAAGAAACTGGGCAGGGGAGTAGTTTTATTGTATAATTATAAGTGTATAGGACGAAAATATATGTACATACAAACAGAAACACAATTTATACATTTCGCTTATGTTTGTATAAGTAAGAAAGGCGAGGGTGGCGAGCGAGATTTGGGAGAGTGGCGAGCGAGATCTGGAAGAGGGGAGAGAGGGGAAAAAATATATGTATTTATACAATTTTCTCTTCTTTATACAATTAGAAACAATTTTTATACACTTATGTTTGTATAAAAAATGAGGACCGGTAGATTGGAGGAGAGTGACGAGCGAGATATTTGGGAGAGAGGCGCCTGTCATTTTTTTGCAAACGTTTGCTATGGAGCACAATTAAATCAAATCCTAGCTACTCCATTTATTTTAGGTTATTAGTTTGTTATTATATACGATTTTCCCTATAAATAACACATAATTGATTAATTGAGAGAAAAATATTCAAAGACATAATTTAAATTATACTTTTTTTATTTTTGTTTTTCGTAAAATCATAAATATAACTTTGAAATTCATGCAATTTATCTCCTAGAAAATATTAAGTTTCATTAAAGTAAAAGAAAAATATAAATAAAAATTCAAAAATCCATATTGAACTTTGAATATTCAATTATTTTGAAAAATAACCTCCTTCTTCCCCTCCTCCCTCCCCCCCCCCCAAAAAAAATAATAATATAAAAATCACTCAATATGAAATATAAAGAATATTTGAATATTTCTATTATCCCAATTTATATCACTTACTTTCTTTTTTTGATCAATATAAAAAAGAATGACACTTTTATATTTCGTAAAAACTTAACTTTAAAATACTTATTTTATCCTTAATTATGTTTGACAGTGACACAAATATATATGACTTATTTTAGGCCGCAAGTTTCAAAAACATTTCTTCCATTACTAAACTCTATAATATATAATAGGCAAAAGGGTCTGATAGGCCCTTATACTTGAGTCGAATTGTAAACTGGACCCTTTTATTAATAACTTTGTCAACAAAACACAACATTTTAAACCCTTTGACCATTGACCAAACTTATGTGGCAATAAAATTATTGAGTTGAAAAAGCGTATGATTTACATGCAACTTAAGAGCGTGAACGGCTAGAAATAAATATATAATCAGAAATTTTCTTTTTAAAAAAAGGAAAAAAACTAAAATATTCCTTTCCTCTTCTTATTTTCTGTAAATAAAAATAATTAGGATAATCTTTCCTCTTCTAATTTTCTGTAAATAAAAATAATTAAGATAATTAGGTCGCGCGCCGGTGGATTTCTCATCATATAAATTACTCACTGAAGAAGAAAAAAATTCTCATTGAAATCTAAAATGGTTATATGAAATTATAAGAAATAAAAATTCAAATGCATTTCTAATTTATTCGTCTTCAAATCGAGGAGTAACGGGTTACATGCTGTTGAGCTTTTCATTTGAATTTCAAATTGAAGACTTCTCTGTAAAATTGAAAACTCCAATCACAAGACTATACGGCTGAATCGAGGAACCTGATAACTCGATTTCAGATCGAAACGACTGAGCCGAAGAACTCAATATTAGACTCGTATCTTGGACTGTTACTGAAAGATAACAAGAACTTATTGATTGCACAATTCAAAAAATCATTCTGTTACTAGTCCATTTACTCGATTTTAACTCTTCGCCGGAGATGAACCAGATAAATATGATTTTCATTGCTAAAGGACGGGAGATGGGTTTGGATTTGGTTGGGGGAGGCGCTGGAGGTGAGATTAGATTGGAAAGGGCTACAAATGAGAGAAAATGTAAATTTTTTTTAGCATTTTTAAATACTATTATTATTTTTTATATTTAATTTTTGACGTGTCACTGAAAAATAACATGAATTTCATGTGTATTTGATTGTATTTACACACACCCTAATCAAGTGAGAAAAGAGTATTAAAATATTGTGTTTTATTAAGTTTAAGTGTTTAATTGATAAAGTCGTGAGTAGAGTTAAATTTACAATCCAACCCAAGTATAAGGTCCTATCAGACTTATTTTGCCTATATAATATATTACACATACACTTACTTTTCTATATATGATTATATTTAGGTATACTTTAGTGACTTGTTGCCCTCCTTGACATATCGGCTAAACATACATCTTTTCATCATTTTATTTCTCCCAATTTCCCATATTCTTTTACCTTGCTATTTTCCCTTCTTTCTTCATTTGTGTAAGTGACTCTCTTCTTTTCTTGCTTGTATTTCTTGTATTTTTTTTCTTTCAACTGATTCTTGAGTCACTTTACTTTTGTTCTTTCTCTCTCTTTGTTCTTTCAACCCCACTTTCCAGAGCATTCCTCATAATAGCCACCCTCAACTCATGGCTTTGCCATGAGTCAAAGTACATAATACCCAAAGTTGAGTCAGAGCCATAAAAAGGATTGTTTACTGCATTAGCCACCCTCAACTTATGCTTTTGGCATAAGCTGAGGTGTTAGATATTTAGTGTCCATGCTAGTACGGGCACAATATATGTTAATTTTTTTCCCAATTTATTAGATATAAATGGAATTTAAAGAACCAAACAATTTTTTATATGTTTTTCTAAAAATATATTTGAAGTTATTAATTTATTGCGATTTATTGTATTTTTTACATCATTGTTAAATAATATATGTTACTTCATTCCAATTCACGTGAATAATTGTAGAATTCTAATGAAATTGACATTATTTCCAAATAATAAATGTTACTTCTTCTTTTCCATAAACTAAATTTCTTATATGATTTAAAAATATTTTCAATTGCTCATTATTGTGATTTAAAGCATTTTATGTAACTTTTAATAATAATAAATATTATTTCATTTGTTCAAATTCATATGACAATGATAAATTTTCAAGAGTCAATCTGTTCATTATTATTTGTCGTGTTACACTTTTCAAAAGTCAATTTGACTAATATTCAAAGTTAAATTAGGTTACATTAATTTGATACTTTAAACAAAAAAGTTAGATATCCAAAAATTATACAAAAAGTATTATAAATTGCATCTTCATACATATCAATATAATTAAAAATACATTATTAAATATTAGATAAAATTCTTATAGTTTGACTTTAAAAAAGAAAATCATAAATTAAAATTGAACAGAAAGAGTAATACATGAATAATTAAATTTCAAGATATTTACACTAAAAGGTTGTAAAAGAATTAGATGAACAACATATATTGAAGAAGAAATACCCGATCCGGAGATAAAATATAATCAAATTTTCTGCTAGATCCCATATTTCCCTGGGATTGTAGTTCAATTGGTCAGAGCACCGCCCTGTCATAGTTCAGTAAAAATTTTAAGTGGGTTCGCTTGGACTATGCTATGTATGAATGATCTTTTCTATTTCATAGGGGATCATTTTGTTCGTTCGGGTTTGATTGTGTCGTAGCTCTATAATTCGGGTGTTGTTTATCGTTGGATGAACTGCATATAAATATTCAAATTAGCAAAGACATGAACTGAGGAAAAGTAAAAATGGCCCCACATGAGGTCTAAGTTTCCGACTAATAGATCATTAATTGAGCAATTTAAAAAAATATTTATATTTATAAGGTTATTAAAGTTTAATAGTTATAAGTATATTATTTATAAAAAAGTATAACTACAATTTATATTTTTTTCTAGCTATATTTCTTTATATATTTTTATTTTTTTATTTATACACTAATATAATTTTAATTACAATGAACTAAATAAGAAAAATGTATTAATTGTGTACAGTTAGAATCTGAATACTTTTAATTCAATTACTATCAATATTTATAAAACGTAAAGTATTAATATTTCAATGATACGAGTGTTTATAAAAACTTAATGTATTAATATATCAAAGAATGTAAAGTATGACAATTATCATATGAACACGGCTATTTGAAAAATGAATACATTTTTGTTATTCAAAAAATGAATACAATATAATATACATATGAATACATTGTTATTAAATAAAAGATGAACAAATGACAACATAGAAAAAAGAAAAATGGAAAATAATAGAATGTATAGGTATCAAAATGTGTAAGAATTTACCTGTATAAAAATGATAAATAACAAACGTCAATCTATTTTTGGTAACTTTTTTCTGTAATACCTGATGCTTGTGTTAACTCAAGTATTTATTTATAAAAATATAGTATTAATGTATCCAATTATATTTGTATTGTCTACTCAATCTTTTAAATTTGATGGATTATTTATGTATCCAGATATACTTGTATTACTTATATATTTGACAAACACATAAATCTCAATCTCTTTTTGCTCATGTTCTTCCTATACTTTTTTTTAATGTAGTTATAGCAATTGTAATGGAGAAAACAAAATAATTCTTCAATCGAAATCCTATAAAAATAGATGAAAATATGGATGGATACAAACAAATATAGTTTTCATTAAAAGAGAGAAAAAATCAATCAAAAGATACTTGATAAATTCAAAGCACAAAAATTACTTCTAGAATCATCAAAAGGATCTTAAATTGGAAAAAATATGAGAGGAAAATATTGAGAATATGTGATACAGGAATATTAATGAAAGAGAAAGTACTAATAAGGAAAAAATGAAAAACTAATCACATAAAATGTGCATAAACATAATTAATTATGCTTGTAATAATAATTTTTCTATTCAATATTTAGTAGCTTTTTTGATTATTTGTATATAATTAAATTTGCTATTTATTGTGTAGTTATATTCATATAATGTAAAAAAAATAAGCTATTGCTATTTATTTTGAATATATATTGATGTTTGCCATATTCTGTAATTTTTCTAATTAATTATGGTGTTAAATTGTCCAATAATTTAAAGGTGTAACCATAAAACAATAAGAAAAATATGAATGTTTCTTTCAAACCTGAAAGAGGTCCAGGTCTTGGAATCGGGCTAGGAGCAGCTATTGAATTTGTCCAGTCGAAAGCATAGACATTACACAAAAACAAAAAATACCTTTGTCTAGGAAGCTTCTTATATATAGTAGTAATAATAAAGTAATAACAGATCTATTTATATCAATGACATTTTTTTTCCGTTTTCATGTTATAGAGTATGGTTGACCCTGAGAATTTTTATTTTTTATGTGTTAATTTATATATTTGGAAAATACTTTAGTTAGAAAAAAAAGCTTTTTACAAATGAAGATAATAATTTATCAAATGAAAGTAGAGATAAATGTACAAGTATCTCCTAAATTATAACCAAAATTTAGAGACACTTTAACAAGGTCCTAATACCCTTGATTTTTTTTTTTAAAAATAATTTTGTGAACGTTTTTGACCTACGTGACATCCAAATATCTTTCATGCATCTCAACTGCGTGGAGTCATGAAGTGTGCTACACAAGTCAAAAGATGTATGAAATTACCAACAAAAAAAAAATTCGAGAGGGGGGGGGGAGGGAAGGGTAATAGGACCGCAGTAAGATGTGTCTCTAAGATTTCGATCATAGTCTAATGAGGTACTTATACCTTATCTCAATAAATGTGTAATAAACAAGTTGTATAAGTGATATTTTAATGTCCCCTTCTCATCCGCTCAGTCTCACCCCTTTAACTATCCTATATTCTGGTACGCCCGAACATCTACTCTTTATTTCTACTAGCCCCCACTCTCAAAAATGTTAGCTAAAGGATGATTTCTCTAATAAAACATATTCAATATTTAGAGTTCACTGTGAGCTTAAAACGCCATTAATATAAGAAATAATTTGGCTAAAATATCGTTCACAATGTATATTGCACCGACATAACTAAAATTTTAACTTTTCAATTGCACAATCATTTTTTTTATAGTGATATTTAAAAGAATTGATATACAATATTATACGTTTTACATATAATATCATAAAACTCCTTAGTTTTTTCTTATGTAATAATATCTATAATTTTGACATACAACATTATACATACATTATATAAATAAATGTCATACGAATTTGTATAAAGTATTTACATACTCATATTTCCTTCTATATAATATTATGCAAAAATTGATTCCGTTATTATCGTTAAATTCAAGTACTATATCCATCTTATACACCTCAACAATTTCATTAAATCACCCGAAATTACAGATTAAGGCTTCTCAAAACGTATCTCATCTGTCCTGCAAACATGCTCACTTGAAATAAATTTAGTCACACAAAATCGATTCAAATTTTGAAACTTCAAATATCAACAATGACCATATAGGAAGTTTCTGCTCTTTATTCAGATTCTTGACATTAGAGCAATAATTATCACATTTTCAGTTTCAAATAATATTTTTCAATAAATTTTATTCAACAAATTCATTCTAAAATATTTGCAAACCAGAATCAAATTCTCACATTATAACCTTTTGGACATCAACTAATTTCAACAATAGTAATTTTTATTTTTGTATTTGAATATGGTGAAAATTGAACAATTTAGCTAGAATGCGGCCAAAAATTTTCAAGTGCTTTCGACAAGTTAGTCTTGGTCGAAGTTTGAACATGTGTTTCACATTGTTTTTAGAAACATACTTCACTTTTTTTAAAATAAAAATAAAATATGATATATACCTATAAATTATAATATTATTAAAAATCAATTATAATTTTAATACAATATTATTATTTTATAATGAACTAAATAATTCAATAAAATCTACTAATAATACCATTAACTCACTCACCGACCTACCAAAAAAGGGTACTGCAATAGTGAATTCCTTTTAAAGAATAAACAAAGCTACAAGAATGTATCATTCATTATAGATAGGAATGGCTTAATGAGAAGTACTTGGATAGATAGATTATAGTCGGAGTAATGATTAGTTGGCTCTTTTTCATAAAACTAGACAAGTATGGTCCGTGCTAAGCACGAACCAACGTCTTACATTTCAAGGAGCTCACTTAGGTGTATGCTCCAGTGGTAGCACGGGCGAACTGTCTTACATTTCACAGAGCTCACTTATATGTAGATATACTCCTAGTGCATAACTGTCAAAAAAACAAAAACTAAGGAGTCTAATGTGTAGAGAATGAAGGGATAACATCTTTTAGTTGACGGTAAATGATAATGCAAAGTATCATTGTGAAATGTACATTGATGAGATCTTAGACTCCCCAGCTCAGGAAGAAAAGGAATGACAACATATATTAGGACATAATAATATTTTGATAGTATTTGACAAATTATCACAACCCCTTTTCACACTCACATTACAAAAAAATTGATCGCAGTATAAATGGACCAACAGGAGCAAGTAAAATTGATAATTTATCCCCATTGGGAGACAAGACTTTGCACAAAAAGCTCAACACAAAGTTATTAAAGATCACATAAAGTATAATAATCAAATATCACTTACAGAAAGTACAATCATTTGATGTTTACACAAGTTTCAGTTTTATCAAATAATTAAAAAAAAATCAAGAACTATATATTAAAGATACATGTTGCATGAATTGTAATTTCCAGACTTCGTCAATATTTAAGCTATGAACAAAGAGTTTCGGTCATTGGTTATCGGTTTAGGCCACTAGAATGGAATGAGATAAGAATCTCCAGAGAGATCTCATCTCCACTTATGCTTCTTGGCTTAATCAACTGTCACTTCTTTGTCCACAAAGCTAGCACACCAATCTTTCTTATTAACCTCGTTGTATCATAATCAATTGTCTTGATCCTTCTACACCTGGTCTCCCTTGTTTAATCAAGATTCAAGATACAACGATGAAATGAATAGCTGAAAGTGCAAAATTAAGAGTGAAAATTCAATTTAAAAAAAAAGAGAGGATAGAATGAGTTGCCAACCATGTATTAGAACCAAGAGATTAAAACACCAGAGGTTTGTGCACATATTCACGTGAGGAGAAAATGGTTACAAAATTTTAGTTACATTTCCAACTTTTCATGTTTATATTGTTTCTTGTCGATACATGTCATAACCTGAGTTTTTTTTTTTTTAAAATGGCTTTATGATTCAGAAGAAGGTGTGCACACAAGTTACTTGAATCGAAAATTAGACTTCAAAATTGAAATAAATCATAAAACATCAAGAAAAAAACCTATGCTATGTGTAAGACAAAGAGAGTTCACCAATAAGAAGATGTAGTTATTTATTTATGCAGAGTTTGGAAAAAATGAAATCTTTAAAATCATAGGTGAAACAAAAACATGAACAAATAAAAAGAAATACACGAGGAACAACAAAAAGCTCAATACATGTTAACATGAGAACTGGTACCATTCACCAATGAGGCAATTTGACAACAACAAGTCTATTGTACAATTCTAAACATTCAAGGAATTTAAAATGAGTACAGAAATTCAAATTTTACTTAACAATGTAAACAAAATATAATTTTTCTAGCTAAGATATATTTTAAACAAGTGGTGAACGTCAAATATCCTTCAATAGAAAATAAAATATGCATACTTTGTTAAATCTCACTAAATAGAAAAAGAAGATAAAAAGAATGATCAAACCACTTAAGTCTATAGGAACTGAATATGTTCGAACAAGTGATTGCATGCTTAGTCTCCTAGTGCGGTAGGTCAATGAAGTTGTTACAAAAAGAAATTACACTCCAGGTGGAATCACTTGTTTGAAAGGTGGAAAAATTGAATGGCAAAGAGAGCAGGCTCGGGAGGGAAGGAACGGAAAATTGTCATAGATGATCTCCGTTGACAGAACAATGGGCTGAATAGCGAAAATAATTCATTGAGCAAGACTGAATTTCTAATGCACCGACAAATTGATCAAGACAGATGACAACACTTTTTCCCCTCTTTCTTACTGATAGGGTAATTGATGAGTCCAAGATTTGGATTCATTTGGATCAATGTGTATATAAATTTAGTACCCTCAAATGCCCAATTTGTGCCCTAAATTGATGTTAAATCCGTAATTTTCATGTATATGGGTGGAATAACAAAGCGAGGACACTAATAGGAAAAAAGAACAACACAAGTTGGAAAATGGGGGGAGAAAAGCAAGCCTAACGATTGCCAAAAAAACTCGGCGAACCTCCAAATTGCCCTTGGACCGCCTAAATTTATAGAACACTAAGCCTAAAACAGGAAAAACATAGGTGAACTGCGTTCCCTGTCGGCGAGTCGCTGACTGCTTCGTAGATTGTGTCACTGAACATATTGGTCTAGACTAAGGTAAAATAGAATTAGCGAGCTAAAAGACTAAAGGGCGTATCGCAGAAATGATTGGGGATCCCGATCTAGATTGCCTAAACTATAGTGCTAGAATGAGGAAAATGTGAAGAAAGAAGACGATAGGCAAGGATGATCGGCGAATCGCCGACTGGTCGGCAAACCAATCTTTCCTCGCCGATCGACCCCAAAAGGCCTTACCTCAAATCAGTATAAATTGATTTTTGGAAGAGAGAAAACATTCAGTCATTGTGTGGAACGAAATAGAGAGAACAAAAACACTACTCTTGTGGATTTTAAGCAATTTTGGCAAGAGATCTCAATTGGATATGGTAATAGAAAAGATATTATCATCTTAGAAATTTGATTTTCAAATACCTATCCATGGAGCATGTAGTAGGTATTGAATTTCTTTCTTTTACGAAGATTGGCAAAAACTCCGATCTTGGGGTTTGATAAATTAACCAATTGTTGCGTTTGACTTGATGGGTATTAGCTATTATCGATTTTTGTGTTAATTTTGAAGCGGGTCTGAGTTATTGTTGTGGTTTAGCCTCTATATTGTATGTTTATTTCAATATAATTTAGGGTTTTATGCTTGCTTGAGGAAGTAGTGTAAAACTAAGTTGATAAGTTGGCACCCATAGTTAGTGGGTCATGATGGTTTCAGCTTGAGAAAGTGAAGCCCAATTTTCATCCTATGTATTCATCTTAAGAGAGTGGATGTGGTGAGGTTGTGGACTGATCTTTTTATGTAGTGCGATGAGGTTCGACAGAACTTAGTGGAAACAAGGTAATTATTCGAGAGAAAAGTGCCTCACCTAAGCTCTATCTTACCCATGAAGAACTGGCATTTTTGGTTAGTGATTTGCACCCGTTGAGTTGAACTTAGCAGTTGGTTAGTGATGAATGTTTCAAGGACACTTCTTCCAATTTTAAGTGTCAACAATCGCCCTAGTCAGTATAAACCCAACTAAATGAGTTGGGGTCGAATCCCACATGGAGTGGTACGTGTTCGAGAATTAATTAGAAAGTATGAATATGCTCAAATAAACCATATTAATAGGCATTATCGAATAAAGACATAAATTCAAATAAGGAGGTGACACAAATGTTAAATAAGGGAGTTATGGTTTAAACTATCACTTATAGACAACAAAATCAATACAGAATAACAATAATGAGACGGGTTCTTAGGATGTTATTCAATTATAAGCTGATATTAATTGCAACAATAAGGAAATAGTTGTATATTAGTGAATAAGCTAACCCATGGAGGGGATAAATTTTCTCTCGAACAAATTACCCGGAATCAAGTTGATTTCTCTCGAACATCAACAAACAAGCAAAATAAGACCAACCCACACCTTAGTCCATTCACTCTATCGAGAAGAATGTGTGGGATTGAGTTTAAGGTTCACTCTCTTAAGTCGAACCCATGTCAACCCAATACCCAGTGACCATCAATCAATAAACTTAGTTTTAAAACCCCTTTGTCTCGAGCAAGCCAAAAAATACAAGGGTAGAACTACATTTTCAACTACAATTCTTAAATTAAACCACAATTACTAATTGAACTCACTTCTAAACATCATTTAAACTAAAAGTTAGCAATACACATAAACTAAATCAACCCATAATCACATAATCACACCCCAATTATTGGGGTTTTCTATAGACATCATAAAAAGATAAAAATTGTTACCAAATTGATTTTCCATCAACTATGTAAACTTGATTTAGTCTTTACATTGGTCCAATGAGAAGAATCTTAAATACCCATTTCCAATTTCTCAAAAGTGGAAAACCTCAATTCTTCAAAGCTCGAGAAAAATAGATAAAACTTGTCTCAATCCTCAGAATAATCGATAAAATGAAAATTAGTTAACTGGTTGATACTAAAATAAATGTTAAAAAATGCATCTATAGTTGCCAAAAATGTGTTGCAAAGAGTCGCTCGGTGAAGTAAGTCGGCCTTCAGCATCCTCAAGGTCATAACTTTGGATGATCCAACACTGCATTGGGGAACCACTGGTGATCCACCCACCGCACCATTCTCTTGCCAACTTAGTTCTTTCCTTCAGGTCTTGGTACAATAGAACTTTAGGCAGTCAAGTCGCCATTCGACGACTCGCCAAGTGGACTTGACAATCATCAGGCGTGCTTTTCTTCATTCTTTCAGCTCGCTTTGTCCCATTTTGCAAATTAGTGTTCTTTCTTTGTTCCTTAATCCATATAAATGAAAATAAAGGGTTTTATATAAGTTTATTGGCACAAAATAAGCCTTGGAGGACACTTAATCATGGTAAATAAAGCCCTAAATGAGTCCTGATCTTGGACTCATCAACACCCCCAATTTATTCTTTTGTTTGTCATCAAGTAAAACTCAAGTTTAGCAGTTCAAAAAGGATGTCTCAAAGAGTGCTATAAAATATTCAAGTAGGAATGCACATAACAAGACTCAACTTACTTATGCAAGGATCAATTGTGCACTCAAAGATTCTAGTTGCGACTCACCATTATCAAAGATTTTGAAGTTCAAAATACTCGCTTCAAATTCAAGTTCAAGCTCAATAAAGGTACTCAAATGCCCTCATGCAAAGATGATTCCATATTCACACACAACTGTTCAATAATTTATTGAATAGCTCCGAAATCACATACAACTCTCACACTCACAAAGATAAACACATGCATGAATTCACCCATAAGTTTATCCTTATTTTCCAATCAACATTCACTTGAGATCATTCAAGATCAAGAAGGTCTTTTAAAGTCTTGTAACAATATAGAATGTAAATGTATGGTCATTTAGGTTTAGTGGTTTCTATCCTCATGAAATGTGGTATGAACATCACTTCTTTCCTTTTCTTCAACATCTCATTCATGATCAAAATTCACCCTATTATTCACTTCTCATGGAATACTGGACACCCCATTTCTTTTGCAACTTTCACAACTTTATTTCATAACTAGTTTTTTTTCTCTTTTTTTTGTATGAAAGGGTTCCATATTTTTCAAGATCATGGGGAAAAAGGGGGACTTCTGTGCACTTCTTTATTTACCTATTCTTTCACCACACCCCCAACTTAGGCTTTTGGCCTAAGTCGTCTATTCAAACAAACAACACTTAATGAGGATTATGGGTGAATGGATAAAGAGGGGTTATAATTGCATCAAGTTTTTTCCATGAAAAGGATAAGGTTAAAAGT
Source organism: Solanum pennellii (assembly GCF_001406875.1). Lineage (NCBI taxonomy): Eukaryota > Viridiplantae > Streptophyta > Magnoliopsida > Solanales > Solanaceae > Solanum > Solanum pennellii. The sequence continues at coordinate 62,477,038 of NC_028641.1, forward strand.
TGGAGTTCAAGAAAAGTTCACACACTTAAAAGGTTGGCCACAAAAAAGGTATAATGTCAAATTGGTTCACTTTTCAAAATTTTTGGCTAAGATCATCACTTAGTCAACCGGATCAATGGGGAAATTTCTAGGTGTCATCACACAAGATTCACGGTAAGCTCATGACACAAGGCATTGACACTAATTTCAAACAACACTCCACACTTTATCTAGTGTGCAATGTTCATTAGAAGAGACTAATTCGATAACCGACTAGTCACAACGAGATGCAAAAAGTTCACATATTGTCTACGCAACTTCATTTGACCTCATTGCAGTTGCACATTCATTTTTTTTGATTAAGAACACTATTCAAGTCATAGGTATTGATCATTTTCACAAGAACAACCACAATAAAAAACAACAAGAGGTGGCAAAACTTTTTTAGAAGGATCAAAAACAATTTTGCAATCAAAACAAGGGGCCATAAGCTTGAACATCCACAAAACAGTGTCAAAACACAATTTATATAACAAAAACCCAATATATACAAAAACAATTATAAACACAAGAGTAGGTATGGAAATACCTCACCCCACACAAAAAAAACAATTGGTCCTCAAATGCAACAAAATACTAAAAAGTCAATAAATATGACAGAGAGTGAGGAAAAGAAAATCTCGTCTACACAGTTCTCCCATCTGTTGATGCATCAGTGCCCGGTGTCACATCATCATAACTTAATTCATTAGGGCCTACCATGGATGTCTCTATTAGCGATGTCGGAATCATTGACTCTACAATTGTTTTCTCAATGTTAGGCCGGTCTCCATAGATGGTATCCTCCGGTACCTCAATCTGATCCTCATCGGCCTCTGCCTCTGACTCATTAACTACTATGTCATCCATCTGTACGTCTCTAGTGGTGGCTGGAGGAATCTTAGAAGTAGCTGGGGCATCCACATTATCAGCTACCTCCAGAAGTGAAGTGAAGTCAATGGACTTCAAGTAGTCCACATCCTTTCTCAAATCATTGACCTCGAATTTTAAAGCCGTCAGCTTTGATATCACCCCCTGTCTACTCTCACAAGTCTCAACTCTCGCTGTGAGAGTGTCAATAGATGCTCGTAGGGGTGTTAGTGCAGCTAGAATAACCCTCTCAATCATCTATGGTACCGCAACCTCTAATCGAGTAGCCCTCATATCCGTAGAATGGTCTAAGTTGCTCATATTTATGATAATTGGTTGAGTAATCCTCGAAGGCTGGGAAGTGGTAGAAGTACCAGGAGCCTAGGAGGAAGAAGTGGAAGCAGGTGTAATTGAAGGTCCGGAGGCCGGAGTAGGCAAACGCACTTCTACCAGAATCCTCACAACATCAATCTCTTGGGATGTGTACACCGAATCTTCTCTCGTCCTATCTGTCTCCTCCCGCTTGTACTCGTCTCTATATGTCGAATGTCTGTGTAGGACGTGGGAGTTTCCTCAATATCTCTTGTCTCATCATGAGGAACTGCAGCACACCGTCATACCTCTATAATCAAGACCAGGAAGGAAAGGGACGTCTGATATTATTTGGCTCTCAAGGCCATCTCCTCCTCAATGATGAGTCACAAGCTGAGTGTCTTCTTTGCTATTATGGATTCGAGATAGCCTCCATTGGTTGGAAAAAGATGGACTAGTTCTGTGAAGGCATGATAGAGGTGTTGATGAACCCAAACTAGTAATAGTGGCAATGTTCAAGTCCTTCTTCTCTATGTGAGATCCTGCCTCAACCCACCTCGAGGTAGTATAAGAAACCAAGGGTGCAAGACTCAAGTCATCCAGGGACTTTATTGTAGACAAACCCTCATATGAAAGTGTAGAACCTAAATTCCTGTCGAGTACAATATTAATGCTATATCTCTGTTGCACCCTACTTCCTTCCCTCGGACCACGAAAGATTTCATCGGCCTGAAGACACTAACATTGTTCTTGCCCTTAGGTATCATGTCACCGTATGCTATGTAGAACTTCCAAAACCATGTAGGATATAAGGGCCTTGATGCCCGGTGAACTTCTCAAACCAATGATATTGGAGTGTGTCCCTCACTGTGGACTATCTACCCACTAAGCCCTATGTAGATAACAACTTCTCCTCAAGAATTGTCCACAACCCATAAGTTTTTAATTTTTTGAGTAGCCAGGGAGGAGGAACCTATACTGGTGGCACTAGGTTTATAGTCATTGCTAAAGCTGGCACTGTATCTGTTGTAGGAGGGGTGGCCGATGAAGCTCTCGATGATTCTGGGTGATACCTAGCATGAATCTCCGCTCGCCTAGACTATAGAGGCTGGTCATCATCGGACTCGAAGAATGCAACTGGGGAGTTAAAGGACTCTCCCTCGTTTTTGATGTTGTGCTTTAGAACCTCAGATATAAGCCTCTTGGCCTTGCCCTGCCTACCTTGAGAGGTACATCTTTCCCTTTTTAGTGGGATTTGCTGCACCTTCATTAATCACTATGGCTCGTTCTCTTTTACGGGGCGGCATGTCAGAGTTGGTTCGAGACATATATGCAAAAACATCATAGAAAGTTAGATACATTTCAAGACAAATCACTGAAATAATCTTGCAGATTGACTAATCGAACCGATCGGTGAGTTACCGAATCACTTTTGTGAGCCAGATCTGGCTTGCTGAAAGGATTGGCCCAAAAATATTCTAAAAGAGAGGTCTATTGGCGATGGGAAGGCCCACTCAGCAAATCGCTGACATCATTTGATGAGCAAAGATTAGCCCACCAAAAATTATAGTGCATTTTAAGGGTTAAGGGTGGGAAGGGGTGACCAAAGTAGACATTTGACGCGTCGCCGTGTGCACTCGGGAAACTCAGGATTCTCACCGAAAGTTACTGAGCCCACACTCAATAATCACATGAAATTAAAAACAATAAAGGGGGATTCGGCGAACCGCCGAGTGGTTTGCCAAACTACCCAACATGCTATTTTCAACCCCAACTTTCAAAAATTAACCTTGCAGCCGTCGAAAACAAAATCAAACCATGCACCTATTCAATTTAATCTAGACGCATAAGACCCATGCCATCGGGGTACTCAAACTTTCCCCGGTTTGGCGAAAATTTGGTCATTTGATGACTTAAGCCCTTAAGAATGACGTCAAATGCTCCATCATTGAGCAAACCACGTCATTTAGCACAAATTTGGGTTACTCAGACTTCATCGACCATACCCAACAACAAATAAGCACAAACCAAAAATTTAGATCAATTTTAAGGCACAAATTTGGGGGAATTAACAGTTCGAAATTTTAGACATGATATCGAATTTAATACAACCAAACAATCAAACTACTATAGATTCAAAGAGGCCCAACACAATCCAAAACAATATATAACAATGCAGTTGAGTTTAACTGCTAATTTATGAGTTTGGGTTCGGAAAACCAACCTTCAATGCCGAATATATGAATTGAAATGCTAGGTGGTAAAATGTCCAACTCCAAACCCAGGATCAACAACCAAAAAGCATTAACAACATGAAAATGTAGAAAACGTAGTGCGGGTGTGATTTTAGAAAGTTAAAAAGTGAGAAAATGTGAAAGAGTTTGAATTTTCAAATCTTTGGACTTTAAAAATCCGTCCAGTTCTTTCCCTTTTTGCGACATTAATTTTCTTTGCAAAATCACTCGGTGACATTCCTAGTGGTCACTTACCTCACCGAGTTTACAGGACCTTCAGTTAATTTAGGGGTCCAAACGGAGGACAAAGTCGTGATCATCGGCATGTTCAATGACATTTCGATTTTCGATGGCCCGCCAAATTTTACAGACTCTACATTCTGATTCCTTGAGTCCAACGGTGGTCCAAGTCGAGCTGGCTAACTATTTCAGCAAGTCTCCGAGTGGGCCAGTTGCTCGCCAACCTGCACTTTTCAAATACATTTTACTTAAACCTGAAAAATCAACACATGATTATTTCAAAACAAAAATAAAGCAATAAATACTTGGGTTGACTCTCAAGAAGCGCCTTAGATAACGTTGCGGCAAGGCGCAAGTCTCACTCAAACTTCATTCCTGGGGTTTTCCATAGTACCATTAGGCAGTCCCACTTTCTTTTTGGGGTAGAGATGAGATAACATATGACCCAATTATGTCTCTAGTAGCTGAATAGATATGGAATGAAAAGCAGTCATCTAATTCAACAGTGAGACATTCTCTTTTATCTCTTTCAACACTCTATCATGTTCTTCGACTTTGTGGAGAAACAATGAGAGTATATCTTCTACTTGTCCACCCTCATAATCTTTAATCTTTCTACGCTTGTGAGGAGGAATGTACCGATATTTCTCTTTGTATGATACTCTCAATTCCATTATCTTTCTGTCCAAGAGATCTACTTGAGTCAATAGTGTTTCCAAGATATGGTCCTTCTCAGTATCCTTGTTGGTCTTAGTCATGTGATCAAGGAGTTGGGCTTTTATTGTATAGGGTCATCGTACGAGATCACCCATAGAAAGTTGGCTATTGAGTAGTCGTATGAGATCACCCAGAGAAAGTTGGTCAACCACTCTTTTTTTTCTGAAGACTAAGACATATATAGAAGTAGTCTAGTAGAATTTTATATGAGATTCCATGAGTTGGGCATTGCAGATATTGTCTTGAATCTCAACTACAATTTATGGATTGCCTAACCCTCCAATTTCCTGAAACATAGGATGTTATCCCAAAGAATAATCATTTTCGCTGAAGGGAGGTTCACTTGGTTACCATTACTACAAGACATGCTCCTTTCTTCCATTCTAAACAACCAACGCACAAAGAAAAACTAAATGTAAGTATATTAAACTATGACCAAAAAGATAAAAATTCAACTTCATCCAAAAAATCTCAAACAACACTACTCCCAACAGCGGTGCCATTTGATTAGCATTTCAAGGACACTTCTTCCAATTCTAGGTGTCAACGATAGCTAGTCATTATAAAATCCAACTAAATAAGTCGGGGTCGAATCCCAGAGGGAGCGGTACATGTTTAAAAATTAATTAGAAAGTATGAATATGGTCAAATCAGCCATTAGAATAGACATTATCAACTAAAGACATAATCGAAATTAGGTAGTGACACACATGTCAAAATAAGGGGTTTTTAGTTTGAACTATCAACAATAGACAACGGAAATCAATACGAAATAACAATAATGATACAGGTTCTTGGGATGTGATTCAGTTGTAGGCTAATATAGACAAATGGGTAATTACAATTTTTAGGAAATAGTTGTATATTAGTGAGTAAGCAAAGCCATGGAGGGGGATAATTTTTCACTCGAACAATTTACCCTGAAACAAGTTGATTTATCTCGAACATTAACAAGCAAGCAAAATGAGACCATCCCAAACCTTAGTCTATTCATTCTCTCGAGCTTAATGTGTTGATTGAGTTTAGGGTTCACTCTCTCGAGCTGTACCCATGTCAACTCAATAATCACTAACCTCAATCAATAAGCTTAGTTTTAAAACTTCTCTCCAAAAACACAAGGGTAGAACTGCATTTGCAACTACGATTCTTATATTTAACCGCAATTACCTATTAAAATCACTTCTAAACCACATTTAAACTAACAATTAGCAATAATCATGATAAAATCAACCCATCATCACATAATCACACCCTAAGAATTGGGGTTTTATCTAGATATAAAAAAGATTAAAAAATATTACCAAATAGAGTTTCCATCAACTGGGTAAGATTTATTTAGTCTTCATAATGGTCCAATTTGAATAATCAATGACCCACTTCCAATTTCTCAAAAGTGAAAAGTCTCAATCTTCAAAGCTTGGGAAAACTAGAGAAAACTTGTCTCAATCCTGAGAATAATCAATCTAATGAAAATTAGATAATTAAATGATACTAAACTAAAAGTTCAATAATATTTTTACAGTCATAAAAAATGTGTTGCGAAGAGTCACTCGACGAAGTAAGTCTGGCTCGCCAAAACACTCGGCAATCCACCCTTTGCTCATTTTTATCGCCCTTCTGCCTTGACTTTCAGCATTCTTAAGATGTGTAACTTTGGGTGATCTAACACCGTATCGCATAAGCACTTGGCTATCAGCCGGCTGCTCCATTCTCTCACCACTTGGTTGTTTCTTTCGGGGCTTGGCACACACTGAACTTTAGGCGGTTAAATAGACATTCAGCGACTCGCTAAGTGGACTTGGTGATCATGCAACATGCTTTTCTTCATTCTTTCAGCTCACTTTGTTCCTTTTTACAAATTAGTGTCTTTACTTTGTACCTTAATCTATATACTTGGAAGTCAAGGGTTTTAAATTAGTGATTTGCACAAATTAAGCATTTAAGGACACTAAATCATAGTAATAAAGTCCTGGACGAGTACAAATCTTAGACTCATCAATTAGTCAATCTACCAAGCATCTTTCTCATATTTGGTTGTTCATAGTTCATAGTGGAAGTTGTTTTCTAGTTTAAAATAAAACCGCTCACTTCGAAATTGTGATTACTCCTCCAATTTGGTCCATATCTTCTTATAACTTTTATTCCTTCAGCTACAAAAGTCACCGTTATAAATTCATATTTGAATTTAAAATGAAACTACTCAATATGAGATCAACCCCAAATCTTTTGTTGGGTTTATACTGCTTAACGATCGTCTACACCTACTATTGGATGAGGTGTAGTGGATACATGTATCAAAATGGCGTTGCTGCCAGGGAGTAGAGTTGTTTAGAATTTCTTTGTCAAAGTTTAATTTGTGAATTTGTCGATTATAGTGGAATCTATGTAGGTTTTATTGTGTTTGTGTTGGTTGTACTGTGTAGAAAAGAAAATGAGTGTGATAGAGATGAACGGTAGACAAGCGAGTCACCAAGATGATATTTATCATATTCATAGTGTGAACAAAAAATTCCAATTGGGTGGAATTGGTACAATCTGGCTACCATCACCCAAAAAGGATGCTATATTTGACGCTATGAGCACAACTCTCCATCTCTTTCAAATGAAGGGACCCTATAGAGGGTTGACTCTTGAAGACCCACATAAGTATGTGTGGAATTTTATAGTTTTTTGCGCAGTCCGTTCTCATTCAAGAATGCCCGCAAGAATCAATCCGGATCAGTTTATTTCCACTATCTCTGACGGGGGAAGCTAGAAAACTTTTGGTTGAGTTAACAAAGAATTCTTTCACATTGTGGGATAAGCTTACCACGACATTCAACCCGAGGTTCTTTCCCCCCATCAAGGATGATGAAACTCAGAGATAACATTCAAGGTTTCAAGAGATTAGAGGGTGAACCCATTCATGAAATGGACTAAGGTTTAAGAAACTCCTAATTCAATACCTGACTCAGGGACTACCAAACAATGTGTTTCTCCAATACTTTTACCAAAGTCTTGATTCGGTAAATTAAGAAGTGGCTGATCAACTGGCTCGAGGTTGAATAATGTTGCAATCCTTTGATGTGGATTCATTTCTTCTTGATGACATGACAAAAATAAATCAAGATTGGTATACTCAAGAAGATCAAGTCTTGCCTTTTTGCTTTAGAATGACCCAAGAGAAACTTTATAAGGAAAAAGGAAGGTATGAGAACGAATTCATCCCAAATGGAGCTACTACAAGCACAAGCATTAGGGAATGTAAAAAATCCCAAAGGAACAAGGGGAGTGTTTAGAGTTGAGGAGGTTTCTTCCTCGAGCTATTCAAAACCGAGGATACTCAAGGTTTGAACTCTAATAGATATGAGGAAGGTTTCCACTCACGCTATTTATAGCGGACGAGAATAAAGGTTGGAACTCTTTTAGAGAAGAAGAGCAAAGAAGATACTATCAAGAATGGGCCAAGCAAAGTGATTCTTGGAGAAGAGAGGATGATCATGAAGAAGACCACAATCAATCGAGTGAGAGCCCAAAATCAAAGGGGAGTGCAAGTAGTCTCCGAATGGACGACTTGTTTTATCGTATCCTTGACAATGTTGAGGGTTCGAATTATTCGCTCAAAGGGATGAAATTCAGTTTCTCGTCATTAACAAATAGAGTGAACTCTCATGCTGATGCAATCAAGCTACTTGAAGGTTAGTCGTGTCTACTTTCAGCACAATTGGAAAAAAAATGATAGGGGACGGCAAAACCATACACATCACAACTTTTGGGGATGGGGTGATAGAGGTCTGACTATGGTTATGCATAGTGGGAGAGTAGCGGTAGGTGATATGGAGGGTAATAATGAAGAACAAGATAATGAATAAGACAAAGGTGTTGAGAAAGAATAGATACTGATTCAACAAAGCATTGCGAAAGAGTTACAAACAGATGCATCAAAAGGCACGCCAATGTTAAAACTTGTGCAACCTCTTCCCAAAATCACTCCACTATTTCCCAAACGTCTCAAGAATAAAAATGAGGATAAAAAGTTCAAGAAGTTCTTATCGGTTTTCAAGACATTATCAATTAATCTCCCTCTAGTGGAGGCAATGTTGGAGATGTCGGGTTATGCAAAGTTTATGATGGAGTTAGTCACAAAGAAAAGAATCTTGGACTTTGAAACAATTGAAGTCTCTCATACTTGTAGTGCAATTATGACTAATGAGATGATAAAAAAGAAAGAAGATCCCGGAGCCTTCACCATTCCTTGCACAATCGGTATGCTCCAATTAGCCAAGACCTTATGTGATTTAGGAGCAAGTATAAGCCTAGTGCCATATGCAATCTGTAAGCAACTTGGTTTTGTTGAACAAAAATCCACAAAAATGAGGCTTTTGATGGAAGTTCGATCTATGAAGCACCCTATGGGAATACTCTATGATTTCTTGGTAAAGGTTGACCGATTAATTTTTTTTCCGGCTGATTTTGTCATCCTTGATCATGGGATTGATGCGTAAATTCAATTATTTTGAGAAGACCTTTCTTGGAAACCAGGAGAGCATTAGTAGATGTTAAAAGTAAAGAGTTAAAGTTCCGGGTGAATAGAGATGAAGTAACCTTTAATGTGTGTAAGTCTACGAAGCACCCATGCGATATTCATGTGGTTTCGACTATTGATTTAATTTATGAAGCTATGTCTAGTGTTAGCCATTTGATGTGCATGAGTAATCCACTTGAAGCGGTACTTGCCAAATATGATGAATTTGAAGTTCGAGGTTATGATGAGGTAGTAGCTACCTTCTTGGGTTTGGGGAATATTCGAAGACTCCATTAAAGTTGGATATCGATCTAAAGAATCAGGAAAATCCTCTGCCAAAGCCATCAACGGAGGAACAACAAAAACTTGAGTTAAAATTACTTCTCTCCCACATTCTTGGGAAAAAATAACATCTTTACCCCAAGTGAAGTTGATCTTTGAAGTGTTGAGAAGATACATCAAAGCCATTGGATGGACTATCGCTGACACTGTGTGCATATAGACTAACATTTGTACTAAAAAAATTCAGCTTGATAGCGAATATAAGCCGAGTGTTGAGCATCAAAGGAAATTGAACCCATCGATGCAAGAGGTGGTGAATAAGGAGATAATAAAGTGGTTGGATACAGGGGTGATTTACCCTATTGCGGATAGTAAGTGGTTGAGTCCGTTCCAATGTATACAAAAAAAGGATGCATCATGGTGGTCCCAAATGAAAAGGAGGACCTTGTTTCTATGATATCGATAACCGAATGGCGAGTATACATGGATTACCTTAAGTTGAACTTGTGGAACAAAAAAGATCACTTTCTATGCCCTTTATGGATTAGATGTTTGATCAAATTTTAAAAAGAGGATGGATGGTATTGCTTCTTGGATGGGTACTCCGACTATAAACAAATCTTTATTGCTCTGAAAGGTCAAGAAAAAAACCACTTCCACTTTTTCGTATGGGAATTTTTCTTTCAAAAAAATGTCGTTCGACCTGTATTATGCTCTAGCAACATTTCAACGTTGCATGCTATCTATTTTCGCTGATACGGTAGAACATTTAATGGAAGTCTTTGTGGATGACTTCTCAATTAAGGGTGATACTTTTGAAGCATGCTTGTCACACTTAGGGCAGGTCCTTCAAAGATGTGTGGAGAAAAATTTGGTCTTAACATGGGAGAAATGCCACTTCATGGTTAGGGAAGGCATAATTCTTATCACAAAGTATCACAAAAGGGTTGTAAGTCGATAGAACAAAAATTGAAGTCATTGAGAAGATACCACCACCAATCTCGCTGAAAGGCATTCAAAGTTTCTTGGGGCATGCTAGTTTTTACAGGAGGTTCATAAAAGCTTTTCAAAAATTACACACCCTTTGTGCAAACTTTTGTAGAAGGAAGTAAAATTCAATTTTGATAATGCTTGCATGATAGCATTTAAATGTTTGAAAGAGATATTGATTTACACTTTGGTTATCGTTAATCCTGAGTGGTCATCACCCTTCTAAGTGATGTGTGATGCAAGTGGACACTAGGCATTGTGCTGGGGAAAAACACAATAAGTTATTCTATCCTATTTACTACACAAGCAAAACTCTGATTGGTGCTTAGCGCAACTATAAATTTATGGAGCAAGAATTACTTGCGGTGGAATATACATTTTAGAAATTTAAACATACTTTCCAGGTACCAAAGTGATAATTCATACAGATCACACTACTCTGCGGTAGTTGATGGAAAAGAAAGATGTCAAGTCAAGAATAATAAGGTGGGTGCTGCTGTTGTCATAATTTGACTTTGAAGTCAAAGACAAAAGGTCGTGAAAATCAGGTGGATGACCACCTATAAAGTTTAAAAGTCAAGGAGAATGACAAGATAGAGGTAGACATAAATGAAGCCTTTCCCTATGAACATGTATTCACGGTAACTCTACAACAAACTCTTTTGTATGTTGATTGTGCAAATTATGTAGTATGTGGATTGATACCAGAGGAACTGAACATCTATCAACAAAATATGTTTTTTTTCAATGTCAAGAAATACTTTTGGGATGCACCATACTTATTCAGAGAGTGTGCAAGACATATCATTAAGAGATGTGTGCCGGAGAAGGAATTCAGCAACATTCTCCATGCTTGTCATGCTTCACCAGTTGGAGGTCATCATGGTGGGGTGCACACGTCTACTAAAATTCTTCAAAGTGGTTAGTACTGTCCATCACTTTACAAAGATGCTCATGAGTTTGCTAAGAAATGCACTCATTGTCAAAAACAAGGTGGAGTGTCCGCCCCTGAAGCCTATTATGGAGGTTGAGTTTTTGATGTTTGGGGAATATATATCATGGTCCATTTGTGATTTCATTCAGTAATAAGTAAATTTTGGTGGTAGTAGATTATGTCTCAAAATGGGTAGAAGTTGTGGCACTACAAGAAAATGAAGGGAGAAATGGTTTTCAGTTCCTAAAACGCTACGTCATTGATAGGTTCGGCACTCCTCGTGATATTATTAGTGATATGGATCCCATTTTTTCAATAGTATTTTCCCATCGGCATTGAGAAAATATTGGGTGAGATATAAAGTAGCAACGCCATATCATCCTCAAACGATTGACCAAGTGGAAGATTTGAATCGGGAGATTAAGAGTATCTTGTTTACAACCGTAAATGCAAATATGAATGATTGGTATCAAAAGTTAGATGATGCTTTGTGGGAATATTTCACCGCCTAGAAAACACCAATTGGTATGTCCCTATATCAACTAGTCTTTGAAAAATGTTGCCATTTTACCGGTTGAACTGGAACACAAAGCGTTATGGGCATTAAAGGATCTGAATCTGGATTGGGCAAAAACTTCAAAAGAAAGAGTAGATCATCTCAATGAATTGGATGAATTCAGGTTTAGGACCTATGAAATTTCAACATTCTACAAGGAAAAGATGAAGAACCGGCATGATTATAAAATCCTTAGGAGGGAATTCCGAGTTGGAGATTGGGTGGTGCTGTATAATTCTCGACTAAGAATATTTCCAGGAAAGCTCAAATCCAAAGGGTAAGGCCCATTTAGAGTAACACGTGTGTTCACTAATGGAGCCATTGAAGTCAAAAGTAAAGACGACCTTTCCTTCAAAGTAAATGGGCAACACTTGAAGTTATAATTTGGACAATTCAATTGAAGTGGTGTATTTGGAAGATGCTTGAGTGCATTTCCATGTCATGCCAAGACTTTAAATAAGAAACTTCTTGGGAGGCAACCCAGGTGATAGTGTTTTGAGTAATGTGTGCTGAATGTGCATGTGTAGGCGATTTTGCAAATCTGAGATTCCATCAGCGGATCACCGAGTAAGTTAGGCTAACACGGATCGGAGTTGATTGCCTTCTTGGCATCAACAGTGGGCTGAGACACTGGAACTTTAGGCGGGATACATTCACCCCTCAACGAGTCGTCGAAGTGATTGGGTGACCTAAATTTCACCATTTTTTTGCATTAGCCCTAAGAGCCCTGAGTCTTAGACAATTCGGTAGGTTTCAATTCCATTAGGCGTTGCGCTGATGTATTCGATTGACCTTATCTTATCCATATTTCATCCCTAACATGGGATGGTTGCACACTGAAAATTTATCAAGCTCCAGACCATTTGGCGAATCGCCAAACAGTTCAGTAAATCAAACAAGATTTCACCAAATGGGCACCTAGTGAAGATTCCTTATCACCTTATTTTGTTTATTCAAGTGCGAGTAGTTAATCCTTACTTTTATTATTGTTTGTTCTCTATTCACATTGAGTAAAATATTGGATGCTTTTGGTGGTGGGTGGTAGGAGTCTGGTTAATAAGTCGTTTATTCTCTAGAAAGTTAATCCAGTACCTGTTGTGATAAATTTAATGGCTCAAATAGTTCTCTTAATTGAATGAAGTGAATGTGCTGCTACAACGAGGCCAAATGAAGTTGCATAAACAATGTGTGTACTTTTTGCATCTCGTTATGACTAGCCGATTATAGAACTGAGTCTCTTGTGATGAACATTGCACGCTGGCTAGAAAGTGTGGAGTTTCATTTGATATTGGTGCTAATGCCTTGTGTGATGAGCTTACCTTGAATATTGTGTGTGATGACACCCAGAATTTTCCCCGTTACTCTGGTTGACTAAGTGTGTTAGCTCTTGAAATAATCTTAGGAAACAATTCTGGTAAGTGAAACAAATTGACATGATACTTTTTTTTTTGTAGCCAACCTTGTGAACCGTGGTTGAATCCTTTGAGCCTCATCCTTTTCTTGGAAGAAACATGAACAATTGTGATCCCTCTCTATCCATTTACCCATAACTCTCACAAAGCAGGTGGTTTTTTAAATAGTCAACTCAGGCCTTTGACCTATGTTGGGGGTGTGGTGAAAAGAGAAGGTAAATCAAGAAGTGTGAAAAAGTCGGTTTTGATCAATGGTTGTGAAAAATATGGAACACCTCCTTAAAAAAGAGAGAAAGGAAAGAAGAAAACTAAAGAATAATAACGAAAAAGTTGTGAAATAAAGTAGTGAAAGTTGCAAATGAAATGGGGTATTTGACAATCCATTTGAATTTGAATAAGGGAGTGAACTTTGAGCTTGATCAAAACGTTGAAGAAAAGGAAGAGAATGTTGTTCATACCAACTATTGAGACAAAATGACCATACTTTTAAACTCAATGCCATTAAAAGCCTTGAAAAGACTTTTGTGATCTTGAGTGAGCTGAAACAATGTTGATTGGAAAATAAGGGAAAAACTATGAGTGAAATCATGCATGTGGTCATCTTTGTACGTGGAAGAGTCTTATTTTTGTTATTCAAAAACTATTAATTGTTGAAGACCTTTCTGTGAATAAGGAATCTTCTTTGTGTGAGGGCATTTGTGTACCTTTGTTGAGGTTGAACTTGCATTCGAAGAAACTATTGTCAACTTGAACATCTTTGATAATGGTGAGTAACAATTTGAATCTTTGAGTGCCATATTGATCATTATATTGGTACTTGAGTCTTATTGTGTGCATTCATGTTGAGTCTTTTGTATCACTATTTGAGACATCCTTTTGAATGACTGATCATGAGTTTTACTTGAGGACAAGTAAAATTTAAAGTTGGGGGTGTTGATGAGTCTGAGATTTGGAATCATTTGGATCTATGTGTATATTGATTAGTGCCCTCAAATACTCAATATATGCCATAAATTGATGTTAAATCCGTAATTTTCAGGTATATGGGTGGAAGAACAAAGCAAGGACACTAATAGGCTAAAAAAACAACACAAGCTGGAAAGGGGGGGGGGGTAAATTTACAGAACACTGATACAATAACATGAAACACTTAGGAAAACTACGTACCCTATCGGCGAGTCGCTGACTGCGTCAGCGGAAGAAGATTGTGTTATCGAACGTACTGGTCAAGACTAAGGTAAAATAGAATTGGCAATCTAAAAGACTAAAGGGCACATTGTGGAATTGATCGGAGATCCCGATCTAGATCGCCCAAAGTTATAGTGTTGAAACGAGGAAAATGTGAAGAAAGAAGGTGATAGGGAAGGATGACAAGCGAGTCATTGACTGGTCGGCAAAGTCCGACTTTCCTCGCTGATTGACCCCAAAAATCCATACCTCAGATCAATATATATTGATTTTCGGAAGATATATAAAGAATTGAGTCATTGAGAGGAATGAAATAGAGAGAACAAAAACACTATTATGGATTTTAAGCAATTTTGGCAAAAAATTTCAATTGGGTATTGTAATAGTAAAGTATTATTCATCTTAGAACTTCTATTTTCAAATACCCAGCCATGGATCATGTAGAAGGTATTGAATTTCTTTATTTTATGATGATTGGCTAAATCCCCCATTTGGAGGTTTGATAATGTAACAAATTGTTGTATTTGACTTGATGTGTGCTAGTTATTATCGATTTTGGTGTTAATTTGAAATGGGTCTGAGTTGTTGTGGTTTAACCTCTATATTGTATATTTATTTCAATATAATTTAGGTTTTGTGCTTGCTTGATAAAGAAGTGTAAATCTAAGGTGATAAGTTGGCACTCGTTGTTAGTGGGTCATTACTTATGGTTTCGACTTTAGAAAGTGAAGCCCAAGATTCATCCTATGTATCTAGTTCAAGAGAGTAGATGTGGTGAGGTTGTGAACTGGTCTTTTTATGTAGTGCGGTGAGGTTGAAAGAACTCAATGCAAACGAGGTAATTGTTCAAGAGAAAAGCCTCTCACCGAAAGTCCATCCTACCCATGAAGAATTAGCATTTTTGGTTAGCGATTCGCACCCGCTGAGTTGAAATTAGCAGTTGGTTAGTCAATACCCCAAGAATCTTTCTCCTATTTGGTTGTTCCTAGTTCATTGTGGAAGTTTGATGTCTAGTCTAAAAGAACATCTCACTTTCGAATTGTAATTACTCCTCCAATTTGGTCCATAGTTTCCGAAAACTTTTATTCCTATAGCTGCAAAAGTCACCGTTATAACTTCATATTTTAATTCAAAATAGAGCTACTCTCTGTGGTATCGACCCTAAGACTTTTGTTGAATTTATACTGCATAACGATCGTCTACACCTAGTATTGAATGAGGTTTAGTTGATACATTAATCAGTATTCTTCTTAAAGAGAGAGAAATCTTAAAGGGAAATTAAAGATAGATTATGTTTGCTAAAAAAGTTAAGTATGACGATTATATATTACTCTTGAAAATGAGTATATTTAAAACCTTGCCATTAGTTGTCTCCCACTTCGCTCTACTAGTAGAAATAGAAAGAATTTGGGGAAGTTTTAAAATTTTAAAAGTACTCACAAATTTGATTTTGATCCAAATATCACTTTTTTTTCTTTCTAATTTTTTAGAATTTGGATTTTTTTGTCAAAAAGTTTTATTAAAAATTGTGAAATTTTTTTATGACCAAATAAATTTATGTCAAATTTGTATCTACTTGAATATCTATAACCATACAGGTCCTTGGAATGTAGCAGTATACTATTAAACGTGTTTATCCAATAAAATTTGTATCTACTTCATTCCTTTTTCGATGATCAATTAAATATATGTTTTTCGGAGTTAGGATCTACAAACTTTCTTTGATTAACGATCTTCGCTCTACCTATAAAATTATATTTGTTTCATGTTTCCTATTATAGTTGTTTATTAATTATTACAACACTTATAACAGGGAATTGCTACTAAAATATAAAGAAGAAGAGAACATAACATGAATGCATTCGGTATGTTTATAAACATCTTCTATGCAATCAATCTATAGCATTGGGCTTTGATCCTTTTGTCATACTACTCTTACACATAAAACATATATGTTGCTCTGAAAAACTCATACACGAATAGCTGAATTGAATTTACCACTTTAGTTTGCTTTAAAGGTGGAAATATTTTGTCTTTGTTGTTATCTAATTAGTGCATATAACCATATCATCCTATTGAAAATTTAAGGCGGCAAAACTGACATGCAAAATTAGAATGTCCTAGGTGGCAATTAGATCGTCCTATTGAAAATTTAATTAAGGTGGAAAAACCAATGATCATCCCCGAGTCAATAGTCCGAGTGATAGACCAGGGCTATTGTTTGAGGTGAGTGTTGTCCTCACGAATCTAAAAAAGAGCTCTGCAAACACCACGTCTTTGGGCAGTGATCTGTGTGTATTTGTAAATTTAATAAGCATTCAAATGTCTTTTCTTTTTATGGAAATGAATTGTGAACTATTACCATACCAGCATTCCAATACACTTATGGAGCATCTATACTCTCAAACACCTAACTTGGTTCCAAGAATGATAGACCTCTATTACACTAATTATAGAGCTGATCATATGAACCTGCTGATTCACATAGAGATTCAATAGCGAATCTATAAATTTTATCGATTTCATGACTTTGTTATTATTTGATACGTAATGGGCACATAAATTTACCTTAAAAGTTCGGCTCATTGTGGATGATTAGCTCTTTTTTTGCCTCCTCCACCTGTCGATATATCAAGGTTTATTTGATTGCTTTGTAAATGAATTCTCTGAAATATAACATCATATCAAGATTTATTTGATCATATCTCTATACCCTGATTAATAGATATGAATTTGTTCTCATCGATGCTGATGAAGCTAGAAGAGTAAATTTAAAGAAAATTTCGGTCTTTCTAAAGTTTACCTCCTTTATTTTTAGTGTCGCTCTGATTTTCATTGACCATATTTTTCCCTTTCTGAAGTTACCATTTGCTCATTTCCAGTTTCTGTGCTAAAAATGTGCAAGTTTGGAGGATAAAGTTTCAAACTCTTTCATCTGTTTAGAGGGATCAGATTCTAAGATTTAAATTGTTTTGCTATGTGTTGCTATATTTTAAGTTTTTGATAAACTTTAAACTGTCTAATTACAGGAACTCCCTTACTTGATTTTGTGACTTTTGTTTAATGAAGTTTTTGGATTTTCAATTGGTAAAAATTCACTCAATAGAAAGAATGAAATGTATCGGTTATTTAACTTTTTGGGATGCCTTAATCATTTATCTTTCCAGGTAATGTTTTATCCCACATTTTTGTGTCATATGTCACTTTTCAAACAGTTTCACTTCCATCATCAACCACCTCAACTTTGTGAATTATATTTATTAACATTATCTCAGGATCCCTCAACGAATCCCTATGCTATGGTTTTTTGATTGCAGAAGATTAGCGACTAAGAAGCTAACTCCGACGTCCTTTACGTATGATAAACAATGACATAGTAATCTTGTATGTCAAAATTGAACATCTTCCATATCTTTTGGGTGCATTACATTAGTTAGTATTTGTAGATCGTTCAAGTCAACAACATACTGATATCTATTGTACATATTTTGAATATTTGTAGTAGTATATGATATTAACTATCTTCTGCAGAAACCGCAACCCTTGATTCATTAATATTTATATTAAGATTTTTACAAGCATTATAACTCCATACCTGCTTCAATATTAATTTGACTATTTGGACCATTCTTGCCACGGGCCTCCTCCATCTAGTAAGATATATGTACCACACAAATATTCTGTGTTAAAGACATAAAGTCACCATTGAAGTTGTTTCGAATTTTCAAAAAGACATCTTAACTTTGTGAGCGTCCTATTACCTCATAAAAGTATTAAATACATTTATAAATATACCATTTTTACCCATTGCTGCATCTACGAAGGTGTGTGTTATGTTCACCCAATTGACCCATTTTAATTAAATTTAAACATTATTAAGAGTAATCTTGTTGAAGAAATCATAATACTAGATCTAATCGCATTTCAAAGCAAGTTTCATCAAAAAATCAAAGGAACAACAACCACAAGTTCTAATTGTGCATTATAAGCAAGAGACGTTGATGGCTTTGTCATTCGAAACAAAGCCAACAACGACAGATGGAAGAAGAATTTTTCCGGTCACCCGAGCTAAGAAAACGAAAGCTAAATACTCATCTAGAAAATGAGAAGAATAATCAATTTTGCGACATTAAATAGATCTTCTATTTCCTTCATGAAAGAATACCAACGAAAATATATGAATTTATAAGAATTTTAACTCCGGTGGCGGTTGAAGCCGATAGACCCATCCACCATTAGAAAAATAAAGATATGTTACGGTTACTATATCCTTTTATGTTCGATTTTTTTCGTATGAAGTTGCGATTCACATATGAATTTGATAGCAGACATGAAAATTAACTCAAATTTTTGGGAAGAAGGTGTATTTTATAATTTCATTGATTAACAGAGAAATTAACTGAAATGTGACATCTTTTAATTGGTTTTGGGAAGCAAATTGTTACAGTCACGCGCGTCGGTTGTTTGTTCACAAAACATTTGGAAAAATGGATCAAAATGATCTATTTATAAAGGTATTTAATACTTTTGTGGGGTCATAGGACACCCAAGTTAAGATGTCTTTTTGAAAATTCGAAACAACTCATTGGTAAATTTATGTCTTTTCTCATAAATAAAATACATACTTCAGTGATATTGATTAAATTTGTAAGATAATTTTTAGGTAATTAAGTAACACGAAAACAACATGAATAGAATATTTATGACTTTAAATAATAATAATAATACGTAGTTTTTTTTTTAAAAATTAACATAACATACACCAAGAGTTTGTTTGATAGTTGTTGGGAGGTTAAAAAATGTTATTTTAAGATCTTTTTTAAGGTGCTTGGTTAGTCACTAATAATGAAATTTCTTTTGAACAACAGTTTTTCTGTTGTTGGAAAGAAACTAATTTTTTCCTTCTAAAAAAAAGCAGAAACAAAGAATTCTTTATTTCAAGACCAAAAATATCCTTCCATTTATACATAATTACCAATACATCCTTTAACTTATTTATTTTTATTGTGAATATTTTGTATGTAGCGATTATATCGTAGAATGATTTTTAAATTTATTTGGATTGACATTTTTAATTATATTCAAAATTCTCATGTTAATATTATATCGATATTTAATTTATATTTTATTCATCTATGTATAATATTTATTGAAAATTTGAATATGTATATTTAATTTAATAACAACACAAAAATAATTAAAATTTCTAAAATAATTTATCTATGTAAAATAATCCTAATAATAAAAGTTCATAATGATTGTCCTTTTCTTAATTTGATTCTCAAAAGTACTTTTCTAAAAAGTTTAGTCAAACACAATTTTCTTATCAAAAAAACTTTTCAAATAAATTATTCAAACGTAAATTACTATTTATCAAAAGATTTTTCTAAAAAAATATTCTTAAAAAATAATTCTAAAAATATTCAGTTTTTAACAATAATTCCGACCAAACTCTTAAATTATAACATGTGAGTAGTGAATGATTTTACAACGAGTAGGTTCTTTAGGTTTAGTAAGTCCTGATTCCCACAAGAGAACCTTCACGTTTAGCAAGTCCGGGTTCCCAACATAGATAATGTCTCATGAGATGGCAACCTCCACGCTAGTAAGTCATGGTTTCTAGAAGCAATCTCCATGTTCCAGTGCCTTTGTAGATTGTAGCTTGTGGATACCACCTATATAGCTTTGTATGATTGGTTACACCTTAGGCAAGTGTTAACCCTTTTTTCAGTGTGGGAGGAAAACATCAGATTCCATGTAGCTCACATGGTCTAAGTCGGTTATGTCTAAGTCTCCCAAAGTAATAAATGAACTAAGATAAGATTGATGGACTATAATCATAACTCCAAGAAAGGATAATATTAGTACCTGTATGAAAGTAAGACTTATGTTATGTATGTATGAATTGTATGAATGCATGTTAAATGACTTTACTATGTCAAGACATGAATTATGTTTATGAATGTGAATTGCAATTATATCTTCTAAATGAGTTTACGTAGTATATATGGGGGTATGGGACTCCATGTGTACATTGCACAAGTAAGCTTGTGAAGGAGTTATGAGGGTGGTTTACTAATGATATGTATTAAGTTCGTTATGACTAAGGTTGTAGTAAAGGAAAGAGTCCTTAGATGATGCTATGAGGTATGTATTTTATGTCTAGTGATAAATAAGTGTTATGACTTGTTGATTATGATATGCCTAGTCTAGGGTGACTTCTTAGGTATATTTAGTGGAAGTAGCATTATGGGATGCTACCTACACATTGCACTAGTGTGACATAGGGGTTGTCTTAGATGGTGGTGCTTATGTGAAGCTTATGTTTATATGTGCTTAAGACTTGTGAATATATGTGGTTTTGTTTATGAAGTATATCTATGAAAGACTATTATAAGGTGACCTCAAGGTGATACATTGTACTAAGTACACTTGAGGGTTGCTTAAGGAAAGAAGTAACATAAAAAGAGGAAATGTATGTAATGAGTATGCCTCAAAGTATGATAAATGGTTTTATGTGCTATTATGAGTAGTATCCATGCATATGATGTATGTGATCTCTATTGAGCTTATATGTGCCTATGTTCATGAAGTTTACTAAAAAGACATATTGCATGGTTTCAAATGAAATGTCCTTTTGAAATGCATGTTTTTTCATGGTTGCCATACTTAGTGAATTCTTGTACTATTACTATTTTTCTTTTTCTTTTTACACATTGTGTAGGTGTTTATGGCTAGAGGATGTATCCTAAGTGAAGATCTTGGACAGATATCCCAATTTCAAGTAAAGGGACCCTTATGATTCAAGGGTTGCCTATGTCAAGATGTTCTTTAAGTTGATGTAATAGCTTAGACTTATATTTTATGTTGCTAAGGGACGTGTCCATATTCTACTCTATTGAATTGTGTATTTAGATGTAAAAGAAACTTAAAGTCTACTTATGTACTTATGATATTTTTTATAAATATATATATGAAGTGATGGTTCTAACATATGTTGTGCTATGAAAAGTGTGACAGCTCGAAAATAACTTAGGTGAAGCTAGAGACTAAATTTTTCTTTTCATGAGGGTATAAGGTCATAAATTGGTTTATAATGTGGTATTGAGTCACTGTCTAAAGTATTAGGTGAATTGAAAGTAAAACATCAAGGGATGACCAGGACATTCGACGACTATGTGCCTATATGTGTGTTTTATGAGCTTATGAGGTTCTTATATGATTTATTATAGTGTTTCTAGGTAGTGTGTCAAGTTTCATGGAGTTTGAAGGTCAAACGTCCAAGAACGTTCATGATGTTCGAAAGGTTTACCTTAAAATGACCTGTGTGTCTTGGCATGTTTCGTCGAGTTTTAAGTGTTCGTTTTGGATGAATTGATATGATACTAAACTCGTATCAGAACATATTCGGTTTGGAAACTTCGGGGAAAAGTCCCCAAGGACCAACCAAGGGTCCTTCAGGAAGCATCCTTCCTAGAGCCAAAGGCTGTCTAGGCCAGTCCCAAACAAAGGAGGCAAACGACGGCTCGTTGGCCAGTGAACCCTCCGTCGATTGGAATAGTGGGCCAAGACTTAGCCTAGGTAACTCAAAATACCAGTGTCAAGTCTCTGAACCCATCGACAGACAGCCAGGACGGTCCATTTGTGGACCAACGGCCCATCGATGGGCAGTCGTGGGTCGGACTGTTTTTCTGTGCAGCTTACTCTAAATTGTAGGGGAGATGTGGTAAATTCACCCCAAGTCCAAATAAGAATTTGGGCAGTTACTTAGAGGTATTTTAGGTATTTTAAGTGGTATATAAGTCCTAAATACCTAGATGAATTCATTCTTCAAAATCAAAACCCCAAAATCTCTACGAAATTCTCTAGAACTCCATTGAAGCCAAAACTCAAAAAAGAGCTTGGATTGGAGATTTTAGTGGTGATTCTTAATAAAAGTGGTGGATTAAAATCATTGAGGTATGGTTTTGATTGTTGAAACTCTATTCATCAAGAGCCCAAAATTCAAAGAGATCTCTAAAGTTTTCTAAAAATGAACTTGTCCAATTTAATAATCTATCCATGGATTCTTGCATTAGAGGTTTGAAAGTTATATATTGATTATATTAATGTTAATTAGATGAATTTAAGTCAATTAACCTATGAACTCAAGTAATTGATGAACCCTAGTTTTTGACTACTTTATGATTGACTTAATGCTTATGAATTCTAGTGTAGTTTTCTATGGGCTATTGAATGATGTAATAATTGTATTCAATTGATGTATATTTGTATTAGATTGATAAATATATATTGAATTGACCTAAATTCATTGAGTATTATGGTTTTTGTATTGAATTTATGTTCATGGCCATGAGTATTGGCTTTTTGGTATTGAATTGGATGATTTAGCTATGGATTGAAGTGGTGAGAATGGAATGGTGGTACCACTACCCTTTTTCTCCTTATTTTATATAATTTAGATCTTGAATTATGTTGTGATGGTATGGTCCACTTATGGTGGCGGTGCTATGTGAATGATGTGGCCTTGTCGGCGTTACTTTATGTATTATAATGATCATGGCATTGTCAGCAACTACATTATATACTATGATGGTTTGTGTAGTGATTTATGTGAAGTATGATCATATCTATCTACATTTGAGTAATGTGAAAGTATGTGTTTTTTCTATTGTTATTAGGTGATCATGTTAGACTATGACTATGTCGTTGTATGTAGAGTCTGAGAGTTGATGCATGATTATTCCTACTTGACTATATTAGTCTATGATGGTTATATTGACGAGGTTATAGTAGTGTATATGGTCACTTACTGAGAATGGTTATTTTTATGTGCGTCTAGAATGATATGCAATATGTGCTAAATTGAAGTATTGGTGTATCTTGTGAGGTAGACTTGTGTCCCTTACTTGATATATGTATGAATGTGATTATGAGATGTCTTGACTAGGATGATAAAGCCTTTTAGTCTTGTCTGTGTGAATGAAATGAGACCTTGAATGATGTTAAGAAGGTCCTTTATGTGAAACCTTACACCTAGTGGTAATGTTATGAACCTTGAAGTCGAAAGACGTAATGGTATCCTTCTTTCATGAATGATTGACTTAAGTTTGGTTGGCTGAACGACATCATATCATCCTTAGGGAAGTCATTAAGCTATCTTTTTCGCCATTGTAAGGCAGCCCTAGGGGACCTCTTTGGTATGGTGAATGTAATTGGGTTATGAACTAGATATGGAACTCCCTTCGTATGATCCTTTAATATAAATTACTCTATGAGAACATAGGCTAGCACTGAGTGAGTATAATTTGGGAAGTAGCTTTAGTGAAGAATCAGACAAGAGTACAAAGATAACCCTTCATATTCCTTAACTATATGCCTACATGGGATATGTCCAAGTCCTACCATTGGAAAGTAGAACACCCTCCATTGGAGTAGGTTACAACTCCGGATTCCATGCTTTGCTACCATGGTCTATGTCGGTTATTTCCTATTATCATCATATGGGATATCTACTAGTATTGGAGAAGTTCTTTGACGTTTGGGTGGTGGTATGAGACACTATCTAGACATTGCACAATAGGCTTTGAAGATGTTATTGAGAGTCCCTAGATGTTCTCGAAGACCATTACTTGAATGTCCTTATGTGATAAATGTCTCTTAAATTAACTAATGAATGTAATGACTTAAGATAATAAAATATGTTAAATAAATAAGTACTTATCTAGAGCAATTAAGGGTTGTCTAGTTGAACTGTGAAGGGGGCATAGGAATGGTCACTTAGTATCTTACCTAGATAAGTCTTAAGAATGACTCTAGTTAGGGAATTTGGTTGATTAAGTAGACATGATCTAAACTTAGGTAGTCTTAAGGATTACTTAGGTAATCTTGAAGAGTTCAAACATGGACATTCTCTTCTTGATTTACTTGAGTAGGTCTTTTGATAACCTTTGGGAGGAGGATGTCATATTCTATGAATGCTATTCTGTTAAGTGAGAATGATTTTATCCTAGGTAGTCATAAGGATCTCATAAATGTACGCAAAAAGGGATTGTATGGGCGGTCGCTTCACAACTCACTCAAGTGAACCTTAGAGTCACCTTTTATAAGAGGATCTCATGTTCATGTAATTGGTGTATTGCAAGTGTATGTATATCATTATGGGTGGTTTTAAGGATCATTTAGGTGTTCCTAGAGAGGGTGTATGGGCGGTGTCTCTTTGTCTTACTTAAGTGAGTCTTAGGATAGCTTTAAGTGGTTGAATTACATGCTAGAAAGTGTATGTGACGTTTAGGGAGTTCAATGTAAGAGTGAATTAGTTCTTTGTTAAGTGTTCCGTAAAAATGTGATAAATTGCTTAAGTGATATCTTATGTGTTTCTAAGGTGTTAAATGTTGTTCTTATGTTTATATTATGATATTTAAATCAAAAAACATATTTCCATTAAATTTCTGTTTTCATGCTTTTTTATGCATTATGCCATACTTAGTACATGTGTTTGTACTTATTCCATGCTTTTATCTATCTTTAAAGTGATTCATTGGTGAAGGTGCTTTTGGGAGCTAAGCTTGGACTATAGGATTGTTCGAGCAAGTTGAAGTATATCCTCGTTTGACTTGGGGATATACATGCTTTTAGTTCTTTTATTGAAGTATTGTAATAAACTTAGTACTATATTTGTATTGTATGGGCCGTGTCCCAAGTACTCTTGTGTATAAGATTTGATGAAATGAGACTTAGTATTTCCTATGAATTTTATATGAAAGAGATTTTAATGACTATACGATGTTGCAAAAAGTTTTAATTTTTCAATACTTTTCATATGTATATATGCGATGAATGATATGAAAGGGCTTGTACAAGACCTTCGAGAGGTAAAGTACATCTGCCACGATCCAAGAATACCCCAACTTCTAGGGTATAGGTGCGACTCGTAACAAACGTGGTATCAGAGCATAGGTTATGAAAGTGGTCTTAGGAATCCAAAAGTATCATCAAGTCACGTCTAGTAGAGTCTTAACCATCCGTCTGAGTCACGACACATCTATGGGCGAGAGGCTATAGGAAGCTAGAGTTTCCCTTCTTTTCTACTCCTACGTCGTACCGTAGAGTAAAGTTATGAGTAGTCTTTTTTTTTTGTTTTCCTTGTGATATGGGAGAATAATACGAGGAGGACACCGACTAGGAGAGTTGAGGAGAATGATGTGAATGAGGAGATTCCTTCTAAAGTTGAGAAAGTTCTTCAAGTTCCTCAAGGTGATCAAGTCCCTATTGTGGGTGGAGGAAATGATGTTCCCCCGGAAATGACCAATGGAGAGATTAGAGAGGCTTTAATTACTTTAGTCTGAGCTTTGACTACCCATGTGAATATGGGTATTGCGCCTAGAGTCAATGTTGTGGAGATAACTATGACATCTAGATAGAGATATTTTTTGAGGATGAATCCTCCTATATTTCTAGGCTCTAAGGTGGGAGAGGATCCCCAAGAGTTCCTAGATGGTGTGTATAAGGTGTTGAGTGCCATGGGGGTGACTTCTAGGGAGAAGGCGGAGTTAGAGTCATATCAATTGAGGGAGGTTGCTCAAGTGTGGTACACTCAATGGAAGGATAATAGACCGGTTGAGTCAGGTCCTTTTGAGTGGGAAGAAATTAAAGAAGATTTTCTAGGAAAGTACTTTCCCCATGAGAGGAGGGAGGTGAAGGTAGAGGAGTTTATCAATCTCACGCAAGACAATATAAGTATTGAGGAATACTCTTTGAAGTTCTCCACGTTGTCTAGATATGCTCCATCCCTTATGTCTAACCCTAGGGATGAGATGAGTAGGTTCGTGACCGGGATCAGCGACCTAGTGAGAGAGGAATGCCGTAGGACCATGCTACATGATGATATGACCTTAGCTAGACTCATGGTGTATTATCAATCAATTGAAGAATCTAAACTTGGTAGAATTGCTAGAAACTTTAAGAGAAGTGGTTCAAGTGATCAAAGTCAACCTAGGTTCAATAAGAAGCTTGCAACTCAAGAAGAGCCTAGGGGTGCTAAGGTGAAATTTGAGAACTGAGGTAGTTATGAAAATGGCAAGCCTACATGTGCTACTTGTGGGAAGAGGCACTATGGGGAATGCCTATTGGGTACGGGGAGTTGATTTAGATGTGGTAAAGATGGACACAAAGTGAGGGACTGTCCTACTACAGATGGTAAGAAAGTTCCTCCTAATGCTCCAAAAGGTGATGCTCCAAAGAAAATTCATTTTAATGGACTCCAGTCTAGAGGATCAAAGCCGGATGAGGGTGATGATGATGATAGTAAGTTCTTGTATTTCTTTCTTTAGTGTTATGAGTTCCTTCTAAGTGGGGGAGTAAGGTTATAGATGGGATGGATGGTCATAGAATTATGTTGCTTGTGCATTGTGTTCAGGAGTCTTGTGGAATTGAATTTCATTGATTTCTTGCATTGTGCATTTTACTAAGTTATATTATGTTGTAAAATGTGTTTATATGGTTTTATATTTCATATTAGCATGTTTCCACCATGGATTGCCTAAAAGTTGCACTTTTGAATTTTTATAATTCACTGTAAAGCTACCAAAGAAAAATTTGCTCACTGTAAGATTTTGCAAAAATTGACTTATTCATTGTTTGGTCGAAAATTGTTGTAATATGGTTAGAAATTATCTATATGAGCATGTTAATGAATATAAAATGAGTTTTTTATATTTGGAATGAAGAATGTGAGTTTTATGGCATGATGAGTTGTAGAATTTCTCCTAGTTTCCTGTTGTGTTGTGAATCTCTTGATTATGTGAAATTGATATTTTCCTAGATGTTTGTTTCATATAAGGTGTATATGGTGTGTTTATGAGTTGTTAGCTGAATCTATAAACTTGGAAGTGTTCGGAGAGTGGCAAGTGTCATTCGAGGACGAATATTGTCCAAGTGGGGGAGAATGTCACACCTCAAAAATAACTTAGGTGAAGCTAGAGCATAACATGTTTTTAATGAGGGTATAAGGTAATAAATTTTTCTATGAGGGTATAAGGTCCTAAATTGGTTTATAATCTGGTATTGAGTCAGTGTTAAAAGTATTAGGTGATTTGGAAGTAAAACGTCAAGGGACGACCAAGACGTTCGACGACTAGTCACCTATGTGCCTCATGTGGTATTATGTTCCTATATGTGTGTTTCATGAGCTTATGAGGTATTTATATGAGTTATTATAGTGTTTATATTACAGTGTGTCAATTTTAATGGAGTTAGGAGGTCAAACGTCCAAGAACGTTCATGATGTTCGAAAGGTTTGCCTTAAAACGACCTGTGTGTCTTAGCATGTTTCGTCGAGTTTTACGTTTTCGTTATGGATGAAATTGATATTGTACTAAACTTGTATATGAACATATTAAGGTTGGAAACTTCATGCAGAAGTCCCCAAGGACCAACCATGGGTCCTTCAGGAAGGACCATTCCTAGAGCCAAAGGTTGTCTAAGCCAGTCCCAAACGATGGAGGCAAACGACGACTCGTTGGCTAGTCGACCCCCCGTCGATTGGAATCGTGGTCCAAGTATTAGCCTAGGGATCTCAAACTCCCAGTTTCAATTCTCTGAATCCATCGACGGACAGACAGGATGGTCCGTTTGTGGACTAACGGCCCGTCGATGGGCAGTCGTGGATTGTACTGTTTTTCAGCGTAAATCACTGTAAATTGTAGGGGTGTAGTGGTAAATTCACCCCAAGTCCAAATAAAAGTTTGGGAGGTTACTTATATGTATTTTAGGTATTTTAAGTGGGTATATAAGTCCTAAATACCTAGGTGAATTCATTCTTCCAAATCAAAACCCTAAAATCTCCAAGAAATTCTCTAGAACTCCATTTAAGACAAAACTCAAGGAAGTGCTTGGATTAGAGATTTTAGTGGTGATTCTTTATCAAATTGGTGTATTAACATCATTGAGGTATGATTTTTGATCCTTGAAACTCTATTCATCAAGAAACCCAAAATTCAAAGAGATTTCTAAAGTTTTCTAAAGATGAACTTGTCCAATTTTATGGTCTATCCATGGATTCTTGAATTAGAGGTTTTGAATGATTATATACTGATTATATTGATATTGATTATATTAATTTTACTGAATTAACCTATGAACCCATGTAATTGATGAACCCTAGTTTTTGAGTACTTTATGCTTGACTAGATATTGACTTAATGCTTATGAATTCTAGTGTAGTTTTCTGTGGGCTATTGAATGATGTAATAATTGTATTCAATTGATGTATAGGTTTTATTAGATTAATAAATATTTATTGAATTTTCCTAGATTCATTGAGTATTATGGTTTTCGTATTGAATTGACGTTCATGGCCATGGGTAAGGGCTTTTTGGTATTGAATTGGATGATTTAGCTATGGATTGAATTGGTGAGATGGATTGGTGGTGCGCTGCCCTATTTCTCCTTATTTTATATAATGTAGATCTTGAATTATGTTGTGATTGGTATGGTCCACTTATGGTGGCAGTAATATGTGAATGATGTGGCCTTGTCGGCATTACTTTATGTATTATGATGATCATGTCCTTGTCGGCAACTACTTGATATACTATGATTCTTTGTGTAGTGATTTATGTGAAGTATGATCATATCTATCTACATGTGAGTAATGTGAAAGTATGTGTTTCTTTTATTGTTATTAGGTGATCATGGTAGAATATGACTATGTCCTTGTGTGTAGTCTTAGAGTTGATGCATGATTATTCCTACTTGACTATATGAGTCTATGATTTTTATATTGATGAGGTTATAGTAATGTATAGGGTGACTTAATGATAATGGTTTTTCCTATGTGCTTCTAGAATGATATGCTATATGTGCTTAAGTAAAGTATTGGTGTGTCTTGTGTGGTAAACTTGTGTCCCTTACATGATACATGTATGAATGTGAATATGATATGTCTTGACTTAGGATGATAAACCTTTTAGTCTTGTATGTATGAATGATATGATACCTTGAATGATGTTAAGAAGGTCATTTATGTGAAACCTTAAACCTAGTTGTAAAGTTATGATCTTTGAAGTCGGAAGCCGTAATAGTATCCCTCTTGCATAAATGAAGGACTTAAGGATGGTTGGCTGAAACAACATCATATAATTGGATGGAAAGACATCATATCATCCATAGGGAAGTCATTAAGCTATCTTCGTTTCCATTGTAAGGTAGCCCTAGGGGACCTCTTTGGTTGGGTGAATGTGATTGGGTTATTAACTAGATATGGAACCCCTTTGTATGATCCTTTAATGTAAATTATTCTGTGAGAACAAAGTCTAGCACTGAGTAGTATGGTTTGGGAAGTATCTCTAGTGAAGAATGAGACTAGGGTACAAATAAAACCCTTCATATTTCTTAACCATGTGCCTACATGGGATATGTAGAAGTTCTACCATTGGAAAGTAGAACACCCTCCATCGGAGTAGGTTACAACTTCGGATTCAATGCTTTCCTACCATGGTCTATGTCGGTTATTGCCTATTCTCATCATATGAGATACCAACTAGTATTGGAGAAGTCTATGACATTTAGTTGGTGGTATGTGACGCTATCTAGACATTGCACAATAGGCTTTGAAGATGTTAGTGAGAGTCCCTAGGTCTTCTCGAAGACCATACTTGAATGTCCTTATGTGATGAATGTGAACTAATGAATGTAATGACTTAAGTTAATAAAGCATGTTAAATGTAAGTACTTATCTAGAGTAATTAAGGGTTGTCTAGTTAAGGTGTGAAGGGGCGCATAGGAATGGTCACTTCCTATCTTACCTAGTTAAGTATTAATAATGACTCTAGTTAGGGAAGTTGGTTGATTAAGTAGACATGATCCAAACTTAGGTAGTCTTAAGGATTACTTAGGTAATCTTGAAGAGTTTAAACATGGACATTCTCTTCTTGATTTACTTGAATAGGTCTTGTCATAAGCTTTGGGAAGAGAATGTCATATTCTATGAATGCTATTGTGTTAAGTGAGATTGATCTTATCCTAGGTAGTCGTAAGGATCTCTTAAGTGTACGCAAAAGGTATTGTATGGGCGGTCGCTTCACAAGTCACTCAAGTGAACCTTAGAATCACCTTTGGTAAGAGGATCTCATGTTTATGTGATTGGTGTATTGTAAGTGTGTGTATCTCATTATGGGTGGTCTTATGGATCATTTAAGTGTGGCTAGAGAGGGTGTATGGGCGGTCACTCTTTGTCTTACTTAAGTGAATCTTAAGATAGCTTTAAGTGGGAGAATTACATGCTAGAAAGCGTTCTATGTGATGCTGAGGGAGTTCACTATAATAGTAAAGGAGTTCAATGTAAAGTGTTCCCTCAAAATGTGATAAATTTCTTAAGCGATATCTTATGTGTTTCTAAGGTGTTAAATGTTGTTCTTATGTTTATATTACTATATTTAAATCAAAAAACATATCTCCATTAAATGTCCGTTTTCATGATTTTGTATTCATTATGCCATACTTAGTACATGTGTTTGTACTAATTCCATGCTTTTATCTATCTCAAAAGTGATTCATAGGTGAAGGTGCTTTTGGGAGCTAAGCATGGATTATAGGATTGTTCGAGCAAGTTGAAGTATGTCCTCATTTGACTCGAGGGCATCAATGTCTTTTAGTTCTTTTTTATTGAAGTATTGTAATAGACTTAGTACTATATTTCTATTTTATGGGCCATGTCCCTAGTAATCTTGTGTCTAAGATTTGATTAAATGAGACTTAGTATTTCCTATGAATTTTATATGAAAGAGATTTTAATGAATATTCAATGTTGTGAAATTTTTTAATTCCGCACTACTTTTCATATGTATATATGTGATGTATGATACAAAAAGGCTTGTAACAAGACCTCCGAGAGGTCAAGTACGCCGTGCCACAATCCAAGAATACCGTAACTTCTAGGGTATATGTGTGAGTCGTAAGAGAAAGTTCTAAATTTTCCGCTATTTTAATTATGATTATGCAATTAAAGATGTCTAAGGGCTTGTATAAGACCTCTGAGAGGTCAAGTACACTGTTTTACTTTTAGGGGGTGGTCCCTGGTCATGACATGTCTTACCCCCTCTACCATCGGGTCACACCTTTGTGGTAAATAGTAGCTTGATGTAGATGCTCACATCGAGAGGCTTAAATGCAGGGTTTGCATTGGAGGACTCTCATGCTCACATAGCCAAGCTTAGGAGAGTACACAAAAGTTGTTTAAGTGGACCGGACAGTGATATGAATGTTATCGGGTTGCGAGTATATCCTCTATCATTGACCGGCGGTGCAGCGGTTCGGCTTATTCAATCTATATATGTGATAA
Organism: Solanum pennellii; assembly: GCF_001406875.1. NCBI lineage: Eukaryota > Viridiplantae > Streptophyta > Magnoliopsida > Solanales > Solanaceae > Solanum > Solanum pennellii. The sequence continues at coordinate 62,508,636 of NC_028641.1, forward strand.
ATTTACATAAGCATTCTTAGCAAAGTTCATTCTAGTGCCCTAGAAGCTGAAAAAGAAGGACAAACTAAAGAACTTCGTGGCATTACCTGGAGATCCGTGAGTAGTTCTTGGGATCGGTTCACCACTTTCATTAGAAGTGTTTCGAATCACCGCATTAATGATGAATCGCTAAAAGAGTACTTCTACCTAGGGTAGAATGTCAACACCAAGGCGGTGCTTGACATTATTGCTTGGGTTCGTATAGAGAATGCACTTTTAAGAAGATTGCGGAGAAATTGAAGAAGATTTCCCGTATAAACAAAGCTTGGAGCATGATGAGTCCTCACATTGGACTCACTTCATTCTTTATTTTAATGTAGATAGTGTCCTCAATTGCTCATTTTTATCTGAATATCTGATGAGAACTCTTGAGTTGCAGGTATATGATGTTTTATTGTAAGAACAATTACTTATGTGCAAACGGGAACAAAAGGATGAAAAAAAGTTGAAGTTGAAGCCTGAGCATCGCCAAGCACACTTGGTGATCTTCCGAATAGAGACACTTTGCCCTTTATTCCAACAAGAAAGCCCTGAAGGAAGTGGATTCACAAGGCAATTAAAAGGAGTAGTCGGCGCTTCACCGAGTATTTTTGCGAAGCAAAATGATTCTTCCCAACGATCCAGAACACATAGACGCCAAAATGAAAGCACAAACAGTGATGAACTATAAGAAGGGAGAATTGCCAAATTTCTTGGCCATTCACGGCTAAATTACAGAACGGATTCGCCAACACTAAATCTGAAAAATATAAATACTAGCCTTAGTAATTATTTTTATAAGTCTGAACATTATTATCAATTTCATGTTTAGATCTCAAGATTTTGGTACTCTCTAAAGTTTGGATAGGGTTTTGTGGGATACTTTAAGAAATAAAATTTTCTTCCTCAAACCAGAAGTAAGTCTTTTCTATTCTTCTTCCATTGCTTATATTAAGGTTTAATTTCTTATACCCTTTTGATTTCTCTATCATTTTAGTTTTATTTGATTATTGCTTGATATGTAGCTAAAAAAAACCCTTTCTTGGGGTGTAATTTAGCAAATATATGTTGATATTATTATTGGGTCTTGCATGCTGATAGGATTAGATGCATTTTTAATGGTGATTTCACCTAGTGGTTGTGGTTTAATATAATGGGTTTGTAGTTTCAAATGAAAAATCACCCATGTGTTTTCGGCTTGCTCAAGAGAGAGGTCGCGAAACCAAGACTTCTAGATTCATGTCCTAAGGATTGCGGCGACATGAGGCTCATCATGAGAGGGTGAGCCTACTCCCATATCCAAGAACTCTTCATCGAAAGAGAGGGTGTGGATAAGGCGTAGGTTGTTCTTCATTAAACGAGTGGGTGTATAAGAAGAACCCATTTGATATGGGGTAAGTTGCCCGAGAGGGAATTCACTTTCACCTAAAGCTTAGCCTAGTTACCGTTATTTTGCAAATTTTCCTATCAAGAGCATGTACCCATTGATTTACGTCAACAAATATTACGGTCACACCCAAGAACATTGCCTCATACTTAATTCTCCCTTCATTTTATTACTGTTTTACCAAACATATGACAAATATTTTTTGATATTTGACACTTTAGTGTCACCAATTTAATTTACCTTGTTTTTATTCAATAATTTCTCAAACTATTACTAACTAGAACTGAAATTTTTATTTAGCTTCTATTTTTACTACTAGTCCCTTGGGACAAGAACCCAATCATTGGTTGGGTTACTATACTCGCTTGGATTCATAGACACTCAAACTGTAGGCTAGTGTCATTGATGATGATCACAAATAGAGAAACAATCAAAATGGCACCGCTTCCGGGGAGTGGTTTACCTAAAAATGTACTATTTAGAGTTTTAGTTCTTTTTAGTGTAGTGATTACTAATTTAATGTTTAATATTCTTTTGTTAATTGTCTAAGCATTTTAGAAAGCATGAGCTTTAATGGTAGTAATAGGAGCCAGGTGGGCTATCAGGACGATATCTACAACCTCAACAATGTCCAGGAGCCCAACATTAATGATCCGCATCTCATGGGAGGTGATGGGTCCATCCATTTACCTAGCAAAGGGAAATTCAATACTCCACATGACAAGCACCATGTTGCAACTCTTGCAACTAAAGGAACTTTTTAGTGGATTAGCTCACGAGGACCCACATGAGCACCTTCAAAATAGTAGATGTCTACGGACCATTCTCGTTCAAAAAAATCTATCAAAAATCAATTAGATTGAGGATTTTTCCTTTCTCATTAATGGGCGAGGCATGCAAGTGGCTACCTGAGTTGCCACACAACTCAATCACCTCATGGGAAGAATTAGTTACCACTTTCAATGTGCATTTCTTCCTTCCCTCGAAGATGATGACCATTCGGAATATAATCCAAATCGTCAAGAGCTTGAATGGAGAGCCTCTTCATGAAACCTAGCTCCGATTCAAAAAACTGATGCTACAATGACCAACACATGGTCTTTGTGATTATGTGCTCCTTCAATACTTTACAGGAGTATAAGGGGTTGTTGACCAACTCTCACCCGGATATTTCATGCCGCAACCATACGTAGTGGCAGCTCAACTTTTAGATGGAAGGATAACCATCAATAAAACATGGTACACCCAGAAGGACCAAGTTTCCTTGGTCACGTTTCAACTATCTAAGAAGCAAATAGAAACGTATATTGAGAGGGAACAAAATATTGCTAAGATTATGACACAACTTGATATTCTTTCTAAGATTTCATGGGGGAGGGACCCGTGGTGTCATTGTTATGGGAGTTGAGAACACAAGTCCTGATGAGATAAAGTTTGAAGCTCTGTATAATGAAGAGGTCAACTTTCTATCAAACTAAGGCGGTAAATATCGTTCAAGCTACCCGAGGCAGGGTGGTAAACCAAGGTTGGTCTAGAGAAGAAGGATGGAAAGATTGAGATCGTGAATAGAGGGATCAGAATCCTAACTGGAAGGATGGGGAGAAGGATATATATGTACCTCCCCATGAGTAAAAAAACCCAAAGATTCCGAGGTGGTAGGTCATATTCTCTCGCATATCCTAAAAAAAGTAGAAAGGTCAGAAAAGATGGTGAAAGTCATGAAAATAGATATATCCACCCTTAGCCTGACCATCATTTCTCATTCTGTTTCAATCAAGTAATTAGAGACCCAAATGGGTCATATCTCATCTCATCACAATTTAAGACAGCAAGGGGGTTTGCCTAGTGATACTATGGCCAACCCCAAGTGTGAGGTCTGAAGGTCAACTTGCGTCGTGCCACGATGTTAACTAAGGCGTTGTTTGTGATGCAACCCAATACCATTTATTTTCCTTGTATTACCTTGAGAAAATAACTTTCTGTTGTTTGTAAAGATTGAGTAAGGAAAGTGCTTGAAAAGATGTATGGTGATGAGTAACATTTCCTTTTTGCGGAACACTGCTAGGTTTGGCGTAACAAATCATTCCCGCCAATTGACTCAATGCTGCTAAAAATTGAGCCTTTAAAACTCGGCAAAGCAAAAATCTTTGTTGGCGAATCGCGAAATTAGTGGGTGATCTCGACAAACTCCATGGATGCCACTTTCACAAAATACTGGAAATCCTATTTCATGCCTTTCCTTTCATTTTGTCCTCTTTTACAAACTTACACATGCACTCTAGTAGCTTTACTTTCTGCATTTAAGAATATTTTAAGTGTCGAATTGTTCTTGAATTTTCCACCTAGAATCTCGAGTACATCCATATCGCAAAAGGTAGGTGTCCGCACCCTAAGTCCCGTTTATTGAATTTTATCCTCAAATGTACTAGCATTGTCTTGTTGATGTGTACTAGATATCTTTGGTAGGATTATAAATGCTTCTTACCTATTTGCTGGTTCAATTTCTTTTACCGTAATGAGTAGAGTATAATTGTTATACCCCAAAATTCATAGAATAAACTAGAGCCTAGAGATAGGGTCCCCGAGTGTGAGGCAGAAGATTTGAATCGTAGTTGCAACTTTATGTGTTGTGAATAAGGAGTTAAATGTTATGGCATCAAGGAGCATTAGACATAGTAGCCTAGATGACATATAGGTGATTGATGGTGCAAGGGAAGGGCAACCACTAAGGCAAAAGACAAGACTAAGACAAATGGACAAGGCTGCCGAAGGGGTTCACGACCACCTTCACGACTAGTCTATGGATCACGGTTCGTGAAGTGGTTCGTGTACAAGCCTTAGAGGCGTGGGAGGACATTACAAGTGGCCAAGACACTGCCCAAAGTCCACGAGGCACTTCACAAGCCGTTCAAGTGACAATGGCCCGTCGAAGTGCCCGTGAAGGTGCCTTGGCGTGTAGGGGTGTTTTAGGGTCATGGAGGATTGGGGAAACTATTGGAAAATGTACCACAGGAACCACCACGGACCGTGGTTCCCTCCATGAACCGTTAACATGGTCGTGGTTCTTGGTACAAGGCTGCCAAGCGGGGAGTTTGTAAGTAAGACCCCATTCGATTTAGGTTATGTGTGGGTCATTTTGCAGAGTTTCAGTAAAAGGACAAATCCTCAGGACACCACTATTCTCTCATGGAGACGTGGATTTTTCAAAGGAATAGAATTCTTCTGGCAGCTCATGGAAGGGATTATTCCATCCAGGCATGTGAATCTGCTAAAGTACCTATGAGAGCCATCGTCCCATACCAGGCCAACACATCGGGAACTGAAGCCCAAACAGATGAAGTTACTAAGTAGATAGGATCACTCTCTACCTTTTTAACTGTTTTCTCAAATATCTAATTTTGAATACTTTTATTTGCATTTGAAGACAAACACAGTTCTTTTATGGTGGGGTGAGGCCCATCTATTTTGTGCTTTTTATGAATATTAGTGTTTTGATATCCAATTAGGCCGTCTATTTTTTATTTGTTTTATACTGCTTTCGCGATTGTTTGAGCTTATGTCTCTCTTTTGGATCCTAATTCAAACATAATTTTGACCCTTCCAAAAAATTTTAATTTTTGAAAATTTTGCCACCTCTTGTATTTAAAATCGCTATTCTTGTAAAATATAAGTCTCAGTTTCAATCAATACCGATGACTTGAATATTAATCAAATGAACATGAATGTATGGCTACAACAAGTACAAATGAAGTTACATAGACAATGTGTAAACTTTTTGCATCTCGTTGTTATTAGCTAGTTATCAAATTGATTCTTTTGTAATGACCATTGCACACTAGCAAAAGTGTGTGATATTGTTTTGCTTAAGTGTCAATGCCTTGTGTGAAGAGCTTACCTTGCACCTTGCATGAATAAACCTAGAATTTTCCCAGTTAGTCTGATTGATTTAGAAAGGTGTCCTCTTGAGATGATCTTAGGAAATTTTATAGAGAGTAAGCCAACTTTGACATATACCTCTGTTGTGACCTACCCGTGAGTATATGAAATTCTTTTGAACACCCTTTGAGCCTTACCTGTCTTTGGAAGAACCTTGATGAACCCTAAACCTTCTGTTATCCATCATCTATAATCCTCTTGATTTGTAGTTTAAAATGAATAGCCAACTTAGGCTAAAATCCTAAGTTGGGGGTGTGATGAAAAGGAGAAGCAGTAGTCAAGAAGCGCAAGAAAAGTTTTCCTTAACCTATGGTGGTGCGGAAAAATGGACACCCTCCATATAAAAAAAAGAAAGGAAAGAAAAATAACAGAACAGAATGAAAAAGAAAAAGTTGTGGAATAAAAGCACAACAAAAATTAAGTTTCCACACAACCATGAAGGTGAATGAAGCACTTGAAAAAGAATTGATAAAAGAAAGAGAAGGAAATGTCTTGAGAATACCATATCTCATGAGAGAAAGTCACTGATACTAAATCACCATACCTTTGCACTCAGCCCCATTACAAGACTTAGAAAGACCTTTTTGATCTTGAGTGAGCCGAACAGAAGATTGATTGGAAAATAAGGGTAAGCTTCTGGGTGAAAATATACATTTTGTTCCTCTTTGTGAGTGTGAGCGTTGCATCTGATTCCTTAAATTATTAATATTTGTATGTGACTATGGAATCATTCTTTGTGTTAGTGCATTTAGATACTGTTGATGAGCTTGAACTTGCATAAGTAGCAAGTATTGCGAGAATGGGAATCTTTTGTAATGGTGTGTCACAACTTAAATCTTTGAGTGTATAATTGATCCTTGCATGAGTAATTTGAATCTTTTTGTGTATACTCATTATTAAGTCTTGTGTATCACAATTTGATATATCCTGTTTGAATTGCTGAACATAGTTTTTCTTGAGGATAAGCAAAAATTTATGTTGGGGGTGTTGATTGTAATACTCCAAATATCTATAACGTGTTCTATAGCCTAACATGAGTATCTAAAGGTTGTGTCACTGTTTTAAGGTCAATTTTAATGTATATAATTCATTTAGGAAGTTTTAGAATCAAAATGTCAAAGAACATTCATGATATTTGCAAACTAGTTCAATGAGGTGCTAGTAAGACTTAGCCTATTTGACTATGTTTTAGGAGTCGGAAAATAATGAAATTCGGTGGAAAGGTGTCTAACACATATTAGAGTTAGTTTATATTTGAAACTTTTGGGTACGACTCCCCAAGGACCAACCAAGGGCCCTCTAGGAGTAGCCTTGCAAAAGTGGCTAAAAGCTGTCAAGAGACAATGTCACCAACGAAGGCCATCGACGAGGCGTGGTTCAATCGACGGCGCGTCGATGGCCACCATCGATGGTAACTTAGACACTTTCGAGAAGGGCCTGTTTTGTACAGTCTCTGACCAAAACGACGGACCAACAGGACGGTTGGTCACTTGGCTGTCGTTTGACAGATGGGCCGTCTATCGGGTCTCGTCTTGAGCTCACTGATTTTCTGCACGCTTTTAAGTTAGAAAAATTAGAGAATTAGGTTATTATTTAATTAGTTAGGGATTAAGGGATTTCTAATTAAGTTGATTAATGACCTATATAAAGACACTAACCCAATCAAATTAACCTAAGCCCTCATAATTTCCCAAACCCAAATTGCTCCTCCTTCTCTCTTCTTTCTCTTTCCCAAAGAAACCCCATTGAAGACCAAGAAAAAGGTGGGTTCAAGGGCTTCTAAGGATCAATTTTCTCCATCAAACTTCATCAATTAGTGAGGTATGGGATTCTTTTAACCTTTGCGACTTCTTTCCCCAAAGGGTTCCATCAATTTGATTTCAAAAGTATGAAATTCAAGTGGGTTTTCATCCAATACGAAATTAGTCTTGTGAATTGCTTTGTTTATGATTCATTTTGGTTATTATGAGTAGATTAACATTTATTATGACCCAGCTAGATTACTTCTTGATGACTTTTTCCACTTAACCCGAGGTTGTGTTCTTGAATTGAATTGTATAGTATTTTTACAATTGACTTTGTTAATGTGTGAATTACTATCCTATGTTGTTATTATACCAATTATGATTAATTGTGCTACATTATAATCCATTTATTCTAGATCTTGAGTAATTGACCTAAGTCTCTAATTCTAGGCTATGAACAAGTGATGAACTATTGTATAGTGATACAATTGGATTTAATATTAAGTTGGTTACCATTGTATGATTGTATTACACCCATTATTAGGTTGAAATGAGTGGTGATGGTAGGACTTTGAGGATGGATTATGAAGGAGATTGTTTTAAGTCTTGTGATCTCAATCCTCTACTTCAATTGTGATTAAATGTGATGATGTTGTATTGAAGTATATCTTATACTAAGATTAATAAGATTGATATAATGTTGAATTGAAATGTCTTGAACTATGGATTGTGAATTGTTGGCTAAGATATAAATGTTATAAGGATGGTGATAACTTACCAATGTGGCTTATCATGCTGTGATTATGTTCATGTACTAACCTCACATTTATGAATTGTAATGAAAGGACAACCCTCATGCAATTAATATTGATCTATGATGATGATAATTATATAAGGGATAGACCTTAAGACGTATATCAAGCTATGATAATTAATAAAGACATTAAATACATTTAAAAAGGGACTCTTGCTTAGCACCGAGTAAACTAGAGTGAGGAGTCTCCCTTCCCACATAGGCAAGGCAGGATCACTAATGTACTCATGAGATTGGAGACTATAATGCATGTAGCTTAAAAAGGGTCCCAACTACATCTCCTAGTTGTTGAACTATGTTGCCCCCATAGGAATAATAGCTAGTGGATCCACGTAGTTGCTATGTTCATGTTTTGGTACTACTTTGGCAAGTAGTTTGCCTTCTTTTGGTGTAGTTAGCCTTGAGTGAGGCCTTAGAAGGATGTTATTATATATGTATATGCTTATAAATTAAGGTGCTATGTATATGATCATCTTACATGTTGGTGATAATATATGATGTTGATTTCACTTATGAATATGTGTATGGTCTATATTTCTAAAGTATGATGATGATTAGTCTAAATGATATAGTATATGAAGTTGGATATTGGTTATGGATGTTGTTGGGTTTACTTTATTGAGTAAGGTTATGGGGCTTTGCTTAGTCATTACACTAGTGGACTTAATTAACGTTCATGAGGAATGGTTTTAGTTTGGTTATGATATTATGAACTCTTATATATGCTCGATGATGTTATAGCTTGATGATAGAGTTGCATTGACTATGTGCTAAAGTATGTTGATATACATGTTGACTGACTAGGCTTAGTTGTGTTGGTCTTGTGATACATGGTATTGACTTAATGGATATGTAAGAATAACTTGTATTGGTTCTTGAAATGTGCATAATGCTTTTCAAAGTAAAATATCATACTTTAAAGAAATGTCCCTTTTTAGCATGATTTTATGTTGTGTGTGCATATGGTCTCATACTTAGTATAAGTAATGTGCTAACCTTATGTTCTCCCTTTTCCCCACTATTTTAGGTTTAGGTTGTTGAAGGGCTCTTGAGATGACTTTGAAGGAAGACTTGGAATTCTTACTCTCCAAGTTGGGTAGGTCCTCATTTTCCGAGGGCAATGCCACTATCAAGCTTTTGATGTTGTTCTAGCTATAAGACTATTAGTTCTTTCCTTTTCATTTAGTACTAAAGATTGTATAGCCTACATGTGGATCTTATTATATTGATGTATGGGATATGCCCAATTATAATGCTAATGATTAGATGGTTATGAGATGAGACATCTGGTTTTAAGACTATATTATATCTTTATATATATATATA
>NC_028641.1:62518486-62526872 GCF_001406875.1 Solanum pennellii
TATATATATATATATATATATATATGTACAATAAAAGTAGAAGACTATGTAATCTTCTTATACGAAGGGTCTATGTATACTCAATATGAATATATTATGTGTATGATAAAGGTCTATGCAAACCTCAAGATAGATATTGAGAAGTTTTAAATTTTCTGCATTTTTAACCTATGAATGTAATGATGTAAGCTAAGGCCTTTTCTTAGTCCTCTCCGAGGACGACGACGCTGGTTACATCTATGGGGTGCTCCCTGGATGTGACAAAGTTGGTATCAGAGTATGAGGTTGAATATCTTTAGAGTCGATGTCTCACTTAACCACGTCTATGTAGGTTCTTATTCATAATTGTGAAGCGCGCCACACTTGTAAATAGGAAACTATATGATGCTTAGGAAATTCTTCTTTTCTTGGAAATCAAATATCGTGCCTAGAGAGTCTTGACTCTATGTGCCCTTCGCATCTAATCATTTTATTGTGATTATTGTCAATGAATAAACGAAGAACATCCGCTCGAAGACTTGGTGAAGAGATTGCCAATGCGGGAGCTTCTCCCCGAGGCAATCAAGTCCCTCTTGAGAAAGTTGCTAATGATGGCCAAGCTCCGGTCAATCCCCCTCCTTTGATGGATGGGGAGGTAAGGGCGCCTTTCTCCAAATGTCCTAAGTCATTACTACTCAAGCGTAAGCCGTCACTACTCAAGTTCAAGCTATGACGACCCAAGCTAACCGGGAGGTTGTACCCCGAGAAAACCAACATGTTGGCACCATGGCCTCCCGTTTGAGGGATTTCACTAGTATTAATAACCCTACTTTCTATGGGTCTAATGTTGAGGAAGACCCCAAGAGTTCATTGATGAAACTTAAAAGATCCTCTATTCTATGGGGTTGACTATTTGTGAGAAGGCCGAGTTAGAAACTTAGCAACGTACGTTTAATGGAGAGGAAATAGGCCTTTATGAGGTGGACCAGTGACATGGGAGATTTTCAAAAATGATTTTCTTGATAGATTCTTTCCTAGGGAGAAGACGGAATCCAAAGTGGAAGATTCATCAACTTTCGTCAGGGAGGTATGAGTGCACTTGACTACTCTTTGAAATTTACTAAATTGTCAAAGTATGTTCCTTCTTTGGTTTCCGACCTAAGGGATAAAATGAGCCGCTTTGTGATGGGAGTGTCGGATTACTTGAAATAAGAATGCCGTTCGTCTGTGCTACATGATAATATGAACATTTCTTGCCTCATGGTTCATGGTCAACAAGTGGAAGAGACAAAGGTTAATAGAAAGAGTAGAGATGCTAAGAGGGAAAGGTCCTTTGATGGTGGTTCTTCAAAAGGTAGGCTTGACATTCAAGACAAGCCTAGGTTCAAGAAGAAGTTCCTACCAAATTTCCCAAGGCTCTTGATGATAAAGTGTCCAACACTAAGTCTCAAAAGGGAAGAGGTACTAGTTCACCAAACAAGAAGCCAACTTGTGGAAAGTGTGGCAAGAAACACTATGGTATTGCCTTGTCGGGACAGACAATTGTTTTGGGTGTGGCAAGAGTGGACACAAGGTTAGGGATTGCCCAAATGTGAAGGGGCAAGGAAAAGGTAGTGGGAAAGCTCAAGAAAGTGGTTCTAATGTTGATCCTCCAAAGAAGAATAGCTTTTATGCACTTTGCTCTAGAGGTGAACAAGAGAATTCTCCCAATGTGGTGACCGGTATGTTACAAGTCTTCTCTATTGATGTGTATGCTTTACTTGATCCGGGTGCTATATTATCTTTTGTTACTCCCTTGATAGCTATAAAGTTTGATATTTTGCTCGATATTCTAAATGAACCTTTCATGGTAACTACTCCGGTAGGTGAGTCAGTTGTTGCAAAGAGAGTGTATAGAAATCTTCCTATAATGTTTCCCAATAGAGTTACTCATGTTGAATCAGTAAAACTTGATATGGTCGATTTTTATGTCATTTTGGAGATGGATTGGTTGCATGATTGTTTTGATTCCATTGATTGTAGGACTAGAATTGTCAAGTTCAATTCTCCCGAACGGGAAATCAATTTTGGTATTGACTTGATACCGGATACCAATCCTATTTCAATTCCTCCTATTGGATGACTCTGGATGAATTGAAAGAGTTGAAGGGTCAAATCAAAGATGTACTAGACAAAGGCTTTATTAGACCTAGTATTTCTCCATGTGGTGCTCCTGTTTTGTTTGTGAAGAAGAAGGATGGGTCCCTTAGAATGTTCATTGATTATCGCCAACTCAATAAAGTCACTATTAATTACAAGTATCCACTCTATCAGATTGATGACTTGTTTGATTAACTCCAAGGGGAAAGCTACTTTTTCTAAGATTGACTTGAGATCGGGGTATCACCAACTTAGGGTGAGAGGTGAGGATATACCAAAAATGGCATTTCGGACTAGATATGGTCACTATGAGTTCTTAGTAATGTCTTTTGGCCTCACTAATGCCCTGACGACATTTATGGATCTCATGAATAGGGTGTTTCAAAGTTAGCTAGATTCATTTGTCATTGTCTTCATTCATGACATCTTGGTATATTCGAACAATGAGGGTGAACACATTAACCATTTGAGGGTGGTGTTACAAGTGCTTAAGGAGAACCAAATATTTTCCAAGTATAGCAAATGTGAGTTTTGGTTTAGGTCGGTGGCATTTATTGGTCATATCATCTCTAGTGAGGGGGTTGAGCTTGATCCAAGAAAAACCGAGGTGGTGAAAAATTGTCCTAGGCCATTGAATCCAACCGATATTACGAGTTTCTTAGGTCTAGCGGATTATAATAGGAGGTCTGTGGATGGTTTTGCATCAATAGAATCTCCCTTGACTACTATGACCCAAAAAAGTGAAATTTGAGTGATCGAAGGCGTGTGAGAGAAGCTTCCAAATTTTAAGGGATAGACTTACATCCACTCCGGTGTAGACTTTACTGGAGGGTACCAAGGGCTTCGCTATGTATTGTGATGCATCCCGAGTGGGATTGGGGTGTGTGCTTATGAAATATGGTAAAGCAATAGCTTATGCTTATAGACAACTTAAGGTGTATAAGAAGAATTATCAAACTCATGATCTTGAGTTAGTGGACGTGGTATTTGCCTTTAAAATATGGAGGCATTACATGTATTGTGTTCATGTTGATGTGTATAATGACGGCAAAGTCTTCAATATGTGTTTACTCATAAGGAGTTGAATCTCCGACAAAGAAGGTTGTTAGAATATTTGAAAGATTACGGCATGAGTGTTCTCTATCACCCCGGCAAGACAATGTGGTTGCGAATGCTCTAAGTTGTATGACCATGGGTAGTGTGTCTCATGTAGAAGAAGCCAAGAATGACCTAGTGAAAAATTTTCATAGGTTGGCTCGTTTGGGTGTTAGATTGGAAGATTCTCCAAATGGTGGTTTGATGGCCCATCGAAACTCCTAATCATCTTTAGTGGTTGAAGTGAAGTCCAAAAAACACCTTGATCAACCATTTATGGATTTGAAAGAGTCGGTTCTTGGTAAGATTAATGAATTATTCTCCTTAGGGGGGGATGGTGTCTTGAGGTATCAAGGAAGGTTGTGCGATCCAAATGTAGATGGCTTGAGAAACCGGATTCTTGAGGAAGCTCATGGATCCCGGTACTCCAGTCATTCGGGTTCGACTAAGATGTTCCATGACCTTAGGAGGTGTTTTGGTGGGAAGGTTTGAAGAGGGACATAGCGGAATTTGTTGCTAAGTGTCCAAATTGCCAACAAGTGAAAACCAAACATCAAAAGCCTAGTGGTTTGCTGCAAGAAATCCAAGTTCCTACTTTGAAGTGGGAAGACATTAATATGGATTTTGTGGTATGGTTGCCTCGGACACAAAAGCAATATGACTCCATATGGGTGGTTGTTGATAGGTTGACCAAATCCACTCATTTTATTCCCGTCAAGTCTACTGACTCAGCGGAGGATTATGCAAGCATCTTCATAAATAAGATTGTGTGTAACCACGGTATTTCGTTATCCATCATATCGAATAGGGGTGCATAATTCACGTCTAGGTTTTGAAGGACATTCCAAAAATGGTTGGGTACAAAGGTGAAGTTAAGCACCGCTTTTCATCCTCAAACGGATGGTAAAGCAAAGCGTACTATTCAAACCCTTGAGGATATGCTTAGAGCTTGTATAATTTATTTAAAGGGAAATTGGGATAAGAACTTGCCGTTGGATGAGTTTTCTTACAAAAATAGTTACCATTCATCTATATCTATGGCTCATTATGAAGCCTGGTATGGTAGGAGGTTTAGATCTCCAATTGGATGGTTTGAAGTGGGTGAGTCTTCACTTTTGGACTCCGAATTGATTTATAAGACTTTGAAAAGGTTCATATAATGAGGAATCGCTTGAAAACAACTTATAGCCAACAAAAGTATTATGCCAACCATAGTAGAAGAGAATTAGAGTTTGAAGAAGGTGATAAAGTGTATCTAAAAATTCAGCCTATGAAAGGGGTGCTGAAATTTTGCAAGAAGGGGAAGTTGAGTCCTCGTTATGTGGGTCCCTATGAATTTTTACAAAAAAATTGTAAGGTTGCATATGAGTTGAGGTTACTTAGTGTATTGGCTTCGGTTCTTCCGGTGTTCCATGCTTCCATGCTTAAGAAGTGTATCAGGCCCGAGTCCATTATTACTATTGAAGGTCTAGGTGTTCAAGAGAACCTCTCCTATGAGGAGGTTCCGGTTCAAATACTTGGTAGACAAGTAAAGAAGTGAAAGAACAAAGAAGTGGCTTTCATAAAGGTCTTATGGAAGAATCACCTCATTGAGGATGCAACATGGGTGGCCGAGGCCGACATGAAGTTCCATTATTCTCATCTATTTGGTAACTAAGGTTAGTCATTCCTAATTATACTGAAAAAAATGACAAAATTTTATGTTATCTTTATTTTTCGTGAAGTTTTGCAAAAAAATGTTCATGTTACAGTGAATTACAGTGACATTATGCCTATTGACCTGAAAATTTTGATTTTTACTTATTTTGAGTTTATGTTGTGTATTTTGGTATATTGTGCCTTCAAGAATTGTATTGAGCATGTTGAGATGTGATGGAGAAAGATTTGGCATAATGAATAAGCATGAAATGAATGTTGAACTCTTATAACTTGAAAATGATGTTTTGAGTTACATTGTGTACAATGTAATATGCTATGATGATTTTGATTGTGAATCATGTTTTGATGTGTTACTTTTGGTTGGGCTGCTAGTCTTGAGTCTATTCCTTCCTTTTAAAGAATTTTAGTGTCATTCGGGGAAGAATGTTCCTAAGCGGGGATAGTAATACTCCGAAAATCTATGATGTGTTCTAGAGCCTAACATGAGTGTCTAAGGGTTGTGTCAATTTTCTATGGTCAAATCTAATGTATATAAGTCATTTAGGAAGTTTTAGAATTAAAACGTCAAAGAACGTTCATGACATCCTGAAACTAGTTCAATAAGGTGCTAGTGTGCCTTAGCCTATAGAATCGAAAAATGATGAAAATTTGGTGGAAAGGTGTATAACACGTATTAGAGTTAGTTTATAGTTGAAACATCTGGGTATGACTCTCCAAGGATCAACCAAGGCCCCTCGAGGAGGACCCTTGCAAAAGTGGCTAAAAGCTGTCAAGAGATAGTGTCATCAACAAAGGCCATCGACGAGGTGTGGTCCAATCGATGGGGAGTCGATGGACACCATCGACGAACACTTAGGCAAATTCGAGAAGGGAATGTTTTGTACAGTCTCTGACCAAACCAACGGACCAACAGGAGGATTGCTCCCTTGGTCGTCGTTTTGAAAGATGGTCCGTCTGTCGAGGTCTCGTTTGTGAGCTCACCGGTTTTCTGCAAATTTTTAAGTTAGACAAATTATTTAATTAGGTGATTATTTAATTAGTTAGGGGTTAAGGGAGGTCTTATTATGTTGGTTAATGACCTATGTAAAGACCCTAACCTAATTAAACTAACCTAAGCCCTCATAATTTCCCAAACCCAAATTGCTCCTCCTTCGTTGTTCTTTCTCTCTCCCAATGAAACCCCATTGAAGACCAGGCAAAAGGTGGGTTAAAGGGATAATAAGTATCAATTTTCTCCATAAAACTTAATCAATTAGTGAGGTATGGGATTCCTTTCTCCTTTAGGACTTTTTTCCCCAAAGTGTTCCATCAAATTGATTTCAAAAGTATGAAATTCAAGTGGGTTTTCATCCAATACAAAACTGGTCTTGTGAATTGTTTTTTATGAATCATTTTGGTTATTATGAGTATATTAACATGTATTATGACTCAATTATATCACTTCTTGATGGATTGGTCTAGCTTGTAGATGATGACCTTTTCTCCTTAACCCTAGGTTGTGATCTTGAATTGAATTGTATAGCATTGTTACAATTGGCTTGGTTTATGTGTGAATTACTATCCTATGTTTTTATTGTTCCAATTATGAAGAGATTGTGCTACATTGTAATACAGTTATGCTATTTCTTGAGCAATTGACCTAAGGCTCCAATTCTAGGCTATGAACTAGTGATGAACTGTTGTATAGTGATTCAATTGGCTTTATTATTAAGTTGGTTACTATTGTCTGATGGTATTACACCCATTGTTGGGTTTAATTGAGTGGTTGATGTTAATACCTTGATGATTGATTATTAAGAAGATTGTGGTAAGTCTTGTGATCTCAATCCTCTACTTCAATTGTGGTTAGTTGTGATTAAGTGATGATGTTGTATTGAAGTATATCTTATACTAAGATTGATAAGTTTGGTATGATGTTGAATTGAAATGTCTTGAACTATGGATTGTGAATTGTTGGCTAAGATGTAAATGTTATAAGGATGGTGATAACTTACCAATGTGCCTTATCATGGTATGATTATGTAAATGTGCTAACCTCACATGTATGAATTTTAATTAAAGGTCAACACTCATGAAATTCTTATTGAGCTATGCTGATGAAAATTATAAAAGGGATAGATCCTATGACCTAAATTAAGTTATGATGATTAATAAAGACATTAAAGACATTTCAAAAGGGAGTCTATCTTAGCATCGAGTAAACTAGAGTGAGCAGTGTCCCTTCCCACATAGGGAAGGTAGGAATACTAATGTACTCATGAGATTGGAGACTACAAAGTGTGTATCATAAAGAGGGTCCCAACTACATCTCCTAGTGTTTAAACTATATTGCCCCCACAGAAATAGTAGCTAGTGGATCCATGCAGTTTCTATATTCATGTTTTGGTACTACCTTGGCAATTAGTACGCCTTCTTTCGGTGTAAGGTTCCATATTATCTCATGTGGTCTCTGTCAGTAAAGGCAAAATGTTCCCAAAAGGTAAAATAAAGTTATGGAATGAATTCTAACTAGGATGACTTAAGATGTTTAACTTAGTCTAGGTAGGGTATGATACCGTACCTAAAAATTTTATTAGTTAGACTTGAGGGAAGTCTTAGAAGGATGTTCTTATATATGTATATGCTTATAAATGAAGGTGATATGTATATGATGATCTTACATATTGGTGGTAATATATGATGTCGATTTCACTGATAAATATGTGTGTGGTCTATATAGCTAAAGTATGATGATGATTATTCTAAATTATATAGTATGTGAAGTTGGACATTGGTTATGGATATTGTTAGGTTTACTTGATTGAGTAAGGTTATGGGGCTTTGCTTAGTCATTGCACTAGTGGACTTGATGAAGGTTTATGAGTAATGGTCCTACTTTTGTTATGATGTTATGAAATCTTATATATGCTTGATGATGTTATAGCTTGATGATAGAGTTGTATTGACTATGTGCTCAAGTATGTTGGTATGCATGTTGACTTGACTAGGCTTAGTAGTGTTGGTCTTCTGATGTACATGGTATTGACTTTATGGATATGTAAGATTGATTTGTATTGGTTCTTGAAATGTTCATAAGGATTTTCAATGTGAAATAACATACTTTAATTAAATGTCCCTTTTTAGAATTTTTTTATGTTGTGTGTGCACATGATCTCATACTTAGTACAAGTGATGTGCTAACACCATTTTTTGCCTTTTCCCTAACATTTTAAGTTTCGGTCGATGAAGGGCTTTTGAGACGACTTTGAGGAAGACTTGGAATTCGCACTCTCCAAGTTGGGTAGGTCCTCACTTTCCGAGGGCAATGCCACTATTAAACTTTTGATGTTGTTCTAGATATAAGACTTTTAGTTCTTTCCTTTTCATTTGAGTACTAATGATTGTATAGCATATATGTGTCTCTTATTATATCGATGTATGGGATATGCCCAATCGTTAAACTCATGATTAGAGGATTATGAGATGAGACATCCAGTTTTAACACAATCTTATATCTTATATATATATATATATA
>NC_028641.1:62527375-62536422 GCF_001406875.1 Solanum pennellii
ATAACTTGACTTTTTACTTTTTTGACTTTGGTCTTAATTTTCGTTGAACTATTTAAGGATTCAAGGTTTCAATTTGAGTTCTTGGATGACATCTAGGTATTTAGAAATCATTTAAAGTAATTAGAAATCATTGGAGGATGTTAATGTACTTTTGTAGGACTTAAAAGGGCTAAGCTACGAAAACTAGTAAAGTGAGGGTAAAATCTGGCGCATTGCAGGTGAACCATGCCTGCCCCTACCCAGGTGCATTTGACAAATTTTTCAACTAGTTTTCCATCTCAAACTCTCCAAAACTTCCTAGATCTTTCACAAAATGATTGAGACCATTGGTACTATTAATAACTACTGAATTCAACTTAAAATAACTTGAACTAACAAGTATCTAATAAACAATGACAACCAACAATCCAATCAACAAGAAATCAAACGTTCTTTCAAGAACTTATCTCCTAACATGAAATAAACCCACAATTTCGCTGAACTAAAACAAATTGATGTGTGTTTGAAGTAATCCAACACAAAATATCCCACATACCTCAAAGGGATCAGCCCCACGAAGTTCACGCACGATCCTTGACATTCTTTGATGATTTTTTGTCTTTCTCTTCCTTTCTCCTTTTCTCCCAAACCCTAACCGTTCTTAAATTTGAAAAACTAATTTTGGAATTGGTTTTACCCCTAATATAACCTTAAAACGAATTAGCAAATCCATAGAGGGTGAAAAAACAACTTTTCCATTACTAAAATCCGAATTGGACTTTCCTTAGTCAAACAACCCAACTTTTGAAAGACATTTCTCCCTCATCGGATTTTCGCAAACTCAGCGGCATTGGAAAGATATTCTGTAGGGCCCATATAAAGAATTCAACCAGACACCTATTTATCTGGAAGTTGTAGCCGTTATAATATGACATAATCTCACTCTTCAAATCTGGAAGTTTTACCGATTTCCTTACTTATTCTCAAAATTGATTATTCTTGTTTTTCTTAGCTTATCCTTAGTTAATACAAGTTACGAGATGTTACAATATCTCCCCTTGGGAACATTAAGGGTAGTAACATCATTTCAGCACTCAACAAACAAAAACAAGTAATAACATGCTTATACATAGGCTTATGAAGTGCTAAGAAGAGAATGTAGTACCTTGATCTCCATTCCCTCTGAATTCGATGAGATGTGGATATATCTTGTTCATATCCTCCTCAGCTTCCCAAGTCACTTCTTTAACGAATTGGTTCCTCTAAATGACCTTGACTGAAGCAATTTCCTTTGTCCTCAACCTGCAAACTTGACAATCCAAAATCTGAACCGGAACCTCTTCATAGGATAGATTATCCTTAATCCCAACATTCTCTGTTGGTACTATCAATAAAGGATCACCCAATCACTTCTTCAACATGGAAATATGGAATACCGGATTAACCGCTTGTAACTCTTGGGGTAGCTCCAACTCATAAGCCACACTGCCCACTCTCTTGGAGTGTCTATAATGTCCAATATACCGGGGACTAAGTTTCATCTTATTAACAAACCTCATAACTCCTTTCATGGGTGAAACCTTAAGATACACCCAATCGTCCACCTCAAACTCTAATTCCCTTCTCCTAACATATGTGTAGGACTTTTAGCAACTTTGTGTTGTCTTCAACCTCTCTTGAATCATCTTCACCTTCTTCATAGCTTGGTGAACTAGATCTGGTCCTATCCACCTCGCTTTGCCATCTTCAAACCACTCAATCGGAGATCTGCACCTTCTCCCATAAAGAGCTTCATATGGAGCCATTTGGATGCTCGAATAATAACTGTTGTTGTAAGCGAACTCAATGAGAGTATGTGATCATCTCAGTTTCCCTTGAGGTCCATCACAAGCATTAAACATACCTCCTAAGGTCTGGATAGTACACTCTGCTTGTACATCTGTTTGAGGATGAAAAGTCATACTCCAATTCACTTCTGAACCTAAACCTTTCTGGAAGGATTTCCAAAATTGTGCAGTAAATTGTGAACCTCAATCTGAAATAATGGAGACCAGAACTCATGAAGTCTTACCATGAATGTACAACTTATCATAATCCTCGAATGGATAGGTAGTCTTTACCGGAAAAAAAATGGGTTGACTTTGTCATTCTGTCGACAATCACCCAAATAGAATCATGTTGCCTTCGAGATCTTGGCAAGCTTGTGATGAAGTCCATATTAATCATATCCACTTCCATTTGGGATGTTCTATATTTTGAGCTAAACCTCCAGGACTTTAGTGTTCTACTTTCACTTGTTGGCAATTTTGAGCACTTGGCAACAAACTCAGCAATATCTTTCTTCATGCCTTCCTACCAATATACCTCTCTCAAATCCTTGTACATCTTGGTGAAACTTGGATGAATGAAATATATGGAGTTATGATCCTTCTCCAAGATTCTCTCTTGGAGTCCATCCACCCTAGATACATAAAATCTGCCTTGGTACTTCAACATACCATCTCCCCCTTGTTCAAAAGCAAATACTCTTTGGTTATGGACACTTGCCTTCAAATCAAACAAAATAGGTATTTCTTCTCTTTCACCTCTGACACTAATGATGATTCATCCCCATTGGTCACCACTATGCCTCCCTTTGTGAAATCCATAAGTTGGACTCCAAAATGTGCAAGTCTGTGCACATCCTTAGCTAACTTCCTGTTCTCTTCTTCAACAGGGAAAGTACTTCCCATGGACAACTTGTTTAAGGCATCAACAACCACATTAGCCTTACCTGGGTAGTAAAATACTCATGTCATAATCCTTGAGTAATTAATACCACCTTCTCTATATGAGGTTCAGTTCTTTCTTGGTGATCACATATTGGAGGTTCTTGTGATTAGTGAATATATATACATGGAAACCATACAAATAGTGACGCCATATCTTCAAAGCAAACACTACTTAAGCCAATTCTACATCATGAGTTGGGATATTTTTCTCATGAATCGTCAATTGTCTAGCGGCATAAGCTATAACCTTGCCATTCTACATTAACACACAACCCAAGCTAACTCTTGATGCATCACAATACACCACAAATCCTTGAGTACCCTCTGGTAAGGTCAAAACCGAAGTGGTAGTCATTCTCTTTCTCATTTCCTGAAAGCTCTTTTCACAAGCTTCAGACCATTGAAACTTGACCGTCTTATGAGTTATCTTGGTCAAAGGAGAAGAGATAGATGAGAATCCGTGAACAATCTCGTATAATAGCCAGCCAAGCCAAAGAAACTCCTTATATCTATTGGAGATGTAGGTCTAAACCAACTTTGAACTGCTTCAATCTTCTGACTGTCAACTCTAATCCCTTCCCAAGAAACAATGTGTTGTAAGAATGCCACAAACATAAGCCAAAATTCGCACTTGGAGAACTTGTCATATAATTCCTTATCCTTCAAAGTCTGAAGAACAACCCCGAGGTGACTATCATGCTCTTCTTCATTCCTTGAATGATCAGTATGTCATCAATGAAGACGATGACAAACAAATCTAAATAAGGTTTGAAGACTCTATGCATAAGATCCATGAACACTGCATGTGCATTTGTCAAACCAAAGTACATAACCAGAAATTCATAATGCCCCTAAAAGCTGTCTTGGGAATATCACATTCCCTTTGTTTCAAATTATGATAACCTAATCTAAGATCAATCTTGGAAAATCAAAAAGCACCCTGAAGTTGATCGAAGAGATCATCTATCCTTGGAAGAAGATATTTATTCTTGTTGGTCACCTTATTCAATTGGCGGTACTCTATACACATCCTAAGGGACCCATACTTCTTCCTAACAAACAAGATTGGAGCGCCCCAAGGTGAGACACTTGGTCGAATGAAGCCTTTATCTAACATATCTTTTAATTGCTCTCTTAGCTATTTTAACTTTGCTGGTGCCATTCTGTATGGCGGAATAGAGATGGGACGAGTATCTGGGATGATGTGTATGCTGAAGTCTATCTCTCTTTCGAGAGGGACTATGGGTAAATTATCAAGAAACACTTCTAGAAACTCACTGACTATAGGAACTGACTGAAGGGAAGGTACCTCAAAACTTGAGTCATTTACTCGGAATAAGTGATAAGTACATCCCTTAGATACTAATTTCCTCGCCTTAAGGTACGAAATGTAACGACCCTTAGACACTGCTGAACTACTAGCCCACTCTATGACTGACTTATTTGGAATTTGAAACTTGACAACTCAACTTCTGCACTCTATTGATGCATAACAGGCATGGAGCCAGTCCATACCTAGAATGACATCAAAATCTACCATGTCCAATTCTACTAGATCAGCCATGGTGTTATTGTGATTGATGGTAACATGACAATCACGATAGAATCTTTCTGCTAGAATAGACTCCCCAACAGGTGTAGAAACACAGAAGGGTTCAAGACGTTTTTCAGGAAAAATCTCAAACTGATTTGCAAAAGAAGGAGTTAGAAAGGATAAAGTTGCTACTGGGTCTAACAGACATAAACTTCAAAAGCAACGACTTCTCATACATGTGACAAAATCTCGAGAGTTCTCTTGCTCTTGGCGGCTAGTTATTGTATAGAGGTGGTTTTCCCCTTCGCCAGTACTAGTTTGGCTCCTTTAGGTGAAGCCCTGTTGGGTGGAACAACTGATGAACACCAGGCTTTACTTCCTGGATTTCCACCACCTTGCTTATCTTTTGGGAACTCTCTCATGAAGTGACCCTCTTGACCAGAGTTGTATCAACCTATCTGGCCTTCACGATAACTTCCTGGGTGGTGTCTACCATACTTAGTACATGCAGGAGACCTACTTCTCCTTGCACAACACTACCTTGAAACTGAGACAATGTAGCCTTGAAGTGCTGCAAATTCTGGCCTCTATACTCACCTCGGTTCCTAAGCAAACCGTTGGCCAGGGTTACTTAACTCAACAGAAGGCTAAACTCATCTTACTTAAGTAACAAAGCATGCTCAAACAAATACTTCATATAATATCTGGACAAAATGGCACTCAAGTATAAACAAGTAAAAGAAACTCAAAACTGAAGTACTAATTGTCTACAAAGCCTCTAAACTGAATGAAGAGGGATGTTGGGACATACCCCACAACATCCTAAATCTAAATTAATAAATTAAATGAAACAGATGTTCTCTAGAATTCAAGGAGGCTCACCACTAACTTTGGAGCTAAATCTAGATCAATGAAGTGTTGCGTGCTTATCCTTGTTACCTGCATCTGCATTATATAAAATGATGTAGGCCAACTGGCATCAGTACATTGAATGTACAAGTATGCGAGTTTGAATTCTAAGTACAACTATAATGCTTGAAATGGAGTAAGGACGAACTTACCTTGGCTCTACTCAACTCATGAGAGAACAACTCAATATAAACCAAAAATGAAATAATGCAACAGATAAAACAGTGTAACTCTTAGTTCATTAAAGATATTACAATAATAAACTCAACTTTACTTATACATGAAAGTAATATAGTTTCTGTGGGACTCTCTCTAACCGACAACCATCACTATGAGCCTAGATGGTGATACAACGTCTTCCCCACATTACCAGAACTGTTCTATACTTTGCCGTCGCATAGAACATCCTCTACCTACTGGATCCACTAGTTAACCTTACATGATCATCTAAAAAGTATGACCTATGAATACCCATAATCGCTACATGGTTTATATGGGGACTTGAGTTTATATGGGGACTTGAGTTATCAGAACTCCTATCCCACATCGGTGCTCAATACTACTCCCAAAACATATATATTAGCTCATAGTTCTAAATAAAACTTCCCTCCTTTGGATTACGATAATTTATTGAACCCTTTAGCTTAAAAAGCTCCTTCTAAAAACAATGTTCCATTCTTTAGTTCAAAACTCTTTTGGAATTTCTTTAGTTTCCTTTTAAATTAAATGTAAAATATTTATCAACCTTTAGGGAATACTTAGTCCCCCTTTATAGCTTTAGAGAATTGAACTCAACTCCTGCCTTTTTTTAAATTTGAAACTTTAACCCTTATGGAATACTTTGTTCCCTTATACTATTTTGACAAATGAACTCAACCTTTACTCTTTTCATTAACTCGAACCTTAGACTTAAAATGAAGTTAAAACGTTTAAGTAAGACTCTAAGAACTTTCGAAAACTTTACTTTTACTCACTTCATAGCTTTAGACATGACTTCTTACTTTATAGACTTCGATCTTAACTTTCCTTGAACGGATTATGGTTCAACATTTCAATTTGAGATCTTGGATGATTTCTAGGTATTTAGAAATCATTTGAAGTGATTATAAATCATTAGAGGATGTTAATGTACCTTGGAAGGACTTAAAAGGCCTAAACTACCAAAACTGGACGAAAAATGCCGGGTTGGGCATATTGGTAGCCCTCTGCACCAGCCTTAATTGACTGAGGCCTGATTCTGGCGCACAGGTGGCACGCCACGCGATGCCTTGGTTGACTGAGGTCAATTTCTGGCGCACTGCAGGCGCGCCGCGCCTGCCCCTACCCATGTGCGTCTGACGAATTTTTCAACTCCTTTTCAATCTCTAAACTATTCAAAACTTCCTAGATCTTTCACTAAACAATAAGAACCATTTTTACTATCAATAGTTACTAAATTCAACTCAAAATAACTCAAATTAACAAGTATCTAATAAAAAATGACAGCCAACAATCCAATCAACAAGAAATCAAACGTTCTTTCAAGAACTTATCTCCTAATATGCAATAACACACACTATTTTGCTTAACTAAAACAAATTGATGTGTGGGTAAATTAACCCAACACAAAATATCCCACATACCCCAAAGGGATCACCCGCGATGAAATCCACGCACGATTTGGGACTTGTCTTCCTCTTCTTTTCTCCTTTTCTCCCAAACCCTAAGCGTTCTTAAATTTGAAAAACTGATGTGGGACTTGTTTTACCCCTAATATAACCTTAAATTGAATGAGGAAATACTTACGGTGAAAGGACAACTTTTTCCTTAATAAAATCCGTATTGGACATTCCTCATTCCAACAACCCAACTTCCGGAAGACATGTCTCCCTTATAAGAGATCAGATTTAAGTAAACTCGGTGGTGTCGGAAAGATATTCTCAAGGGATTTTCAACTATGTAAATAATTCACCTAGAATTCTCCTAATATGGAAGTTATGGCCACTTGAAAATGACAAAAATTCACTTTTGAAAGCTTGAAAATTTTCCAGATTTCCTTACTTATTTTCAGAATAGATTACTCTTGTTTTTATAAGCTTAACCTTATTTAATTCAAGTTATGAGATGTTACATGATTTGTATACAAGACTCTCATAGGTATGTCTCCATACGAACATGTATATGGAAAGTCTTTCCATTTTTCGGTAGAGCAAGAGTATAAGGTCATGTGGGTGATGAAGAAGCTAAATCTAGATTGGGGATTCGCATCAAAACAAAGAGTGAATGAATTGAATTTTCTTGATGAGTTTCTCATAAAAACATATGAAAGTGCAGACTTGTATAAAGAGAAGATGAAGAAGTACCACTATCAAAGTATTGAAAAGCAAGATTTTGTTGTTTGGTATCTTATGCTTCTATTCAACTCTACGTTGCGCTTATTTCCGAGCAAGCTCAAGTCCAAATAGACTAGACATTTCTACTCAGGCAAGTGTTCCTACATAGAGTGATGGATCTTGAAAACAATGAGGTAACAAGGTTCAAGGTGAATGGGCAGAGGATCAAGCTTTATCTTGGGAATATGAAAATTGTGCAAGAAGTGATTGAGGCCTAATATCTTCATGAAGTCTGAGTAATCAAGAGGCATGAATCGTGCCACAATGTTAAATCAAGGGCTACTTGGAAGGCAACCCAAGGTGTAAATCTAGACAACTAAGTTTAAGATTTCTGTTTGTAGTTTTCTTTGTTTATTTGATACGTTGTACCAAAGTAGTTAGGTGTTAATTTTTATTTTATTGTTGGAACATATAACATAGGGTCCGTTATAATAGATTACCAAAATAAATGGCCTAATGGTTGTTACATGTGCAGGTGCACAAGGAAAAATCTTCGGAAAAGGCTTTAGTACTGCAGAGGTATACAAACAGCATCGACGGTTTGCATGTCATTTTACGGACCGTAAATGGTGCATATAGATCCTAGATAAGTTCCTTAATTTTTCCAAGTGTAGACGTGATATACTGTGGTTTCACGGTATTATTAATACTTTTTCCTTAAGTTTAGTGAGTCCAAAAGCCTTTTTGTGCTAATTTTTATATAAGTTTCTCCTTATTTGCAGAAAATCTGTTCAAAGATGTATGTGGAGGTTTTTGAGCGAAGAAATGCAGAAGAGACCACCTACGGAGCTTGTGACGGTTCATAGGTGGCAGCGTAGTGCAGCTGCTGAAGGAAGATGGGGAAGTCTGACCAAGTGTGGGGTTACGGTGTCCATGACGGTCCGTCGTGCCTATGACGGTCCATCCTACAGGTTCGTCATGAAGTTCAGAGAAGTAATCCCAGTACCCATGTTACAAGAGTTTAAGTGTTTTGAACGAAGACCCTCGACGGACCGTTCTGCCTATGACGGCCCGTCATACCTGCCGTCGAGGGTAACGAAGAGAGCAGCAGAAGAAATTGCAAAGTATGGGACGACGGAGTCCATGACGGTTCGTCGTGACCACGACGATCCGTCGCGAGGTCCGTCGACCCAGCCGCGTTTTGGCGGATTTCCAGCAAATAGAATCCTTGTTTAATTAGGTTTTTATTTTCTATAAATAGTTCGAAAAACCTCGTTTTTGAGGTTAGACTCCGTATTAGTTAGACTCTTAGACTGTTAGACTCTTGGATTGTTTGACATCATATTATTAGACTCTTTGTATTAGTGTTAGACTTTTGATTATCATTGATTGTTGGTGATTTATGGTGATTAATCAAGCAAACTTTCGGATTTTACTCTTTCTCATTGAAGTAAGTACATGAATTCTTATTTAATATATTTGAATATTGTGATTATGACTATGGGTAACTAAACTCCATAACTAGGGTTGTGGGAACCATAG
>NC_028641.1:62538495-62575995 GCF_001406875.1 Solanum pennellii
GACCAAGGTGCGGAGTGAGATTTTCTAGATGCCGGACCAAGGATTTAGAAATACATAACTTATCACTTTGCATGCAAGATACTAGGAAAGAATTGTTATAGTTAGAATTATCAAGTTATGAACCTGTGGGGAACACGTAAACCCTAGTTACTTTGATTAATTGATTAAACACCAACATTCAAAGCTGTTAAGTGTCTCTTTCAATTTTGTTAGTTATTTTCACTCATTTAGAACTATAAACCCCCCTTTTATTGTTTTTTTACTTTCCAAGGAAGTCATTGACTAAACAATAGTAATAACAAGTTGAAGTTAAGTCTACACTATTTTCCTCGTGGGAACGATCCCAACCTCACTAGTTGGGTTATTTACTTGACACGACCGCTTTACTTCTTACTTGAGAAGTAAGTTTGAGCGTATCAAATTTTGGCGCCGTTCTCTCGACGGTCCGTCCTGCACAACCGTTCTGGTTGTCAGAGACCCTATTTCTAAGGGTCTCTCTCCATTTTTGTAAGTGTCTTCAAACGGACGAGTATGACGGACCGTCATACCCACGACGGTCCGTCCTGCATGACCGTTATGACGGTCAGAGACCCTGTTTCTAAGGGGCTCCATATTTTTTTCAAGTGTCCTATGACGGACACCTACGACGGACCGTCGTACTTGTGACGGTCCGTCCTGCATATACCGTCATACTTGTCAGAGAATCGCCTTCAGGGTTCTCCATATATACATAGTTTAAGTAAGACACGACGGACCCCATGACGGTCCGTCATAGTCACGACGAGCCGTCACCAGGCCTGTCGTGTGTAACTGTTACTATAGTATTGTCATTTTATTTTAATTTTTTTTGTGCGGTTGTTGCTGAGGACACCACTGAGGGTGTCCAGATTGGAGAGGAAGTGGGTTCCGGGGAACTGGACCCACCAGCTTGCTGATCGTCGGCGCTTTGCGCCACAGGTTTTCTTCACCTACCACTCTAGTATTTCAATTTTTATGCATTGGGGACAATTGCATGTTTTTTTGTTGGGGGTGGAGTAAATGGAAAGTGAGTGCTAGGGTGAAGTCTGAGTAGCCCAATTCACTATCCTCTTTTGGGGTTTTCTTGCCTGTGTTCTTTTTCCCCAAGAGACTGATTACTTTTTCTGTTGAACCGGCATGTCTATATCTTGTGTACATAGTTTAATTCTGGAGCATGATGGCTAAAATGATATCCTGATAAAATGGAAAATGATGCATGACTAGGCATAGTAATTGATAAATGTGTGGCTCTAAGCATGACATAGAGGTACACCACTGCATGACCCTAAGTCTAAAATTCGAACTAGGTGTCTGATAATCTGGTAGAGTGATGAGATGTCAAGTGAGTGTGAGGAAGATTTGAATAGTCCACTATTTGTACTGAGCTAGAACTTGCCTGGTTAGTCCTGCTAAAAGTAAGCTGTAATAGACAATTAGGAAAGGATCATAGGCCCTTATTCAATATAGCCCATTTCTAGCCTAAATAAAAGAAACCAAATGAAATTTATCCTTCTTTGATCCAAATGATTTGAGCTTAAACTAGACCTTTCTTTTTCACCCCAACTGATCTTTTCTGGGAATAATGTGTTGGCCCTGGTCCCTCCTTGGACATGTGCACCTCAGCTTATGCCAAAAGCATAAGTTGAGGGTGGCTAATGCAGTAAACAACCTTCGTTATGGCCCTGACCCAACTTTGGGTATTGTGTACCTTGACTCATGGCAAAGCCATGAGTTGAGGGTGGCTATTATGAGGAATGCTCTGGAAAGTGGGGTTGAAAGAACAAAGAGAGAGAAAGAACAAAAGTAAAGTGATTCAAGAATTAGTTGAAAGAAAAGTAAAGAAAAAGAAAAATATACAAGAAATACAAGCAAGAAAAGAAGAGAGTCACTTACACAAATGAAGAAAGAAGAGAAAATAGCAAGGTGAAAGAATATGAGAAACTGGGCGAGATAAAATGATAGAAAGTGGAAAGTTTAGCCGATATGTCAAGGAGGGCAAAAAGTCACTAAAGTATACCTAAATATACCCTACCTGACCCTGAGCCTATGTTACAAGCTAAGAAAGTCCTATCGTGATCCTAAGGGTTGTATAGCGAACTTAAGGCAGTGAAAATAAGGGCAAGCTTATGGCAATAGCTATGAATGAGTGTGAATTTGTTCTGAGAGTGAGTGTTGAAAAGTAATCCTTATACTCAAACTGAAATCATTGTGTGAAAAATGAGGATTTTGTTTTGAAGTGAGGACACTAGTTGCAATACCGGAAATATTAGCACCTCGGTGAGAAATTGAAGAGGATAGGTGTTAGTGCATGGTGAGTCTGTGTCATGGTCTGATTCCACATAATTCAAGCCTAATAGTGATAGCATGCATAAATATGATGAGATTAATCGGGATTGATAGCCAAATGATTGCAAAGGATAAAACATGGATACTATTGTACAAAGATTGTGTATTGAGTCATAGTGCGTCGCTTGAGGACAAACAACGAATTTAAGTTGAGGGTGTTGATATACCGTGGTTTCACGGTATTATTAATACTTTTTCCTTAAGTTTAGTGTGTCCAAAAGCCTTTTTGTGCTAATTTCTATATAAGTTTCTCCTTATTTGCAGGAAATCTGTTCAAAGATGTATGTGGAGGTTTTTGAGCGAAGAAATGCAGAAGAGACCACCTACGGAGCTTGTGACGGTCCGTCATGATTGTGACGGTCCGTAGGTGGCAGCGTAGTGCAGCTGCAGAAGGAAGATGGGGAAGTCTGACAAAGTGTGGGGTTACGGTGTCCATGACGGTCCGTCGTGCCTATGACGGTCCGTCCTGCAGGTTCGTCATGAACTTCAGAGAAGTAATCCCAGTACCCATGTTCCAAGAGTTTAAGTGTTTTGGAATGAAGACCCTCGACGGACCGTTGTGCCTATGACGGTCCGTCATACCTGCCGTCGAGGGTAACGAAGAGAGCATCAGAAGAAATTGCAAAGTATGGGACGACGGAGTCCATGACTATTCTTCGTGACCACGACGATCCGTCGCGAGGTCCGTCGACCCAGCCGCGTTTTGACAGATTTCCAGCAAATAGCATCCTTGTTTAATTAGGTTTTAATTTTCTATAAATAGTTCGAAAAACCTCTTTTTTGAGGTTAGACTCCGTATTAGTTAGACTCTTAGACTGTTAGACTCTTGGATTGTTAGACATCATATTATTAGACTCTTTATAANTTATCAAGTTATGAACCTGTGGGGAACACGTAAAACCCTAGTTACTTTGATTAATTGATTAAACACCAACATTCAAAGCCGTTAAGTGTCTCTTTCAATTTCGATAGTTATTTTCACTCATTTAGAACTAGAAACCCCCCTTTTATTGTTTTTTTACTTTCCAAGGAAGTCATTGACTAAACAATAGTAATAACAAGTTGAAGTTAAGTCTAGACTATTTTCCTCGTTGGAACGATCCCAACCTCACTAGTTGGGTTATTTACTTGACACGACCGCTTTACTTCTTACTTGAGAAGTAAGTTTGAGCGTATGAAGACGCTATCACAGTCTGGACTTACGGACCGTAGATAGACCCACACTCAAGAACTATGGACCGTAGATAGATCTACGGACCGTAAGCGATGACTTATATGTCCAAACCCTAGTTTGACCTACCGAACCAGGTGACCACTATTTTAGAAACCCAAATATAAAATCATTTCCAAATTTTCTAAAACCCCCAACCGTTCCTCCACAAAAAAAATCCCTAAAATCACTCCTTCCCACAATCAATCTAAATAAAAATTAATCCACTCACACACTCCCACATTCTCACCTTTTGCCCCAAAATTCTCCAATACTCTCTTTATCAAAGAGTTCCAGTGTGCGAGTGCGGTAGAAATAGGTACTTAGTGGTATTGGCCTTTGAATCATGGTGTCAACACACGATCTCACCACTCCTAATTGCTTATAAGGTAATAGACATTCCCCTCACTTTGAAATTTTGTTGATAGATTGAACAGTGAAAGTCGGGAGTGGGTCTTGACCTTTGGTAGTTAGTCTTTCATGAATGCATGATAAAAATGAAGCATACACACCCTTGGGATGATGGTCAGTGATTGTGTATAAATTCTAACTTAAAATTGGTAAAGCTAATAGTTTATATGAAAGTTTTGACTTAGCGTTCCATATCGTGTTATAAATTGAGTGAAAAATAGGAGAATTGTAGTACCCTTGGAATGACAAACTAGCATGTATTATGTTGAAATTCATGAGTAGACTATGATTCTATTGAAATTGGCTTAATAATAGGTCTTAATAGTAAGAAACATCTTAGAACTGACACAGACCCCACCTACGAGACCTGGACTATGGACCATAAGTCAAGTTAAGGATGTAGATGAAGTTCTAAGGGGGAAGTACTAGCAAATTACCCTTAGTGTGAGACTACAGAAGTGGACTATGGTCAGCAGTTTAATAAACGGACTATTCTTCATGTCTATAGTTTCCACTAGAGACCAACTTATTGGTCCCTCTGACCTACGGAGGGGGTCTACAGATCGTAGGAGGCCACTATAGCATGCTCTATAAATTTTTTACTTCCTCGTTATTAGTAATAATCTTTTTATATTTGTTCTAAGTTTATTTTAGATACTAACAACTCCTCTATAGGTACGAAGGAACCAAAAAAAGCACAAGTCACCAAAGGAAGGACTAAATCAACCAGACTTTCCCGAAAGCTCATTTTCAATGACTATGAGGGTGACAAAGACCCCAAGTATATTCCCACCACCTTATGGACCCAAATGCAGAAGCCTGGACTAATTGTAATCATCCCAAGAAGGTGCAATACGACTTACTCACCGCCTCGTAATCTAATTAGTAGGATACACTTATCGGGGCACTAAAAAGGTCGGCTTTCGATTCCTCCACAAATTAAGTTGTCTGGTGTAATACCCCCTTAATGAGTTAAGGTTCTTTTAGCCTTAAATGTATCAAAAAATAAGTTAGCATCATTTGAAGTCAATCAGATGTCGAAGAGCATTCGATAATATTTGAAAGTCAGCCTTGAGACTTGCATGTGTGTTTTGGTGTGTCTTGACATGTTTTACGTGTTGGTTTTGGGTGAAACTGATATGTAAGGTCCCTAACATGTTAATAAATGTATTTACGTTTGAAAATTCCGGGTACAACTCCCAAGGGACCCGCAAAAAGACCTTAAGGAGGATCACAAACACTTTCTTGACATTGCCTTTGCAGTGTTAAACGGCGACCTTGAATGACCCCTCATAGGTGGGCCTACGCCCCATTGAATGGAAGGCGTGGTCCAACACATATCCTGGTGAAGTCTCAAGCCATTTGAAAAGCCTCAGGCGCAAGTGACGGCCAACAGTACGGATCATTGTTGGGACTAAGGGGCGTCGATGGCTGTCCGTCGATGTAGCCTGCAATAAGCTGCCAAGCGCACTGTTAAGTGAAGGGGTGAAAAATTAAATTCACCCCACTTCCTAACCTGATACTAGGCTTTTTATTTTGTTAGTTTTTGGTATATTAAGTTTGTTTATAACATCAAAATTCCATACCCGATTAACTCTTCAAAACATAGACTTCCCTACCAAACCAAACTCTCCCGAGAAACCTCAATTGGAGATGAAGCTCAAGAACTTGTATATTGGATGGTGATGATTTATTCGTCCTATTTTCATGCTTTTCTTATACAATGAGTAATGGTTATCCTTCATCTTTCGATAATGTTCCATCTAAATAGCTCTTTCCTAATATTTTCAAAGAGAATTCATGATCAATCTTCCTAGATTTCAATCTAGCCATGGGTTCCTTCTCAAAGAGATTTCAAAAGCATGAGTATGATGAACCATGGATTAGATACTTTTTATAATGATGTTTCCAATCAAACTTCATAATGAACCGATGATCTCTTCCAAACTATCGATTTAGCCTATATGTGGGTTTTGTGATCTTTATCTTATGTTCAATGAATTATGATTCTATTATGTTGAACCGTATATGTACTGCCTATCATGTATATTGATGGTAAATTGTTGATGAGTGATCCATGTGGATCACGTTTGAAGGTTTGAATGAAATTAGCCTATGTTTTTCTATCTCTATAGATTGCTAATGTAGTGTATCCAAGGTGATCTCAATGCTAGGGTAATTGAAGTATGATTTCGTTTAGGTTATGATATCTTTATATATTTATCTATATTGTATTATTTATTAATTTTGATAATTGATCATCGATGATCAAATCAAGGGGGATTTTGTTAGTGATCTATGTTTATGTACTCTCTATTGAATTGGTGGTGTCGTGCACATGATAGTATCATGATCTTGTGATGGTTTATGCATGATGTCGTCCATGTTAATGTTTATTTAGATACTTCCCTGCACTTGAATTGTAGATGAAAGAAGAATATGTATTAATGATGATCAAAGGATGATGAATTGGTAAGGTTTACTATATTCCTCTACTTTTCTATGTAATGGCTAGTTGAATTGTCCTTGTATGGCATTGTGTGGCATGGTCCACTTATGGTGGGATGTTTACTTCTTGTCAATCTATAGATGTGTGAATCATGTCCTATGAGATAAATTAATGATATATGAGTGTGTGGTTATGATGATTACACTATGTAAAGCTAATTCCTTGTTCTCAAGTTTGTAGCATGTTCTAGGTATTGATGATGTATTTTACAATTGAATGAACTTGTTAGGGTGAGGTTTAGGTACTTCCATTGTGTTCCTATGAGGGTTGCTGACTCAATATGTTGTTGATAACCATTATGTGATCATTTTGACCAATTTACACACACACCTCCTCCATGCTTATACGTAGTATAGGTTCATGGTGTCTAATGAGAGGATATTATCATATTAACTGATTTTTACTACTATGCAAGTAAAGTATATGTCCATGAAAATGTTATGCATCCCTTAACTAGGATTACTTGATAGGTGTACTAGTATGGACAAGTTTATGGGACCTTGTCTATGCATTGCACATGTGTGCCTTGATAGGATAGTTCCTAGGTTGGTGATTTATGTACATGAATATGAATGAATGAGTATATTATTAATATGTCATATATGCTATGATGTCAAGTGTATGATATGATGAAGTATGAATATGCATAGTGTCTAAATGTGGTTATATGAAAGGATTGCTCATATAGTTACACCTATACTCTTATGTATGAATGAAATACAAGTATGAACATGTGTGGTAAGAGGGTGTTTATGTGAAAGGTTTGCTCACATATATGTATACACACACATGAAAGTATGTCTATGATGCTTTTATTATGATTTTTCTTGTTATTGGACTGGAAGCCGCAGACGCTGCCTTCTTGCTTGTGTAGTTTGCCTTGCCTGCTTAGTGCGGAAGTGCGTAAAGTAGGCTCATTATTTGGTTTTTAAAGATCTTGTAGTATCCAAAGTTAGTCTGCTTGTTAGATTGAATTTCATCTTATATAACAACACAAGCGGGACCTTATTAATTTAGAAACATTATCAAAAGTATAAGTGGACCTCTCAAAGGTATAAGTAGATACTAGTCTTGCTGGTTCGGACGGTAAGGCCCTGGGTAAGCTCGGGTTAGCCTGTCAGGTTGAATGTAGGTAGTGGACGTAGCTTTTCTTATGAAGCTTCTTAGTTCCTAGTTCTCGAAGTGTAGCACTGAGGTAAATAGAGTGGCTATTGGAAGGTGTTCCCAAGAGTACCCTAAACTAGATGGTGCTTTACATATGCTATGTCCATGTGTAAGGACTTCTCAGATGATTTAGGTTGATGAACTCTTATCTATGACCTATGAGCTAAGCATATGAGGGGCTAAATCTCCTAAGCTTATATTTTATAAAGTAATGATAATAATTGCTTTTCAATAAAGGGAACTTAGCGTAGCATTGAGTGAACATAGATGAAGGGTGCCCCTTCCAAATGTGGGAAGGCTTGTTCACCATAGTCCTCACAAGGTGGATAACTACAATGTATCAATAGGCATAAAGAGGGTTCCCATAGTGGATAAATACAATGCCTCAATAAGAATAAAGAGTATTTCCATACATACCCCCCAAGTTCCATAAACTATGCTTTCCATATAGGATCTAGCAAGTGATATCACCTAATATGCTAGCTTAATGTTTACGTTTTATCTTGTCAAGGTAGAGCACCTTCCCTTGGTGTAAGGCTCTACAACACCAAATTCCATGTTTAGCACCCATGGTCTTAGTGTCGGTTAGGCTATAGTTTCCCTAAAATAAAATGGACAATGGAAGTAAAGTAAGGACCCTAACTAGGATAACCTAAGAGAAGTTTCTTAGTTTAGAGGGTATGAGACATCACCTATGAATTGCACAAGTAGCTCTTTAAGGTTGTTCTAGTAGGTGTTCTTAAGTATATGATTTTGTTTATGTCCTTATGCATGACATTGTAGTGTTTTTTTCTTGTTATGATGATATGCATGGTATGAGTCTACATGATGTGGTTTTACGATATATGTATAATGTGGTCCTTAGTGACTATATGAATAAGGTATTACTTGGCATTTATGAATTTTTCTTTACTTTCCTTGTTAATGTATGAAGTAAATGATAATGCTTGTAGTAGTAGGTTTAGATTGGGATTATGAGTAAGGTCTTATAATGATTAATTGAATTGAAGTATAAATATGCTATTTGACTGACTAATGCCTCTTATGATGATATTGGTTGTATTGTGTTGTATGTAGTCTTGTAATAAGTTCTTCTATGTGGTCCATAAAGTGTGTTGGATAAATGTGAGGTATATATCTTATTCTATGAAATGGTCCAATGAATGCTTGTGTTGGATATATGAAGGTTGTATGTATGAGTACCTGGTGGCCAGGTGATGCTTGAGTGTCGATAGTGTAATGGGACATTATCTATACATTTCACCAAGTATGACTAGGGGGTTACTTGGGAAGTTAAGGAATTAAGAGTAATATGGTTCACTGTATAAGAAAGAACGCGTATTGTTAAGGGAAAGTGGTACTGTAAAATGATGCAAAATATGTTTTAAATGCAATGTGTGGTTTTATATAATGTATGACCATTGAATATGCCTACATGAATTATGTGAATTGTATGATTCTCATTGTTTCAAAGTTTTATGAAGTTTTCACAAAAAGGCATGATGCATGGCTTCAAGTAAAATTTCTCTTTTTAAATGCATGTTTTTGCATAATTTCTTTACTTAGTGCATTCTTGTACTAACTCAAATTTTCTTCATTTTATTAAACAAAGTGTAGGTTATGGATGCTTAAAGGATGTATCTATGGTAAATATCTTGCTATGTGATTCTCAAGCTCAAGGAAATGAATCCTTAAGTCATGTCTTACTGTAAAATGTTGTAATAGTATACTTATGATTTATGTTATAAGGGTCTTATCCCTAATTTTCTCTAATCATGTTTAGTCTAAAATGACCAAGAGACTTAGAGTCTAACTTTGTATTATGATATTTTATATATAGTGGAAGTGATGTTTCTAGCATATGATGTGCTATGAAAATTTTAAATTTTCCGCTAAATTTACCTATAAAAATGCGATGAATGATAATTATGGGCTTGTATAAGATCTCCAAGAGGTCAATT
Organism: Solanum pennellii; assembly: GCF_001406875.1. NCBI lineage: Eukaryota > Viridiplantae > Streptophyta > Magnoliopsida > Solanales > Solanaceae > Solanum > Solanum pennellii. The sequence goes on from NC_028641.1 coordinate 62,548,115, forward strand.
ATGCCATGTTACTTCTAGGGGTGATCCCTAGTCTTGAATAACGTGGTATCAGAGCATGAGGTTTATGAAACTGGTTTTAGGGTCAAAAGCCTCATATTGCCACGTCTAGTAGAGTCTCGTTCATCGATGGTAAGTCAAAACACATCTGTGAGCGAGAGGATATAAGATGATAGAGTTTCCTTTCTTCATCATTCTAATTTCGTGGCATAGAACATAAATCTATAAGACCTCTCTCTTATGTTTCTTGTCCGGTGGTATTTTAGATGTGATTGCTTGGATGAGATGATATCACTATGCTTGAGGGAGAAAAGGAAGTTTTGATGTTTATCTTGGTTTTATGGTTTGATGACTATGTGTGAAGGTGAATTTTGGCGTGCTTTGATGATGTGATTCCATTTATGGCCATATTTGTGATAGATGAGATAAGACATGTTATGTGAAGATTTATGTTATGACAAGATTATAGCCTATTAAAGAAGTTGTTATAGTTGAATTGAAATTCCTTTTTGGATTATAAGTTGCTTGATGATTTTGCATGATGATAGTCTGATGATATGGTTTAGACTTGAAATACTCTTGAAGAAATGTGGTAAATAGCTAAAGATTCATGTTGCCTTTGTATATGCTTAATGGTTCAATATTGCCCTTGTTTATATGTGTAATGCCTCATCATTACCTTGCATGGATTGGAGGACTTTGTACAGGTGTGGTCCTAGAAGTGAAGGTAGTGTGCTTACCTTGTAGGGTGATGATATGGGTTGGAATGACCTAGAAGTTACCTTAAACTAGTGTTGGAAAAGAAAGAGGCCTTATGGCTAAGTATCTTCTATTGTTTTCCCCTAATGTTGTATGACCCTTGATATTCATGGTAAAGTTGAGACCTTATGTGGTTGGGTATTATGAGCTATCTTGAATGTTATGGATTTTCTTTGGGTATTAGTCCTAGAGGAATGATGATGGTTTAGTGGAGTTTCTCTTAAATGGGTTTACCCTAAGTGGGGGATCACAATGTGAGTAGTAAGGTTGTAGGTATTTCTCTCTTGTCCTTCTGTTCTTACCTGAACTTGAAACTTAAGACTTCCTAGTAGCTTGTTCATGATAGGAGTCTTGCATATAAGTATAATTGCATGTTCTCCATATGTTATATATGTCTTAAATGACACTATGTTATGCATGTTTGGAGATTCTATATTGCAGAAAGAAGGATTTTTGATCAAATTCATGTTTTGTCATGTTAATTGTGAATCTTGTTATGTTAGTTGTGCATTTAACTTGATGATATAAGGTAAGAAGCATGATGATGAACTTTTAATTTGTGGTACTTTAAGCCTTTAATGAGAAATTGAGTCTCCTTAAAATAAAAAAAGATGAGTCTCTTGAAAGTTATGTGACTTTTATGAATTGGGAAGCATAATTGTAGGCTCACTCTTTAAAAGTGAATGCATATCTAGCTAGTGTCTTTGTGTGTGCCTATAAAATTGTAACATTTTACCGAAATGATGCATGTTTATGAAAGCTATTGTCATACTAGAAATTGAAACTATGTGAAATGACTTCCTATAGTTGTGATGTGTGTGGTGTGAATTACCATTTTGACTTCATTAGGAAGAAACTATGAGCATGCTTTGGTTAAAAAGTTGAGAATTACTCATTTAAAATGAATTTACCTTTGTTCCTTTCTTGGGTATGAACTCATTATAAATGTAAGTGTGTGGTCCTTCCTCCCTAAACAAAACTAAGCAAGGTATGGTTGAGTATGACCCTAATTGAATTATTCCTAACTAATAAGGATCTTTGTTGATCTACTTGACTCAAGTCTATGTGCATTGAAGTATGAGTGCTTACTTGCTTCTTGAGTAATGTGGAGTCTGCATTTTTGTGATCATATAAGATGAAATCTTAATAAAATGAATGCAAAGACCATGTTAGGATTGGCATAAGTATGTTCCTCTTATGAACATGACAAGATCCTATGTGTTTGATACATATAAGAGTGATTGAATAGAGGTTTTGCTGACTTGTGTTTCATTGAGTGCTAAGTGATTTGAAGTTAGTTTTCCTAGTATGTTTTCTACATTGAGTTCTATGTGATTATGTTATGAATGTTATGGGCTGTTATATGGTCATTGGAGTCCTTGTTGTGTTTAGAATGTTCCAAGTGTCATTTGAGGACGAATGTTCCCAAGTGGGGGATTATAAGACCCACAAAATGAGTTAAGGTGCTTCGATCCTCACATGTGTCTAAAAAGGGTTGAAATATGTTACAAAAAGTGTTTTACAGTATGAATCCATGATTTGAAGTTATTTGTAAGTCAAACGTCCAAGAACGTCAGATAACGTTTGAAAGTTAGCCTTGAGACCTGCATGTGTCTCTTGGTGTGTCTTGACATGTTTTACGTGTTTATTTTGGTTGAAACTGATACGGAAGGTCCGTAACATGTTAATAAATGTATTTACGTTGTAAACGACCGGGTACAACTCCCCAAGGGCCCCACAAAAGGCACTCAAGTACGACCCCAAACACTAACTAAGCACTTCCTTGGTAGTGTCAAACAACTGCCTTGAATGACGCCTTGTAGGTGGAACTACGCTCATCCAACACTTTGATTGGCAAAGGCTCAAGCCAGATGTCAAGCCTACGACCCAAACTACGGCCAACACTACACAGCGATTTTGGGACTAAGGGGCGTCGATGGCTGTCCGTCGATGCAGCCTGCAATAAGCTGCCACCCCATGTCCTAACCTGACCCTAGGCGGTTTATTTGGTTATTTTTGGGTACATTATGTTTTTTTATGACATCTAAACCTTATACCTAATTAACTCTTCAAAAATAGACTTCCCTCCCAAACCAAACTCTCTCGAAAAACTTCCATGGAGATGAACCTCAAGAACACCTTGTAGATTGGATGGTGATAATTTATTCATCAAGTTTTCCTGGTTTTCTTCTACAAAGAGGTATGGTGATCGTTCATCTTTAGATAATCTTCCATCTAAAAAGCTCTTTCCTAATGTTTTCGAAGATAATTCATGATCAATCTTTTGAGATCCTAATCAAAACAATTTCAAAAGCATGATTATGATGAATTATGGATTAGCTACTGTTTATAATAATGTTTCCCGGTCCAATTTCGTAATGAACCCATGATCTCTTCTAAACTCTCGACTTAGCCTATGTGTGGGCTTCATGATCTTGATTTTATGTTCATTTAATTGTGATTCTATTATGTTAAATTGCATATATATACTGCCTATTATGTATATTGATGGTGAATTGTTGATGAGTGATCCATGTGGATCAAGGTTTGAAGGTTTTAATGATATTAACCTATGTTCTTGTATCCCTATAGATTGTTAATGAAGTATGTCCAAGGTGATCTCAATTCTAGGGAAATTGAAGTATGATTTCCTTTAGGTTATGATATATTTAGCTACTGCCATATATTGTATTATTGGTTAATTATGAATATTGATCGTTAATGATCAAAGCAAGGGGGATTTGGTAAGCGATCTATGTTTCTCTACTCTCTATTGAATGGGTGATGTAGTGTACATGTTAGTATCATGATTTTGTGGTGGTTTGTACATGAGCTTGTCCATGTTAATGTACATTTATCTACTTCCATATACTTGAATTGTTGATGAAAGATGAATATGGCCAATGATGATCTGTAAGACCCCCAAAATGAGTTAGGGTGTCTAGATCTTAACATTTGTGTCTTGATGTTCGAAGTCTTAAATTGGGTTCTAAGATTTTAATGAGACAATGTCTAAAGATTAGGTGATTTTGAAGTCAAACATCGAGGGACAACCAAGATGTTCCACGACTAGTCACAAAAGGTCCCTTATGTTGTTTTGTGTGCTTATGTGTGTGTCATGGGATTATGAAGTCCTTATATGAGTAATAATGAAGTTAAAGGCAGTATGTTAAGTTTCATGAAGTTTGGAGGACAAACGTCCAAGACGTTCGAAAGTTAACCCTTGGGACATGCAAGTGCGACATGAGTGTGCCTAGCATGTTTGTACCTGTTGCGAGTATTTTATTGGGTGAAACTGGTGTGGAAGTTCCTTTACTTTTTAAGGTTTATATTTACGTTAAAACCTTCGGGTACGACTCCCAAAGGCCTCGCAAAAAGTCCCTCAAGGAGGACCCAACACACTGCCTTGGCAGTGTCTACCAACGACCTCCAATTGACGGCCAGTAGGTTCACCTACGCCCTATCGATGGTGAGGCGTCGATTGACCCTTATCGTGGTGAAGGCTCAAGGCAGTTGTCAAGGTCTAGACCAAAATGACGGCCTGTAGTACGGTCCGTCGATGGACCTACTGAGCATTGATGGGTCTGTCGATGCAGGCTTCAACAACAGCAATGCATGCTGCTTTATTCACCCTACGTGCTAACCTGATGCCTTTTTGTTTATTTGGTTATTTTTGGGTGTATTTATCTGATAAAAAACGTTACTAGCCTATTCCAAATCCTCAATTCAAAATTAGACTTCCCTCTCCCAAAATATTCTCTCTAGAAACCTCCATTGGAGGTGAAGATCAAGAATAACTTGGACCTTGGATTCCCATGGATTCTGCATGAATATTTCCTGGTTCCTTCATATAACAAAGGTATGGTGATTCTTTATCTCTAGTTAATCTTCCATATAGAGAGTTCCTTTCAATGTTTTCAATGCAAGTTCATGATCAAACTTCTTCTTCTTCAATCTAGCCACAGATTCTTTTTCAGAACATTTTCAAAGGCTTAATCCTGACAAATTAATGATAATGTACTGAGAATCTAAAGTGGATTTCAATCTAATTGCATGATGAACACATGTCCCCTTCAATTCTCATTTTAGTCTATGTATGGGCTTGTAATATTGATCTTATGTTAATCGAATTGTGGTTCTATTGTATCAAATTACTGATATCTGATGTCTATGTTGAATATTGATGGTGAACTGTTGGTGAGTGATCCATGTATATCAAGGCTTGATGATTTGAATAATGTTAGCCTATGTTTTTCTATCTTCCATGGAATTGTAGTAGGATTTCGTTTGGGTTATAATCTATTTATTTACTTACTTACATTTATATAATTTATGAATTATGGGTGTGAATCTTTCATGATCAAAGTACAGGAGTTATGGTAAGGATTGATCTAGGTTGTTCTAGCCTATAGATTTGATATTGTAATGTATATGATGTGATCTTAATTCTAGGGTAGATGAAGCATTATTTAATTTAGGATGCTATCTCCTTAGCTATTGCCCTACATGTATATTAATGATGAAATATGATTGATGATCAATGTAAAGGAAATTGGTTAATGATCTATGTCTCTCTACTTTCTAGTGTATTGGCGATGTAGTGTACTTATTAGTAGCATGATATGTAGTGGCTTATGAATGATTTCGTTTATGTTAAAGTACATCTAGCTACATCCCTATACTTGAATTTTGATTAAAAAGGTGTATTGATCAATGATGATCAAAGGTTGATGAATTGGTAAGAATGACTTTTCCCCTCTACTTTTCTATAGAATTGGTAGTTGATGAAGCCTTGTATGGCATTGTGTTGTATGGTCCACTTATGGTCGCGGTTTTACTTTATTGTCAATAAATATGTGATGTGATCATAGCTTTGAAGGCAATTTTGATATGAATGTGTGGTGGTGACGATCACCAATGTGAAGCCTATGCTTAGTTCCTATTCTAGTTATGATCTAGGTTGGATTGCTAATCTTATGAGCATGTGAATGGCTATGTTAGAGTTAGGTATATCTGATGTCTATGATGAAGTCTTATAATAATCTATGTGAACAAAAGTTAATATAGGTTCATAATGACTAGATCTTACTTTAATGATATTGTAAGTCTTGAATAAATGAGTCTTAGGCTATGTTATCCATTCTATGATGTTATGTGAGGTTTCATTCACTAGGATGACTTGATAGGTGTTCTAGTATGGGCAAGGGTATGAAACCTTGTCTATGCATTGCACATGTGTTACTTGATAGGATAGTTCCTAGGTTTGTGATCTATGTAAATGATTATGAATGCATAAGTATGTTATGAACATGTCTTATATGTTATAATGTGAAATATATGGTATGATGAAGTATGAGTATACTTATTGTCTAAATTTGTTTATGAAATGGTTTTTTATATAGTTAAACTTGTACATTTATGCATGAATCAAATGAAGTATGAATATCTGTGTGCCCTTAATGTGTCATGTGAAAGGTTTTCTCACATATATGTATATACACACACACATGTATGATGATCTAGTAAATAGAGGGGCACTTGAAAGGTGTTCTCAAGAGTACATTAAACTAGATGGTGCTTGAATATGCTATTTCCATGTGAAAGGGTTTCTGACATGATATAGATTAATGAAAAGACTTTTCATCTATAACCTATGAGCTAAGCATAAAAGGAGTCAATATCCTAAAGCTTAATTTTAAAAAGTAATTTAATAAAGACTTTTCAATAAAGGGAACTTAGCTTAGAACCGAGTGAACTTAAAGATGAGGGGTGTCCCTTCCTATTGTAGGAAGGTAGGTCACCATAGTCCTCACGAGATGGTTAGCCTCATAGCGCAAAGGGCATAGCGTGATATTTCCAAAAGTGGATAACTACAATGCCCCACTTTGCATAAAGAGGGTTTCCACATGTACCTCAAAGTTCCATAAACTATGCTTGCCACATAGGATCTAGAAACTGATTTCACTTAGTATGCTAGCATTTGTTAATGTTGTGTTTTGGCTAAGTGGAACACCTTTCATTGGTGTAAAGCTCTACAATACCAAATTCCATGTTTAGCACCCATGGTCTTTTTGTCTGTTAAGTCTATATTTACCCTAAACTAAAAGGGACAATGGAAGTAAATGACTAGGACTCTAACTAGGGTGACCTAAGGGAAGTTGCTTAGGATAGGTGAGAGTAATGAACTTACCTATACATAACACAAGTATCTCTTGAGGGAAGTTCTAGGGAGGTGTTCTAATGCATATGACTATGTTTATGTTCCATATGCATGACGTTGTAGTGTTTTCTACTTGTTGTGATGAAATTCATGGTATCAGTCTATATATGTGGTCTTATCCTTATGTGCATAACGTTGGTCTTAATGACTATATTATGATGGTCTTGCTTGGCAAAAATGAGGTCTCTATGCTTGTCATGTAAATGTATGAAGTGAATGTTATGATACTTATGGTCTTATGATAGGTTTATTAAGTATGTCTGAGATTATGGGGCTTCACATTCACATTACACTAGAAGACTTAGATTAGGATTGTGAGTAAAATCTTATGTTAAGTCTAATGTGAAATATGTGCCTTGTTATATGGTGTGGCCCTATATGAATGTATATGTTGAGTTGGAAGGTTATATTCATGAGTCCGTTGTGGTCCTATGGTGATGATTTATTATGGATAGTGTCATGGGACATTATTCATGCATTTCACCAAGTATTCACTACAGGGATTACTTGGGAAGTTAAGGAAATTGTACTTATGATTTATGTTATATGGGTCGTGTCCCTAGAGTCCTCTAATGATGTTGAGTCTACGATGGAAAAGAGAGACTAGAGTCTTTAACTATGTATTTTTTTTTATATATAATGGAAATATTGTTCTAGCATATGATGTGTTAAGAAAGTTTTATAATTTCCGCTAAATTTACCTATGATAATGCGATGAATGATAACTATTGGCTTGTATAAGACCTCCAAGAGGTCAAGTACTCCATGTTAGTTCTAGGGGGTGCTCCCCGGTCGTTACATGATCAAAGGTTGATGAATTGGTAAGGTTTACTCTATTCCTCTACTTTTCTATGTAATGGCTAGTCGAATTTGCCTTGTATGGCATTGTGTGGTATGGTCCACTTATGGTGGCGGTGTTTACTTCTTGTCAATATATATATATATATATGTAGATCATGGAGTTGAGAAAAATTGATGATATTTGAGTGTGTGGTTATGATGATTACACTATGTGAAGCTTATGCCTAGTTTTCAATATAGTAGCTTGTTCAAGGAATTGATGATGTTTTCTATAATTGAATGAACTTGTTAGGGTGAGGTTTAGGTGCTTACATTGAAGCTAAAAATGATTAATGAACCCTTACTTATATATCCCTATATGAATGTGTGATTATCTATAGTTACGAGTCTTGAATGCAAGTGTTGAAGTCAGCTTGTCTTCTATGCGAACTTGTGATGTGTGGTCTATGCTTGGATGTGTATTGTATTACCTCATAATTTTCATGAACTATAATAGATCCTCATATTTTCTAAAATTATTATTTTAGACCTAAAATAGTGTAAATAACTTGTTTGAAAAGTATTGAAGTCATTGCATAAAAGAAAGGCTTTGACGTCCGAAAACAAGCTAAATTGAACTAGTAGATGTCTCTATGTTTTGTAAAGGTTTCGGAGGGTTATATGGAGTATAACACTTGTAAAAAAACTTTAAATAGGTAAAATGTAGTATAGAGGGTCAATAATTACAGTCATGACACCCCAAGGACTACCGGAAGAGTCCTTGGGGGGAATCCGAACATGAGCGACCAGGCTACCAAAGCAGACTGCGCGCATCCTGGATTTTGGTAGCTGCTGCACGAAGTACAGCCATCACGCAGCGATTCCAACTTGGCCTCGCGACATGGGTCCTACATGAGTTCTACTTCCTCATCCCGGATATCAAAAATAAATCATGAAATTAACCCCGCGACGCACAGTCACTTCCCAGATTCGTAAAACTCTTATTTTAAGCATTTTGAGTTCACAAAAAGACCCATTTAAGTGAGGGGTCTTTTGAGTAATTTAATGGGTGACAATATAAGGTCTTAGGTTCAGTTTTAAGTCAATTTTAACACCCAAATCAAGTCTCAAAAGTTAAAATAAAAAAATCACTCTCATCTCTCCCAAATTCTCTTTTCCTCCAAATCTCCATTGAAGACCAATAGAGCTCCAAGAAGAAGATCAAGCCTTCAAGTTTCCAGACCAATTTCGTGGATTTATCATCTTTAAGGTATGGTATCTTTCCCTCTTGGGATCCTTTTCCCCAAAGGTCCCTCCAAAAAATGATTTCTAAGTTCCCCAAAATCTAGGTTTTTCTTCTACACATGGGCATTCTTTGAAAAATGAAATTATGAATCAATTGTGATGAATTATGAAGAATTAATGTTGTTTAGGTATATATTGATGGTTAATTGATGATTTCCTATGATATTTCCCTAGACCCATGTATCTCCCCCAATTTCATGAAAACCTTGAATCGATATGGTGAATAGTGAAGATTATGAACATGTAGATTTACTACATTGTTGTTAATTATGTAATTAATTCTTGAATTTACCTTGTTTATGTAATTGGTTATGTATTCTTGGTAATGGAAGTATGAAGGTTCATGGAAGTGAAATGAGGTATGTTGATTGGTTCTTCTTGGATTCAATTATGAAGTATTAGTTACTTAGATAGCAATACTCTTATGTCATATGTGTGGGTTTGATGTTGATGTTAAGTATTCCTTATCCTTAACCCTGGATTATTGAATTGGTTATGAATTATGAACGTATGTTATGGTATGATTATTATATGATTGAAAGTAGATTCTTATGATTAAGTGTTAAGTGAAAGGTTTAATCACTTATGAGGTGGTGTCTAAAGTAAAGGATCGTTCTATTGTGATGACCTATGAGCTAGATATGATAAGATGTTTGCATAAGGATCTAGAAGAGACTAATGTGAACTTGTATGATGAAATAATATGACTACTAAAGGGAATAATTACTTCGCACCAAAAGGGCATGTAAATGAGATGGAGGTCTCACGTTAGTAAGTCCGGCCTCCTATATGGGTTTCCTCACGTTAGTAAGTCCGGATCCCAAGTTATGTGTTGTCTTATGAGATGGAAACCTCCACGTTAGTATTCAAGGTTTCCAGTAACAGTCTCCTTGACCTTAACTATGTTCCCACATAGGACTCTAGCTTAGTGGATCCACCAAGATAGTTACGTACGAATGGTTACAACTTACGCAAGTGTTAACCCTCTCTTTTCGGTATAGGAGTAGAACACCAGATTCCAAGTAGCTCACCTCTTCTCATGTCAAATATTGCACTTATTTCCCTAATGTAAAAGTAAATAAATAAGTTAAGTATGTTATCTCTTATTAGGGTTGTCTTGAAGGCTACTACATAGGGTGAGAGAGGGTATGAGACTTCTCTCACTCATTGCACATGTGGGATCCCAAAGGATGGTTCTAGTAGTGTTCTTTTATGATTATGACTATAATTATGATTATATTGATAAGCTATGAGTAGTATTCATGTATTAATCATGTTATGATGACTTTGAGAGAATATGTTGTAAGTATGAAGTGGGTTGCTTAGTATGATACTTAGCCTTGGATAGGATTATGGGGTTCCATATTTTGAATTGCATAAGTATTTCTTGGGTGATCTACATATTAGGTTGATATTATGATGAAGTTACTTATTATGCTTCTTATATACACATGTTGGGTAAAATTGATATAAAGCATGATTTTGACTAAATTGTCGTTTTTTTGTGCATAGGAGTCATTCTTAGTACATATGGTTTGTACAAACACATATTTCTCCCATTTTTCCTTTGGGCCATTGAGGAGATTCGTGGCTATTGGAGAACATTACTTGGATATTTCCTAAGTCAATTGGTAAGTCCTCATTTCTGAGGATAGAACCACTCATCAAGCCTTATTAGTTTTATCTATGTTTTGAGACAATTATTTCATTCTCATGTTGAGACTTTCTTGTAGACTATATGGCATATTGTAATATACTAAGGACTATGCCCAAACTATTGTGATTCACTTTATAGATGGTTTAATGTGAGACAAAGTATTAGACTAAATTCCTATACATTGGTTATGTTGTTTATGCGAGAAGCCTAAGTAAGCTTCAGAATGAAATTTTTCAAATTTTTCCGTATTTTGACCTATGATGTGCTATGATATGTGCTAATGGATTGTCTTAGTCCTTTTAGAGGACGATGACGCCGGTAACGACTAGGGTGTACTTTGGGTCATTACATATATTGTGGTTCTAAGAGGGTGGCTACCTCAATATGTTGTTGATAGCCATTATGTGATCATGTTGACCAATGTACACACATACCACATGCATACTTATAAGTAGTATTAGTTCATGGTGTATAATGAAAGGATATTCTCATATGCACTAATGTATACTAATGTGTATGTAAAGTATATGTCCATAAAGTATGTTATGTATCCCTTAACTATGATGGCTTGATAGGTATATTAGTATGGACAAGGGTATGAGACCTTGTCTATGAATTGCACATGTGTGCCTTGATAGGATAGTTCCTAGGTTGGTGATTTATATACATGAATATGAATGCATGAGTATGTTATGAATATGTCTTATATGATATGATGTCAGTGTGTGATAAGATGAAGTATGAATGCTCATAGTGTCTAAATGTGTTCATATGAAAGGATTGCCCATATAGTTACGCCTATACTCTTATGCATGAATGAAATACAAGTATCAACATGTGTGGTCAAAGGGTGTTTATGTGAAAGGTTTGCTCACATATATGTATACACATACATAAAAGTATGTCTACGATGTTTGTATGATGATCTAATCAATATAGGGGATCTTGGAAGGTGTCCCTAAGAGTATCCTAAACTAGATGGTGCTTTCCATATGCTATGTCCATGTGAAAGGACTTATCACATGCTTTACGTTGATGAACTATAATCTATGACAAATGAGCTAATCATATAAGGGGTTAAATCTCCTAAGCCTATATTTATAAAGTAATGATAAATAACTACTTTTCAATAAAAAAGAACTTAGCTTAGCACCTAGTGAACTTAGATGAGGGGTGCACCTTCCTTATGTGGGAAGACTTGTTCACCATGTCCACACGAGGTGGATAAGCACAATGCATCAATAGGAATAAAGAGGGTTTCCATAAGTGGATAGCTACAATGCCTCAAAAGGCATAAAAAGGGGTTTCCATATATAACTCCAAGTTCTATAAACTATGCTATCAACATAGGATCTAGCAAGGCATATCATCTAATATGCTAGCATGATGTTAATGTTATACCTAGGCTAGGTAGAGCACCTTCCCTTGGTTTAAGGTTATACAACACCAAATTCCATATTTAGCACCCATGGTCTTAGTGTCGGTTAAGTCTATAGTTTTCCTAAAGTAAATGGACAATGGATGTAAAGTAAGGATCCTAACTAGGATAACCTAAGGGAAGTTTCTTAGTGTAGGTGAGGGTATGAGACTTCACCTATGCCTTATGCATGACATTGTAGTGTTGTCTACTTGTTATAATGATAAGCATGGTATGAGTCTATATGATGTGGTGTTACCATATATGCATATTGTGTGTCTTAGTGACTAAATGAAGAAGGTCTTGTTTGGCATGTATGAAGTTGTCTTTACTTTCCTTGTTCATCTATGAAGTAAATGATAATTCTTGTAGTCTATTGATGAATTTACTAAGTAGGTGTGAGGTTATGGGACTTCACATGTACATTGCACTAGTAGACTTAGATTGGGATTATCAGTAAGGTCTTATAATGATTATGTGATGTCAAGTCTAAATATGCCATTAATTGACTAATACATCTTGTGATGATATTGGTATTCTTGACTTGTATGTAGTCTTGCAATGAGTTCTTCTATGTGGTCCATAATGTCTGTTGGGATAAATGTGAGGTATATGTCTTATTGTATGAAATGGTCATATGAATGCTTGTGTTGGATTGATGAAGGTTGTATGTATGATTACCTAGTATCCTAAGGTGATGCTTGAATGTGGATAGTGTAATGGGACATTATCTATACATTGCACCAACTATCCCTAGAGAGTTACTTGGAAAGTTAAGGAATTAATATTAAAAGCGTTCACTGTAAATGGAAAGAACACTTACTGTAAAAAGGAAAGTGGGTACTGTAAAAGGATGCAAAATATATTTTAAATTGAACGTGTGGTATTATATAATGTATGGCCATTGAATATGCCCATATTAATTGTGTGAATTGTATGATTTGCATAGCATAAAAGTTTTATGAAGTTTTCACAAAAGGAATGATGCATTGTTTCAAGTAAAATGTCCCTTTTAAATGCATGTTTTTGCATAGTTGCCATACTTAGTGCATTCTTGTACTAACTCCATTTTCTTCTTCACCTTTTTACACAAAGTGTAGGTTATGGATGCTTAAAGGCTGTCTCTATGGTGAAGAGATTTATATGTGATTCACAAGCTCAAGGAAAGGAATCCTTAAGTCCAAGGATTTTCTAAGTTTTGTCTTACTGTAAAGTGTTGTAATAATACACTTATGATTTATGTTATAAGGGTCGTGTCCCTAATGTAGTCTAATGATGTTGAGTATATGATGATAATAGATTTAGAGTGTAACTATGTAATATGATATTTACGTATAATGGAAGTGATGTCTCTATCATATGATGTGCTATGAAACTTCTAAATTTTCTGCTAAATTTACCTATGAATATGCGATAAATGATAACTATGGGCATTTATAAGACCTCCAAGAGGTCAAGTACGCCATGTTACTTTAAGGGGGTGCTCCCCAGTCGTGACAAATGATGAAGAGAAGTCGTATAGAGTTAAGTTATATGGCACTAGAGTCCCATCTTCATCATTTACATGTTGTGCCATAGAATTTAACTCTACACGACCTCTCTCTTATGTTTCTTGTCCGATAGTATTTATGATGTGATTGCTTGGATGAGATAGTATCACTATGCTTGAGGGCAAAAAGGTGAGTTTTGATGTTATCTTGGTTTTATGGTTTGATGAATATATGTAAAGGTTTATTGTTGCATGCTTTGATGATGTGATGTGATTTATGGCCATATACGTGATATATGAGATATGACATGTTATGTGAAGATTTATGTTATGATAAGATTATAGCTTATAAAAAAGTTGTTATAGTGGAATTGAGATCCCTTTTTGGATTATAAGTTGCTTGATGATTTTGCATGATGATAGTCGTATGATATGGTTTAGACTTGAAATACTCTTGATGAAATATGGCAATAGCTAAAGATGCATGTTGCTTTTGTATATGTTTAATGTTATAGGATAGGTCCTAGAAGTGAAGTTAGTTTTCTTACTTTCTAGGGTGATGATGTGGATTGAAATGACCTAGAAGTTACTTTACACTAGTTTTGAATGAAAAGAGAGAGGCCTTATGACTAAGTCTACTATATTATTTTCCCCTAATGTTGTATGACCCTTGATGTTCATGGTAAAGTTGAGACCTTATGTGGTTGGGTATTATGACCTATCTTGAATTTTATTGATTTCCTTTGGGTATTAGTCCTAGAGGAATGATGATGGTTGAGTGGAGTTTCTCATAAATGGGTTTACCCTAAATGGGGGATGACGATGTGAGTAGTATGGTTGTAGGTAGTTTTCTCTTGTCGATATATTCTAACTTGATCTTGAAACTAACGAATTCCTAGTAGACTATTCATGATAGGAGTCTTGGATACAAGTATAATTGCATTTTCCACATATGTTATATATGTCATAAATGACACTATGTTATACATGTTTGGAGATCCTAAATTGCATAAAAAGGATTTTTGATCAAATTCATGTTTTCTCATGTTAATTGTGCATCTTGTTATGTTAGTTATGCATTAAATTCATGAGATAAGATAAGAAGAATGTTGATGTCACTTTTAATGTGTGGTATTTTAAGCCATTAATGAGAAATTGAGTCTCGTTAAAATGAAAAACGATGAGTCCCTTGGAAGTTATGTGATTTTTATGATTTATGTATAATTGTAGGCACACTTTTAAAAGTGAACGCATTATTAGCTAGTGTCTTTGTGTGTTCCTATAAATTGTAACATTTTCCCTAAATGATGCATGTTTATGAAAGCTATTGTCATAATAGAAATTGAAGCTATGTGAAATGACTTCCTATTGTTGTTGATGTGTGTGGTGTGAATTACCATTTTGACTTCATTAGGAAGAAACTATGAGCATGCTTTGGTTAAAAAGTTGAGAATTACTCATTTAAAATGAATTTACCTTTGTGCCTTGCTTTGGTATGAACTCATGAGACATGTATGTGTGTTGTGGAGAAGGACATTCCTCCCTAAACATAACTAAGCATGGTATGGTTGAGTATGGCCCACATGGCATTATGCCTATCTAATAAAGATGTTTGTTGATCTACTTGACTCAAGACTATGTGCATTGAAGTATGAGTTCTTACTTGCTTCTTCAGTAATGTGGAATATCCTAAGCGTTATTACATAATATGAAATCATAATAAAATGAAATGTAAAGACCATGTTAGGATTAGGAGAATAATGTTCCTCCTATGAACATGGAAAGAGCCGATGTGTTTGATGCAAATAAGAGTGAGTGAATAAAGTTTTTGGTTGGTTGTGTTGCATTGAGTGTTAAGTGGTTTGAAGTTGGTGTTACTTGTATGTTTTTTGCAGTTACTTCTATGTGATGATGTTATGAATGTTATGGGCTGCTATATGGGTCATTGGAGTCCTTGTGTTCAGAATGATCCAAGTGTCATTCTAGGACGAGTGTTCCCAAGTGGGGAATATTGTAATTTGAGGATCTTAGAGCCTGACATGTGTCTAAAAAGGGTTAAAATATGTTAAACAAGTATTTTACAGTATGAATGCATGATTTGAAGTCATTTGGAAGTCAAACGTCTAAGAACGTTCGGTAATATTTGAAATTTAGCCTTGAGACGTGCATGTGTGTTTTGGTGTGTCTTGACATTTTTTTTATATTATTTTTTGGTGAAACTTACATGGAAGGTCCCTGACATGTTAATGAGTGTATTTACGTTGGAAACTCCAAGGTAAGACTCCCCGAGGGCCACACAAAAGGCACTCAAGGAGGACGCGAAACACAACCTCAGAACTGCCTTGGCAATATAAAACAACGACCTTAAATGATGCCTTGTACGTGGACCTATGCCCCATCGATGTGGAGGATACATCCAAAATTTAGCGTGGTGAAGGCTCAAGCCAATTGATAAGACTCATACCCAAACGACGACCAACAGTACAAACCATTGTTGATACTAAGGGGCACCTATGGTTATCCCTCAATGCAGCCTGCAACAAGCTGCCAAGCGCACTGTTAATTGAAGGGGTGAAAGGAAATTCACCCCACATACTTACCTGACCCAAGGAGGTTTATTTGGTTATTTTTGGGTATATTAAGTTGGTTTATAACATCAAAACCCCATATCCGATTAACTCTTCAAGAATCAGACTTCCCTCCCAAACCAAACTCTATCTAGGAACCTCCATTGGAGATGAAGCTCAAGAAAAACTTGTAGATTGGATGGTTGTGATATCTTCATCAAGTTTTCATGGTTTTATTATACAATGAGTTATGGTAATCCTTCATCTTTAGATAATCTTCCATCTAAAGAGATCTTTACGTTTTCAAAGGGAATCCATAATCAATCTTCTTAGCTTCCAATCTAGCCATGGGTTCCTTCTAAAAACGATTTCAAAAGCATGATTATGATGAATTATGTATTAGCTACCATTTATAATGATTTTTCCAATACAATTACATAATGAACCCATGATATCTTCCAAACTATAGATTTAGCCTATGTGTGGGCTTTGTGATCTTGATCTTAGGTTCATTGAATTGTGATTCTATTTTATGAATTGCTTATATCTACTGCTTATTATGTATATTTTTTGTGAATTGTTGATGGGTGATCCATGTGGATCAAGGTTTACAGGTTTGAATAATATTAGCCTATGTTCTTCTATCTCTATACACTGCTAATGTAATGTATCCAAGGTGATCTCAATTCTAGGGAAATTGAAGTATGATTTCGTTTAGGTTATGATCGGTTTAGCTACTGCCCTATATTGTATTATTGATTAATTATGAATATTGATCATTTATGATCAAATCAAGGGGGATTTGGTATGTGATCTATGTTTCTCTACTCTCTATTGAATTGGTCATGTAGTATACATGTTAGTATCATGATTTTGTGGTGGTTTATGCATGATTTCATCCATGTTAATGTACATTTAGATAATTACCTATAATTTAATTGTTTATTAAACATGAATATGGATCAATGATGATCAAAGGATGATGAATTTTCCTGTTTTACTCTATTCCTCTACTTTTCTATGTAATAGCTGGTTGAATTGGTCAGGTATGGCATTGTGTTCTATGGTCCACTTATGGTGGTGGTGTTTAATTTTTGTAAATCTAAATATATGTGGATAATGGTCTTGAAGGAAAATTGATGATACATAAGTGTGTGGCTATAATGATTACACTATTTGAAGCTTATTCCTAGTTCTCAATCTAGTAGCATATTCTAGGGATTGATGATGTTTTCTTTAATTTTATGAACTTTTTAGGGTGAGGTTTAAGTGTTTCCATTCAAGCTAAAAATGGTTAATGACCCCTTAACTATATACCCCTATATGAATGTGTGATTAGCTATGGTTAGGAGTCTTGAATGCAAGTGTTGAAGTCATCTTGGCTCGTGTGCTAACTTGTGATGTGTGGTCTATGCTTGGATGTTTATTGTGGTCCTAAGAGGGTGAATGCCTCAATATGTTGTTGATAGACGATGTACGTACACACATCATACATGCTTATAATTAGTATAGGTTCATGGTGTCTAATGAAAGGATATTCTCATATGCACTAATATCTACTACTATGCATGTAAAGTATGTGTCCATGAAGTATGTTATGTATCCCTTAAATAGGGTTACTTGATAAGTGTACTAGTATGGATAAGTGTATGGGACCTTGTCTATGCATTGCACATGTTTGCCTTGATACGATAGTTCCTAGGTTGGTGATTTATGTATATAAATATGAATGCATGAGCATGTTATGAATATGCCTTATTTGCTATGATGGCAAGTGTATGATATGATGAAGTATGAATGTGCATAGTGTCTAAATGTGTTTATTAGAAAGAATTGCTCATATAGTAACACCTATACTCTTAATACATGAATGAAATACAAGTATGACCATGTGTGGTCAAAGGGTGTTTATGTGAAAGGTTTGCTCACCCATGTATAAAACACACATGAAAGTATGTCTATGTTGCTTGTATGGTATTCTAGTCAATAGAGGGGCTATTGGAAGGTGTTCCCAAGAGTACCCTAAACTAGATGTTGCTTTACATATGCTATATCTAAGTGAAAGGACTTCTCACGTGATTTAGGTTAATGAACTCTCATCTATGACCTATGAGCTAAGCATATGAGGGGTTAACTCTCCTAAGCCTATATTTTATAAAGTAATGAAAATAATGGCTTTTCAATAAAGGGAACTTTCCTTAGAACCGAGTGAACTTAGATGAGGGTGCCACTTCCCAATGTGGGAAGTCTTGTTCACCATAGTCCTCACGAGGTGGATAATTGCAATGCCTCAGTAGGAATGAAGAGGGTTTCCATAAGTCTATAACTACAATGCCTCAATAGGCATAAAGAGGGTTTCCATATATACCTCCAAGTTCGATAAACTCTTCTTGGAACATAGGATCTAGCAAGTGATATCACCTTAGATGCTAGCATAATGTTAATGTTTTACCTTGGAAAGGTAGAGCACCTTCCCTTGGTGTAAGGCTCTACCATGTTTAGCACCTATGGTATTAGTGTCGGTTAAGGCTATAGTTTCACTAAAGTAAAATGGACAATGGAAGTAAAGTAAGGAGCTTAACTAGGATAACCTAAGGGATGTTGGGAGGAACTCCCGCATTGGCAATCTCTTCTTCAAGTCTTCATGCCGCATTCTTCAAGTATTCATTGCCTAAAATCACAATAAAAGGTTTAGAGGCTAAAATCACACAGAGATAAACTCTAGAGGAACGATATTGGACTTCCAAGAAAGTGAGAGTTTCCTAAGCATCACATAGATTTCTTTTCATAAGTGTGGTGTGCTTCACAATTATGAATATGATCCTACATAAACGTGGTTGAGAGAGAAACTCACTCAAAGATATTCAACCTCATGATCTGATACCAATTTTGTCACATTCGGGAATACCCCTAGATGTAACCGGCGTTGTCGTACTCTTTCAGGACTAAGACTAGCCTCTTAGCTTACATCATTACATTCATAGGGCAAAATTAGCGAATATTTAAAACTTTTTACTACTTCTACATTGAGGTTTATATGGACCTCTACATACACATAATAGACATATATCAGGTATTCAGAGACCCTTCGTATAGGAAGATTACTTAGTCTTCTACTTTTATTGCATGCACACACACACACACACTATATATATATATATATATATATATATATATATATAACATAGTCTCAAAAGCATGTCTCATCTAATAACCATCTAAAAATAGTATATCAAATTGGGCCTAGACCATACATCAGTACAATAAGACCACATATAGGTCATACAATGTGTAATATCCAAATAAAAAGGAAAGAAACATAAGAGTCGCAAAAACTAAAGCAACATCATAGGCTTGATTGTGGCATTGCCCTTGGAAAGTGAGGACTTACCCAACTTGAATGATTAAGAATTCCAAGTATTCTTTAAAAGTCGTCTCCAAAAGCCCTTCAACAACGGGAACCTAAAATGTTGGGCACAAAGATGAAATGGGGTTAGTACACCACTTGCAAGTATTAGACCATATGCATACATATTATTAAATCATGCTAAAAAGTTACATTTCATTAAGTATGCAGTGTAATTTTAAAACCTTTATGCACATTCAACAAGACCATACCAATCAATAAGACATATTTATTAAGTCATAGGCATGTAAATCACAAGACCAACAATTCAAAGTCAATTCAAGTCAACAAGCATATCATATAATTGAGCAAATAGTTAATGTAACTCTATAATAAAGTTATAATATCAACAAGCATGAGTAAGAGTACATTTCAACATAACCAAAGCAAGACCATCAAGTATGACCCTCTTTAAGTCCACTTGTTCGAAAACTAAGCAAAGCCCCATTGCCTTACTTAATATAGTAAATCTATCAAGAACCATAACCAATGTCCAACCTCACATAACAAAACATTAAGAGTACATAATATCATACTTTAGCATTATAGACCAAATACGTGTTCATAACAGTAAACATAGAGTCATTAACACGAAAGGTCATCATATGTATATCTTTTACATTTATAAACATATATATACATAATAAAAACCTCCTATGATTTCCTTCAAGGCAAACTAGTGCAAGACATAGGTAGAGTCTCATACCCCTACCTAGGCTAAGTATTAAGTTACCTTAGTTGGTTTATACTTCATCACTTTATTTAATTTAGGGAACACTTGCCTTAACCGACATAGACCACAAGAGCTAAGTGTGGAATCCAGTGTTTTAATACCTTAAACCGAAGGAAGGTGGTCTACTGGCCAAAGTAAAATGAAAAATAAATATAGCTTTCTAGGTGGATCCACTAGCTAGTCTTCCTATGGAGGCAACATAGTTCAAGAACTAAGAGATAGGTACAACCTCTCTACATGCCACTTGGAAATTAGAGCCTCCTGTCATGGGAATCCATATGATGAGTATCTCTCATATGGGAGCCAACACCTCATGTGGATATATAGTGTGAATCTTCCTCTATGGAAAGTCAACACCTCCCATTGTCAAGTTCACTAGGTTCTAAGCTAAGCACCTTTTTGAAATGTCTTTAATACCTTTATTAGTCATTATAACTTAATGTAGGTCATAGGGTCTAACCCTTGTATAAACATCATCACCATCATAGCTCAATAAGAATTGCATGAGTATAGTCCTTTCATTACAATTCATATAAGTGAGGTTAGCACATTTACATAGCAATTCATAATAACGCACATTGGTATATCATCACTATCCTTATAACATTTAAATCTTAGCCAACACCTCACAAACCATAGTCAAGACATTTCAATTCAACATCATACCAACCCTATAATTACTAATACAAGGCATACCCCACTACAACATCATGAGTTAATTACAATTAACCATAATTGAAGTAAATAATAGGGATCACAAGGCGTACCAAGTCTCCTTTATAATTCATCGTCAAGGTCTTACCATCAACCATTTAAATCAACGCAATTAGGGTGTAGTATCATCATATAATTATAACCAACATGATAAAAAGGCTAATTGAATCACTACATCACAATCCAACACTAGTTCATAGCTGAAGACAAAAGACATAGGTCAAAGTCACAATCTAGATAATTACTCAAGAACTAGCATGATAGGACTTCAATTCACGATAATATATCTGTAATTGATACAATATCATAATCTAATAGTAATTCAAGCAATAACCAATTCAATTCAACCAACATTACACAATTCATATCAAGATCAAAACCTATGATTAAGGGGAATAGGTCATCTTCTACAAAATAGACCAATTCATCAAGATATAACATAATTGAGGTAAAATACATGTTAAAATAGTCATAATATCCAAAATAAAGCATAAAATATCAATTCACAACATCAATTACGTATTGGATGAAAACCCATTTTTTGCAATCAATTTGATGGAACCCTTTGAGGAAAGACGTCTCAAAGGTGAGAGAGATCACATGCCTTACTAATTGATGAATATTTATGGAGAAAATTGAATCTTTTAATACCTTCAACCCACCTCTATCTTGGTCTTCAATGAGGTTTCTTTGGGAGAGAGAAAGAAGAGAGAAGGAAGAGTGTTGTGGGTTTGGGAAACTATGAGAGCTTTGGTTAGTCTACTTAGCTTAGGGTATTTATATAGGTTGTTAACTAAATTAATTAGACCAACCTTAACCCCTAGTTAACCTCCTAACTAAGCTAACTAATTAAATGACTTAAATGAAAACGTGCAACAAAACAGACCACTCACAAATGAGACCCCGACCAACGGTCCGTCTGTGAGATGACGGCCATAGGAACCTCCATCCTGTTGATCTGTCATTTTGGTCGGAAACTGGTCCAAAACCATTCTTGTTTAAAATGAATAAGTTTTCATGGACGAGGAAATTGAATCCCCCGTCGATTGACACACGGATCGTCTACTACAAGTCGTGGTCACACTGCCTTGGGCAGTCCTTTGAGCCCAAAAGCAAGTGTCCTCCTCAAAGGCCCTTGGTTGCTACATCAGGAGTCATGATCGTACGTTTAGACTATGAATTAACTCTAATATTATGAGACACCCTTCCACGAATTTTCATCATTTTCCGACTCCTAACAGCTAGTCAAATAGGCTAAGGCACACTAGCACCTCATTGAACTAATTTCCGGATGTCATGGACATTCTTGAACATTTTGGTTTCTAGACTTCCTAAATGACTTATATTCATTAATATAGACCTTAAAACAGTGTCTAAACCTTTTGAAAAATATTTTAGTCTCTAGAACACGTTTTAGATTTTCGAACTGTTACATTCTAGGAAGGTGTTCTAAAGTATATCAATATGTTTATCTCCTTATGCATGACATTGTATTGTTGTCTAGTTTTTATTATTATATGCATCGTATGAGTCTATATTATGTGATCTTACCATATATGCATAATGTGGGTCTTAGTGACTATAAGAAGAAGGTCTTGCTTGGCATGTATGGAGTTGCATTTACTTGATTTGTTAATGTATGAAGTAAGTGATAATGCTTGCAGTCTCTTGATGAGTTTACTAAGTACGTGTGAGGTTATGTGACTTCACATTTACATTGGACTAGTAGGTTAGATTGGGATTATGGGAAAGGTCTTATGATGGTTGAGTGATGTGAAGTCTAAATATGCCATTTGATTGATTGATGCCTTGTATGAGTATATTGGTAGTCTTGACTTGTATGCATTCTTGTAATGAGTCCTTCTATGTGGTCCATAAAGTGTGTTGAGACAAATGTGAGGTATATGTTTTAATGTATGAAATGGTCCTATGAAAGCTTGTGTTGGATTTATGACGGTTATACATATGAGTACCTAGTGGCCTAATATGATGCTTGAGTCTAGATAGTGTAATGGGACATTATATACACATTGCACCAACTATCACTAGAGGGTTATTTGAGAAGTTAAGGGATTAATAATAAAAGGGTTCACTGTAGAAGGAAAGAACACTTACAATAATGGGGAAAGTGGAAACTGTTAAATGATGCAAAATATGTCTTAAATACCACGTGTGGTTTTATATAATGTATAATCATACATCTCAATTGAATGATGCTCATTGTATGAAAGTTTCATAAAGTTTTCACAAAAAGGCATGATGCATGGTTTCAAATAAAATGTCCCTTTTAAATGCATGTTTTTGCATGGTTTCCATACTTAGTGCATTCTTCTACTAACTCCAGTCTTCTTCACCTTTTTACATAAAGTGTAGATTATGGATGCTTAAAGGATGTCTCTATGGTGAAGAGCTTGATATGTGATTTCTAAGACCAAGGAAACGAATCCTTAAGGCGAAGGATTTTCAAAGTCATGTCGTACTGTAAAGTGTTGTAATAGTATACTTATGATTTATGTTATAGGGGTTTGTTTCTTATGTACTCTAATGTTGTTGAGTCAAATATGGAAAAGAGACTTAGAGTATAACTATGTTATTATATTTTGTATATAATGGAAGTGATGTTTCTAGCATATGATGTGCTAGTTTTAAAATTTTCTCTAGATTTACCTATAAAAATGAGATGAATGATAACTATGTGCTTGTATAAGATCTCCAAGATGTCAAGCACTCCATGATACTTCTAGGGGGTGCTCCTCGGTCGTGACAAATATGGTATCAGAGCTTGAGGTTTATGAAAGTGGTTTTATGGTCAGAAGTCTCATATTGCCACATCTAGTAGAGTCTCGTTCAATGGTGGTGAGTCCCAACACAACTATGAGCGAGAGGATATAGGACGATACAACTTCTATTTTTCATCATTCTCATATTATGCCATATAACTTAACTCTATAAGATATCTCTCTTATGTTTTTGTCCGATGGTACTTTAGATGTGATTGCTTGGATGAGATGGTATCTCTAAGCTTGAGGAAGAAAATGTGAGTTTTGATATTTATATTGGTTTTATGGTTTCATGAGTATGTGTGAAGGTGAATTTTGGCATTCTTTGATGATCTGATGCCATTTATGGCAATATATGTGATATATGAGATATGACATGTGATATGAAGATTTATGTTATGATAAGATTATAGCTTATTAAAGAAGATGTTATAGTTGAATTGAGCTTCCTTTTTGTATTATAAGTTGCTTGATTTTGCATGATGATAGTCTTGTGATATGGTTTATACTTGAAATACTCTTGAATATATATGGTAAATAGCTATAGATGCATGTTGTCTTTGTATAAGTTTAATGGTTTAATATCACCCTTGTTTATGTTTGTAATGCCTCATAGTTACCTTGCATGGATTAGACCCCTTTGTATAGGATTGGACCTAGAAGTGAAGGTAGTGTGCATACCTTGTAGGGTGATAATGTCGGTTGGAATGACCTAGAAGTTACCTTACTCTAGTGTTGAATGAAAAGAAAGAGGCCTTATGGCAAAGTCTCCTCTATTGTTTTCCCCTAATGTTGTATGACCCTTGACATTCATGATATAGTTGAGACCTTATATGGTTGGTAGTATAACCTATATTGAATGTTATGGATTTCGTTTGGGTATTAGGACTAGAGGAATGATGATGGTTGAGTGGAATTGGTCTTAAATTAGTTTACCCCATGCGGGGGATGATGATGTGAGTAGTAAGGTTGTAGGTATTTCTCTCTTGTCGTTCTATTCTAACTTGATCTTGAAACTTAAGAGTTCCTAGTAGCTTGTTCATGATAGGAGTCTTGTATAGAAGTATTAATGCACATTTTCCATATGTTATATATGTCTTAAATGACACCATGTTATGCATGTTTGGAGATTCTAAATTGAATGAAAAAAGATTTTTGATCAAATTCATATTTTCTCATGTTAATTGTGCATCTTGTTATGTTAGTTATGCATTTACATTCATTATATAAAGTAAGAAACATGTTCAGGTCACTTTTAATGTGTGGTATTTTAAGCCATTAATGAGAACCTGAGTCTCCTTAAAATGAAAAATGATGAGTCTCTTGAAATTTATGTGACTTGTGATTTTGGAAGTATAATTGTAGGATCACTCTTTAAAAGTGAAGGCATGTCTACATAGCGTGTTTGTGTGTGCCTATAATTGTAAGATTTTCCCTAAATGATCCATGTTTATGAAAGCTATTGTAATACTAGAAATTGAAACTATGTGAATGACTTCCTATTGTTGTGATGTGTGTGGTGTGAATTACCATTTTGACTTTATTAGGAAGAAACTATGAGCATGCTTTGGTTAAAAAGTTGAGGATTTCTCATTCAAAATGAATTTACCTTTGTGTCTTGCTTGGGTATGAAATCATGAGACATGTAAGTGTGTTGTGGAGAAGGACATTTTTCCCTAAGCAAAACTAACCATGGTATAGTTGAGTATGGCCCTCATGGCATTATGCCTAACTAATAAGGATCTTTGTTGATCTACTTGACTCAAGTCTATGTGCATTGAAGTATGAGTACTTACTTGCTTCTTGAGTAATGTGGAATCTGCCTATGTGTGATCACATAAGATGAATTCTTAATAAAATGAAATAAAAAGACCTTTTTAGGGTTAGGAGAAGGATGTTCCTCCTACGAACATGACAAGAGCCTATGTGTTTGATGCATATAAGAGTGAGTGAATAGAGGTTTTGCTTGCTTATGCTGCATTGAGTGCTAAGTGGTTTGAAGTTTGTGTGACTTGTAAGTTTGGTTCATTGACTTCTATGTTATGATGTTATAAATTTTATGGGCTTTACTATGTGTCATTGGAGTCCTTGTTGTGTTTAGAATGTTCAAAGTGTCATTCGAGGATGAATGTTCCTAAGTGGATATTGTAAGACCCCCATAATGAGTTAAGGTGCTTAGAGCCTCACGTGTGTAAAAAGGGTTAAAATATGTTAAAAAGTGTTTTACATTATGCATGCATGATTTGTAGTCATTTGGAAGTCAAACGTCGAAGAACGTCCCATAACGTTTGAAAGTTAGCCTTGAGATGTGCGTGTGTGTCTTGACATGTTTTACGTGTATTTTTGGTTGAAACTGATATAGATTGTCCCTAACTTGTCAATGAATATATTTACATAGAAAATGCCCAGTTACGACTCCCCAAGGGCCCTGCAAAAGGCACTCAAGGAGGACCACAAACACTGCTTAGAAACTGCTTGACTCCCCAAGGGCCCAGCAAAAGTCACTCAATGAGGACCACAAACACTGCTTAGGCACTGCCTTGGCAGTGTCAAACGACGGTCTTGAATGACGCCTTGTAGGTGGACCTACACCCCATCGATGGGGAGTCATTGTCCAACACTTAGACTTGTTAAGGCTCAAGCCTGTTGAAAAGCCTCAGACCTAAACGACGGCCAACAGTATGGTCCGTCGTTGGGACTAAGGGACGTCGATGGTTGTTCATAGATGCAGCCTGCAACAAGCTGCAAGGCTCACATTTAAGTAAGGGGTGAATGAGAAATTCAACCCACGTCCTAACCTGACACTAAGCGATTTATTTGGTTATTTTGGATATATTAAGTTGCTTTATAACATCAAACCCCCATACCAAATTCACTCATCAAAAACGAGACTTCTCTCCCAAACAAAACACTATCTAGAAACCTCCATTGGAGATGAAACTCAAGAACAACCTTTATATTGGATGGTTATGACTTATTTATAAAGTTTTTATGGTTTTCTTCTACAATAAGGTATGTTAATCCTTCATCTTTAGATAATATTCCATCTAATGTTCTCAAAGAGAATTCATGATCAATCTTTCTAGCTTTCAATCTAGCCTTGGGTTCCTTTTCAAAACGATTTCAAAAGAATGATTATGATGAATTATGGATTATCTACTTTTTCTAATGATGTTTCCAATCCAATTACATAATTAACCCATGATCTCTTCCAAACTATCGATTTAGCTATATGTGGGTTTTATGATCTTAATCTTATGTTCAATGAATTGTGATTCTATTATGTTGAATTGCTTATATCTACTTATATTGATGGTGAATTGTAGATGAGTAATGTATGTGGATCAAGTTTTGAAGGTTTGACTGATATTAGCCTATGTTCTTGTATCTCTATAGATTGCTAATGTAGTGTATCCAAGATGATCTAATTCTAGGTAATTGAAGGATTATTTCGTTTAGGTTATGATATCTTTAGCTACTGCCCTGTATTGAATTATTGATTAATTGTGAATATTGATCATCAATGATCAAAGTAAGGGGGTTTGTTTAGTTATCTATGTTTATGTACTCTCTATTGAATTGGTGATATTGTGCACTTGTTAGTATCATGATCTTGTGGTGGTTTATCCATTATTTAATCCATGTTAATGTATATATAGATACTTACCTATAATTTAATTGTTGATTATAGATGAATATGGATCAATGATGATCGAAGGTGGATGAATTGGTAAGTTTTACTCTATTCCTCTACTTTTCTATGCAATGTCTAGTTGAATTGCCGTTGTATGGCATTGTGTGGCACGGTCCACTTCTGGTGGCAATTTTTACTTCAGGTCCATCTATATATGTGTGTTTCAGGTCCTTGAAGACAATATGATGATATATGAGTGTGTGGTTATGATCATTACACTATGTAAAGCTTATGCCTAGTTCTCAATCTAGTAGCATGTTCTAGATATTGATGATGTTTTCTATAATTGAATGAACTTGATAGGGTGATGTTTAGGTGCTTCCAATGAATCCAAAAATGGTTAATGACCCCTTACCTATGTAC
>NC_028641.1:62580995-62625569 GCF_001406875.1 Solanum pennellii
AAAGAGACTTAGAGTCTAACTATGCATTATGATATTTTATACATAATGGAAGTGATGTTTCTAGCATATGATGTGCTATGAAAGTTTTGAATTATCCGCTGAATTTACCTATGAAAATGTGATGAATGATAACTATGGGCTTGTATAAGACCTCCAAGAGGTCAAGTACGCCATGTTACTTCTAGGGGGTGCTCCTCGGTCGTGACATCGGGTATGCTTTGGAATTAGCTACCGGCTCTAGCGCTTGTAATCAAGATATCTCGTCTGATGAGGCCACTAGATCTGAAGAAGTTCCACTCCCTCAGAACGATCAACTGGACCCGGTAGCAATTAACCTAATTAATTGTGTGCAGAAAGGTAATGGAAAATCTATCCAGATGCGAGAATGAAAAATGCTAAGGAAAAAATAGCCCGCACCATCACAAAATAGCATAGAGTTCTTATAGGGAGTCTCCATACAGTGCCATAGAGTCACCAGTTGTTTCAACAACACCAATGTGAGTGGATGGCTCGTGATCCTGGCACATACAGTGAGGAGATTGTGCGGGAGTTCTATATATCCTATGATGCCACTCTCTGAGGGTCTATTTACAAAAGGACCAGCCCAGAGCATGGTCCGAGGTGTCTTGGTGAACATATCTCCTACCACCACCAGTTAATATCTTAATGTCCTCAACCCTCACCCCGTTTGGGCAAGCAACACGGTCGACTTCAATAACACGTGGAACATTGTGCCGATTCGGGCCTTCACAAGGAATGCAGAATAAAAGGAGGCTTTCCTACTATAGCTGGATAGGCACATGGCTCTGGTGAGAGAAAAAAATATGTTCTTTCACCTCGAGTAGGCATTCAAAAATCCTCCCTCAAATTGGTGGCCAAGTTCTTCAGGATCCTAGTACGAAATAGAATGTCATTAATTAAGACCGACAACCTTATTACTTGGAATAAAGCAGTCATGGTGGTTGTAATGGTCACATGGATTGCATTTGATTTCCCCTGCCTACTATTGGTGGAGATACATGAGAAGGTGTTCAAACTGACCACCATGTACATATTTCCTTGTGTGATTTTTAAGCATTGAAGAAATGTTGGAGCACCTATATTGAACTGTGAAAATATGTGCATGCCATTAAGATGATGGATATTGGGTTGATACATTATGGGCCAATGTTGAAGCACTACGTGAGGGCCTCGAGTCGAAGTTCCTTTGGGAACTAATCTTGTAGATGCGTAGGAACAGATGAGGAAAGATGGGCCTTCAACCCATACTGATGATGCACCGACTTCCTCCTCACAAGAAGCTAGTCAAGCTCCAAGCTCATCTAGAGCAACTCAGTATTTTGGAGCCACTATGTTACAACTGGTCCAACTCCATAAATTAGAGGGTCAGATGGACACCTTGCTGAACCACATCAAGCCCTTGATGCAGAAGTTGACTGGCGAGTCCAAAGAGAGAGTTGACAAAATAATGGAAGCAACTACGGGCCAAAAGGTCAAAGTAGTTCACAAGTGTCTCAATGCCTTCGAGTTGTGAGTTTTAGAAATCCCTTCTCCTATTGATGACATGTATACCTTCCGGACCGAGCTAGCTAGTCTCTGGGTAGATGTTTATGCAATCCTTGCTACACCGGCTGTTGAGCCACAGGCTGCACCCTCTGCACTTGGCGATGAATCAGTCTGGGGTGGACTATTTAGTGGAGATGATACAGAGGAGCTGCCTAAGCCTATATGTGCCCGAGGTAAGAGGCACTGATCTAGTTGGAAATATAAGCGCACGGAGGAGGAAAGGGCCAATAAGAAACAACACATTCTAGAGAAAAAGGCAAAGAAGGACTCTATCATAGATGAGAACCTGATCGAGAAGATGGTTCGTGAGATGGTGGTTGGGGCATCAAGTTTTATGCCCATTACTGGGTTTCACCTACTGTTCCTGAGGATGTGAGCACCACTGAGGGTGCATTGAGACCGTTGGATTTCACTATTGAGGGTGTTGCGACTAGAGACGTGGTCAATTAGTGATTGTGGCCCCACTATTGTAGCGGAGTCTGGGTAACCGAACCAACCCGCATATTGATGACTCTAAGGTGCTATGCGCCGCAGGTTTGCTTCACCCTAATCCATATTTTTTTATTGTTTTTGTATGCGCTGGACCTTTTTTTTGTTGGGGTGGGGTAAATGAATTGTGAGGGATAAGGTGAATTTTGAATAACCCAACTCAAAGTCCTCTGTTAGGGTTTTCTTGCCCGTGTTCTTCTGCCACAATAAATTGTTTAATCTTCTGATGAACACACATGTTTAGGAATTGTATGTGTATAAGCATGATGGCATAATCTTGTTGAAAAATGATACCCATCAAAAAGTGCAGAAAATCATAATGTGTTAGATCTAAGTATGACATGATAATGACCAAACTTGATCTCATGAATTATCCAGAACATGAACTGGGTAAGCTGATAATCTGACATCCAAACTATGCACCAAGAGTGCGTGAAAATTGTTGATGATTCAAGCAATGTTGTGATAATCTAGAAGTTGTTGGTTAGTCTTGCGAAGATAATCCACTCTAGAGTCTAAGAAGTGATTATAGGCCCTTGTTCCAAATAGTCTACTAAATGCCTAACTGAATCCAACCTAATGACACGAATGTTCCCTTCAATCCATATACTCTGACACTAAACGATACCACTTCTTTCAAAACCCCTACTTCACCTTCCCATAATCTTGTGTCTTGGCCCATATCCCTCCTTAAACATGTGCACCTCGACTTAAGGTAAAAACCTAAGTTGAGAGTGGCTAATGCAAAAGTGACATAAATCTTTCCTCTTATCCATCCTCGGGTATTTTACAAC
Organism: Solanum pennellii; assembly: GCF_001406875.1. Lineage (NCBI taxonomy): Eukaryota > Viridiplantae > Streptophyta > Magnoliopsida > Solanales > Solanaceae > Solanum > Solanum pennellii. Next base: position 62,583,845 of record NC_028641.1, read on the forward strand.
TCGACTAATGGAAAATCCATAAGTTAAGGGTGTCTATGAAAGAGGAAATCAACAAAAAAAATGGGTATAAAAAGAGCTTCGCGTTGACAAAGAAAAGTAAGAAGAAGATATGACTTTGTGTGAGAGAAATAGAGGAAAATCGCTAAATGTGAAATAAATGAAGTAAAATGCGAGAAAAAGAAAAGAAAAGAGATAAATAAAGAGAATCATTGTCTAAAATTCACATCCACGGTTGAAAGGAATCAACGGGAAGAACAAAAAATCAAAAAAAGTTAGAGAATGTCTAAAAAGAAAGGGCAAAAAGATGTATAAAAGTCTAAGGAAGGTAGAAAGTCACTAAAAGTACCCTAAAGTACTACACCTGACCTCAAGCCTATGCTACAAGCCGAGAAAGTCTCATAGTGATCCTAGAACCTAGGTTTGGAGAGTCTAGCAGTGAAAATAAGGGCAAGCCTATGGTATTGAGTACTAACTGTGATTTGAACTTACTTCTACGCAGGAGTGTTGAATGAATCCTTGTACTCAAAATCACAAGTATTGTGTGAAAAAAAGGAATTTCTGTTGAAGTAAGGGCACTAGTGACAGTGTCGGAAAGTCGGTGCCTTGGGGATACTGAAATAATGCATGTTGTGTGTTGATTGGTCTATTTATCCGTCATATTTAGATCCAAAAAAATTATCTTGTTGATTATTTAAGAAAAAGGAAACATATTTCACCTTTAATAGGAGAGTCGGGATAGAAAGCCATGTGATTACTTATGCTTGAATTGCTTGCTTATACACTAGTGTTGTTTAAACAGTGAGCATAAATTTTTACTACTCAATTCATAAAAACCTAGCCTACATGGGCACCCAACCATTGCACAGAGTTTTTATTTTAATTATGGTTTTTCCAAGCCTCGCAATGATTAATTTGGTCATGAATATGCAAGATCTCACCATCCTCATGCTAGAAATCTCCTTCTCCTTCCTTCCCAAGCTTAGAGCCTCCCTGTTGAGGTTTCTAAGGTTTTCTACGACTTAGTTTTATATTTTATGAAGGTAGATAAAATAGGATTTCTCATAATTTACGTTCTGCCTCGCTTATCCTGCCATGGCGCAGATGCCGTAGGAGCAACTACCCCGCTCTGGCGGTCCAAGGCCAAATTTTTTCGCAAATTTTTTCTCCTTACGAACAACATTTTTAGGGCATTATAATAGACGTCAATTTACCCCTCGTTCGTCCCCGAACGACTAGTGGCACCCAACTTTGCTGTATTTTTACTAACCGCTTGGTTTAACGAATTTATGATAGGGGGATGATTTTTGTTTCTCAATCCTAATTTATGATAGGTCATATGCCTTAGGAGACCGGTTAGGGATATGACACAATTTTTAAGAAAACAAAATATGTGTCCCAAAATACACATCCTAATCTCGCCAGAGCGACATCCCTCCTGTTGTCGCATGATATCTCCCACCGTGGAGGCAGATCGAAAATAGAAAAGTGGGAAGTGGGGAATCATTTTCCTCATTTTCCCTTTTTTAATCTCAAAAGCACCACAAAAATCTCTCGACTTGATTGTTTCGGACTCCAAATTAAAGGTTATTTTTGCATTTCTAGAACTCTCTACTTCATTACATAATGTTCAATTGCATGACTGCATTTAATAGGTTAGAATCGAGTAATGGCGAGGTTTCAAAAATGAGTAGGCTGCTTGATTTATTAGAAAAACATAGCATGGTCACTTCCCAAACGTCCCCAAGGTTCCCACAATGTCCCAGGCGTAAGGATTTTGTAACAATATGGTTAAATCGATACAAAAATGGCTGGGGGAAGTTGAACACTTCTCTTTGCATAAACTCAAAATTTACACTGTTTTAGGGGTTTATTTGCAAAAATCATTGCATATTTGGGTTCTAGGATACTTATAATACTCTAATCTACTGAAATTCTGTTTAAAATGGGGGGTTTTGGTATGAAAAGGAGCCATGGTCACGCATGGTGTTCGTCCTAGTTGATGGTTACTTTGGCGACCTTCTTCCCGCTATGGCGGCCTTCATAATCTCCAAGGGCGGGATTTGGGCTGCTGTGGCGGGATGCGCCAGACCAATGGTCTACACCATTAACACAAGATTTTCTCTTTTTTAAAAAATTATTTTTCCTTACACCAGCTATCCTAAGGCATCCTAACTTATATTAAATAATTGCAGACTATCTAAATGAAAGGTCACAATGAAGATAATGTACCGTTCATCCGATTCCCTAAGGTCGTGATTCGAGAGAGGCATAATGACTACCTTAACACAAGTTTATGTTGTAAAAGAGGTTTTGGTGCTTCACATGATAGAGAAGAAGGAGAATACATTCTATGCTCGTCTGGTAGAGTTGGGGTGCGATACGCTGACCAAGGCTTCCCCTGATGCTCGATCTCATTGGGTGCGGGAGTTCTATGTATCCTACCCATTGTCCGCTGGGATGACCCTAGCCCCATTATCCACATTCGAGGGGTTGATATCTCTCTTAACGCCACAACTATTAGAGGTAACAGAGGTCCCGAACCATGAATACGAGGCCAAGATATAAATGATGGATCTAGAGAGGATAAGAGACAGTCTTATTGAGCCTATCTATCGGGATAGAGTCTATTGGGCTACTGCTGAGGTCGTTAGTAGAACGAATTATTCACCTGAGGCTAATACGTAGCCATATTTTGTTACTAGAAGGATCTACCCATCGTTCAACTGCATCAATGTGACTTTTCCATAGACTTTGGTGGTGGCCTACACCATAGAGGGTATACTGATAAATGTGGGGGTGCAAATCATCTCGAAATGGAAGATACTCTATCGGGGAAACAAGAAGGTGTTCTTTCTCCCAGGCCTTAATACTTCCATGTGCAAGCGGACATGAGTGCCACTTTTCGACCCCTATGAGGTACTTCCCATAGATCCCCCCTTCACGCTCTTTTGATTAGAAAGGGCTGTAGCAAGAGGAGGAGGACACTCATGTCTAGAAGCAGTAAGGCGGTCATGGATTCGGACGATGAGGACCCACTCTCAGATGCACGAGTTAAAGAGGATTTTGAGGCTGTTTTGAATGACTTCACTTTGGTTCCACCCAGCACTACCTTATAGGTTGAGATTCTCCGTCGCTAGCTGCGCTAGGAGAGGAAGAAGAACCTAGCAAGGGACCATTTGATGATTTGTCTCTTGAAGGTAGCAAAAATCATGTTTACCTAAATCACTCCTAGGCAGGAGATTCCCAAAGCGAAGAAGGATGATTACGTTTAGTTTTTGGAGTTGAAGGAGGTCGTGACCATCCTGGTTCAGCAGAAAAGTTATATTTCGACACTGACACATCTCGGTCGGAGGGTTCCTGAGTTTCTTTCTTTGTCCTTCTTGGGCATGTACATTTTAAAGACACGTTGTTTTTATCTTTTTGACTCTCTTAAGTTCTCTACGCACATGGAAGCTAGTTTGGCTATTTTAAGCAACCTTATATTTAATCTTAAGGTGTTATGATATAGTACTTCTATCGTTGGACATTATTAGACTGGTAGGAGTGAGTTCGGATATCATCGGAGTTTGAAATTATGGATTAGGGAAAATAGGGAGACAAGTTAAGGTTCTGCCTCGCCCTATCCCGCTTTGGCGAGAAAATGCAGCACTGGCGGCCTCAGTATGGCGGTAATTATCCCGCCCCAGCAGCTCAGATGAAACCCGAACCTAGGTCAACAATTTATTGTTTCTTTTCATGTTCAAAATTTTCCACAAGGTCCCCAGTTTTACCTCTCATGTTTTTAGACTAATTTTTATAACTAGGATTATCATAGCCCACCCTCCAATCAATCTCACGATACGCAATTCGATTCATTTTTGTCAATTAAGCACCACTACTTATACATCCACGAATACACCCCAACATTTACAACTCGCATAACTTGCACGAATTAGCAAACACATTGTTCATAAAACTGTTGAGACATATGTATTACAGTGCACAAAATCGTCTCCTAACATTCAACAATTTCAACCTTCCATTCACAATTACTTCATTCAACAAGAAGCACTCATTCACAGTTAGCAAGACACAATGCACAAAAAATTTTCAATTCATTAGTTGTAACATCCCATAGATGACCATTACTAGTCATCCATGCCTTTTATAACCTTAAGGCTAAATACCAATTGAAACCTTCCCAGTTCCAATCAAATTGTTTGTGTCCCTTCAGTAATATAAAAGATGTCTAGTTCACTTCAATGATAAAATAATTGGAATTGTGAGAAACCAATTGGACTCAACTCATGCCACAAGAGACACTCGCACGAAAGCAGAGAATAGGGAGAACAATTTCCTAGAATGTTTCCTTTCTTCCTGAAGATTAGATGCAGCGTCAACACAACAATCCGAAGGAGTCTAGTCCATAATTTTTCTCTTGAACTAGGAGATCGGTAACCTAGGCTCGGATACCAACTTTTCCCGACCCAACCCACTGATCAGTGCGAGCACCCACTGTAACACAAAAGTAGGAGAACCCTCATATTCCAATAGTTAAACATGCAGAAAAATTTAAAGAAAATAGAGATAATGATAGTAGTATGATTTCATAAATAATATCTTTAGACATACTTTTAGTTAAATTTTTTAAAGTATTTTAACAACTCTCATGGATCTAGTCTGAACATGTACAAGAGCTACTAAGAGTATAACTCGACAAGATAAATAAAAGAGATAACTCTCACCATGCGGAAGGAAAAATAGAACTTGCTGGAGAATTTATTGGTTTTCATCTAATGAAGCATCGCCAACCTGCATCTAGACTATGTAAAAAGACATAATAAAAGTTGTATCAGTACAAACACACGTACATATAGGCATCATCGGTCAACCCGACGCCCCCACATAACATCAGTAATTAACTAATAAGATTAGCCACCCGCTTCTCCACCTTCTCAGTCAACCTATCTACAAGGTTCTTGATTATAACGTAATCGTTCTAACATATTGACAATCGCAAGTTACACCCCCTAAACATTTCAACTAACTACTCCCATCGTACCCTTAATACCCCGCTACATTACTCAATCATTGTTACATAGTAAACTATAACAAACTTTCTAACCCCTAAACCCAATCTCTTTCCCCAAGATGAAACCCACCTAAGCATATATCATAACATACATTACCGCTACTTCTCTTTGGCAATTACAATACACGAATAACCTTCGCTACCCATTACATGCGCTTTGTACCCTTTTCCCTTCTACTATACCCCACGAGTTCATAAATTGTCAGACCATATACCTTCTAAGTGCAAAATAAATAAGTCAACACAACCACATCATCACATGCAAATATAGAAGATATATAATAACATTGACTTGAAGAACAACAACGCATTTCAATATTCTCAAATATCAGGGTTATATCAAATAGTTGATCCTCTCATAGAACCAAAAACCAAACTATTAGCATACGGGAAAATGGTAGTCGATCCTATAGTTACACAAAAATGTGGCAATCAGATCCAACAACTTAAGGATAAAAAGAGGCATTGACCTATTACATAGATGGTGTGATTTGATTTTTTTTTGATTTTATATTTCTTCATTTCTCTCAGTTTTACGAGGAGAAAAACACATGATTCAAGAAAAAATCTATGTTTTTTGGAGGTGAAGTTTAGAAATATAACAATTTCTTAGAACGTTTTAACCGATCTCATAATTATATCGGAACATGAAAATCTGATCCCATCTTTTTTGTCAGAAAGTGGTAATCTGATCCAAGTTAGTATTGTCAAAACGTGGCAATACGATCCAAGTTTGTTATGTCAGAACGTGGAAATCCGTCCATTAACACACCACAATCACAACACAAGTATACTCTGAAGTCATACAGTCAAAAAGTTGTTCATGGCATATAGTCATTCATCTATGCCATTTACAACGAGTGTGATCAATATTGAAACATTCATATACACACAAGTATCATAATGAAACAAGAACATACATACATCCCACAATCATATAATCACAACGATGGCCTACAATGGGTTGCTTGTCACGAACATCATGCAAACCCTAATTTGACCATACTCAGCCCTAATTCATCTCTTAAGGCTACTTTCTATGGTTTGAATCATAGAATATCTTGTGCATGAAGGCCTACACATAATCCAACAATTCATTTATATATATTATGCAGTGAGCACAAATTTAAACTACTCAATTCATAAAAACCTAGTCTACCTGGGCGCCAAGCAGTTGGATGGAGTTTTGACTTTGATTCGTGGTTTTTTGGGCTTTACGTTTGTGAATTTTTCCAAGAATCCGCAAGATCTCACCTTCCTCACACTAGAAACTTCCTTCTCCTTCTTTCCCAAGCTTACATCTGCCTTTCTGAAGTTTCTAAGGTGTTTTACGACTTATTTAGGTATTTTAGGAAGATGGAGAAAATAGGATCTCTCATAATATACGTTCTACCTCGCCTATCCTGCCCTAGCGCCATCTTTCCCCGCCCTGGCATCGCCGCCCTAGAGGCAAGTACCCCACTCTAGAGGGACAAGGCCCAATTTTTTTGGGATTTTGTTTCTCCTAAATAATGATGTTTCAGGTTATTAAATACGGAAATCATATAATCTGTTGAGAAAGGATACAATATTCTAAAAAATTAATACGAATTGATTGTGAAAGAAATAGAGATACAAGATTATGAAAAAAAGTTGCATACATAGTAAAAATAATACGATCTATTTAGGAAGGATACAATATTCTAAAAAAATATAAACTGTGAAAAAAAGGATACATCTACACTTAAAAAACACAAAACCATTTGGCAAACCTATTGAAATGACTACAAACTAAAAAGAAATAAAATGTTCTTAACAAAAATCAAAATGTTGAGTAACAGAAAAACATTTAATAAACAATATGAATATGAATACAGTTCTGGTATGAATACAATTTTTGTAACTTTCTTCTCTGAATATCTTTTTTTTTCTTCGTCTACTATGTTCCTTTTTTTCAATTTTTGTGCACCAAACTCATATCTAAATTCGTATTCACTTGTGCATTAGTGACACTATAAGCAAAATAAAAAATTATTAAATATGAATGTATACGAAATCAAACGATATATAATGTATAAATATGAATGTTGATTACTACAATCTATTAAATCACAAATATTAACACAAAATCACAAAAAAGATATGGAATAACAGTGTTTAAAAGACGAGAAATCTGAAATGCATAAAAAAGGGAAATCTCACAAAATACTTGGTGAATATGAAAGCAAACTCATAAAAACAATGAAATAATATTGTTTGGAAAAACAAAACATAATCCAAAATACTAGGTGAATATGAAAACAAAATAACAAGAAATCTCACAAAATACTTGGTAAATATGAAAACAAAATAACAAGAAATCCCACAAAATACTTGTTGTCATCTAATTTACCTTTATCAATGCGTGAAAAATCTTTTGAATTAATTGCGAGATTTCTTAAAAAAGTGCAAAAAGTTTGAAGAGTTGATTTTCTTGAACAAGGAAAGGAAATAACAATGGTTAAAAAGGGAATAAAGAGAAAAGTGTGATTTGGGGTAAAACCTAAAAATAGGATAAGTGGGTAATGAGCATATTTCTAAAATAAATAAAATTATGTTATATGTGATTAAAAAAGGTTTTATTTGAGATTAAAAGGAAAGAATATTATTTATATAAGGATACAATTTATTTTCTAAAATATAAGGATACAATTTATTTTCTAAAATAGTGACATATTGACATTTTTAAAAATTATTTTGAAGTGTAGTTATTTTTAATAATTATATTAGGAATTGTGACTAGTTTACTTATTTTCCTATGATTATTTCTATTGTGATGTTTAAAAGAATTGATATAAAATACTATACCTTTACTATATAACATTAAAAAAACTCCTTTTTTTTATAAAACAATATCTAAAATTTTTTACATACAATATTAATATACGTTGAGTATATAAATGTTATACAAATTTATACAAGTATTTATATACTCATATATTCTTCATTTACCCCAAGTGTCCCTAATGACACAGACTTAGAGTTTTCGCTAAAGCTCCGTGAGCGCTTGTAGCGGCGGGACATGACTCTAAGCTACAGTAACTTGAGCTGAGACGAAAAGTAAATTTCACTTTATGAAAAAATAGAGTCAAATTGTGTAAATTGTGTAATTTTCTCTTATTGAAATAATATATACAATATTTTAAAATTCACACACAGAGATGTATTATATATATCAGCTAAACTAATTTCTTTTATTTGTTTTTGCTGAAGATGGAACAATTTAGCTAGAGTTGGGTCAAAAAATTTCAAGTACTTTGGGAAAGTTAGTTTTGAATAAAATTTCAACATGTATATTGGTTATAGTTTTAAGAAACATATTTGACTTTTTTTAAAAAATAAAAATTATAAAATATAATTTCTATTCATAAATTTTAAAAATTATTTAAAAAAACTCATAAATTTTACACCATATTAGTTATTTTTAATAAACTAAATAATGCATCATCCAAAAATTATATTATATTATTTATTTAATAATCTACTGATAACACCTTTACAACGCTCACCGACCTACCAAAAATAAGTACTCCAATAGTAATTTTTTTTTAAAGAATAAACAGATCCAGAAGAAAATGTCATTCATTATATGTGGAAATGGTTTAACGAGATGTACTTGGATAGATAGATTATAGTTTGGGTAATAATTAGTGGGCTCTTTTATATATATATAAAAGCATAAGTATATGGGGTGGTTTTAAAATTTTATAAGTACTAAAAATTTTGATTTTGATCCAAAAAACACTTTTTTTGTTTCTAATTTTTGAATTTTTTTTTTGTCAAAAAAGTTTAGTAAAAATTGGGAAATTTTATGTCCAAATTTTTTTGTCAAATTTGTAACTACTTGAATATCTATATAAAATAAAATCTTAGTCGTTGAAACATTTAAATAGCTTGGATAACTTGGCTTTAGTACTACAACTAAATATGTCGAACTTATCCAAGTTAATTAGACATTTAGTTTCAAATATTTTTTATACAATATTAGTCTCATGCAATTAAGTTGTGTTTGTGACACAATTCATACCGTCGTGATTAACACCCACACTAACACTTCGGTGGGAAAACCATTACAACCCAGAATAGACAACTTAACCAAAAAATTATGCTTTTAAAGATACGAAAGCACGTCTAATGACAGCAAATATACGGAGTTCGCATAAACTACAAAGGTTTAAACAAATAACTTAACCAAAACTAATGCAGAAGTCTTACCCCTTAGAACCTGAAAATTATTGTACCAAAACTCTACTAATGACATGCCTAAGAACAAAGTGTACAACCCCGAAATTAAACAACACCTTATACAAAAGTCTAACATTGAAAAGAGTGGACTGAAACAACAAAGATCCACAGCAGCCTGAAAGAAGTGACTCACCATTTGAATCTGGTCATGCTGAATAGTCACCTTGCTGAGCTCTATCAATAGCTACCTGAAGATGACTTGTATTCAACAAAGAAAGAGCAAGTGCAGTATCGGTACACAACCACATTGTATTGGTAGTATCATAACTATCCCATTAAATGCAATATAAGCAAGTGATTACACCATAATAATAACATGCATACAATGAACATATATGTAATGAACCACAAGTACACCCTAGAAGTTAGAGCATTTTTGTGTGGCCACACGGCAAATAAGACTTCAAGAAGTCTCATCAAAGCCACTCGTGTCATTCTTGCATCATAAACTTTCCAAAATGAGTAAGAATTTAAAACTTTTTTCACACACGAAGAACTCTTTCCATAATCATTACACAAGCGGAAGACTTTCATTTAAAACATTAAACCTTTACAACATCTCATTGAACCATTTAAACATTGGAGTATACATCACTTAGGACTAAACCCGTACAAGGCATCAAATAAAGACTAAGACATGTGGATATTGTCCTCGAATCGATGAGGACTCACCAATACTTCATCTTCAACCCTTTGAAATGTATCCATCCTTCATGGCACATCAAGACTTCCGATTCCCTACAGTTTAGTCAAAAAGGGAAAAGGAGGGGTTAGCATATTAGATACACTAAGTATGGAAGCCATGCAAAAACCATGAAAAAGGGACATTTAGTAAATAACACGCTTTTCATTAATTTTTATTAAAACATTATACTATAAGCATAAGAACAACATTTAACAACTTAGAAACATATAAGGAATCATTTAATCCATTTATGACATTTTTAGAGAGCACATTTCAGTGAACTACTTCACTGTACAATGAACTTCTTCACTGTTATAGTGAAGTTGCTTAACTTCAATTTCGACACCTTTTAGCATGTAATCAACTCACAAATAGCTACCTAAGACTCACTTAAGTAATACAAAGAGAGACCACCCATAAACCCTCTCTAGGCACACCTAAATGATCCATAAGACTACCTATTATGAGATACACACCAAGCACAGAAACACATGATCATGAGATCCTCCTACCAAAGGTGATTCTAAGATTTACTTGAGTGATTTATGAAGCGACTGCCCATACAATCCCTTATAGACATACTTAAGAGATCCTATAGACTACCTAAGATAGAATCATTCTCACTTAATACATCAACACATAGATAATATGACATTCTCCTTCCAAAGGCTATCAAAAGACTTACTTAAGTAAATCAAGAAGATAACGTTCATGATTTCCCTCTTCAAGAATACCTAAATAATCCTTAAGATTACCTAAGGCTTAGATCATCTCTACATAATCAACCATCTTCCCTAACTAGACTCATTCTTAAGACTTGTCTAGGTAAGATACGAAGTGACCAATCCTATGAACCCTTTACACCTTAACTAGACAACCCTTAACTACTCTAGATAAGTACTTATTCATTTAACATACTTTCTTAACTTAAGTCATTACATTCATTAGTTCATTTAATGATAGTAGGTATCCTATATGATGAGAATAGATAATACCGACATAGACCATGGTAGCAAAGCATAAAATCCGGAGTTCTAACCTACTTCGATTAGGGTGTTCTACTTGCCAACAGTAGAACTTGGACACATACCATGTACACATCGTTAAGGAATATGAAGGGCGTACTTTGTACTCTAGTCTTATCCTTTAACTAGAGATACTTTCGTTACCATACTCACTGTGTGCTATCCTTTGTTCTCATAGAGTTATTTACATTAAAGGTTCATATGAAGGGGTTCCATATCAAGTTCAAACCCAATCATATTTCCCCTACGAAAGAGGTCCACTAGGGCTACCTTTCAATGGCAACAAGAAGCTCATAATGACTTTCATAAAAATTGATATGATCCTGTTCCAGCCAACAAATTTTAAGTCTATCATTCCATTACTTGAAGGATACCATTACGACTTTTGACTTCAACATCTATAATGTCACGCCCCGAGCTACCCCCGAGATGCTGACACGGAACCTAGGACCACAAGTGATCCCAAGCTAACCCTGCTGGCATGATCATGAGCATACTAAAGATAATAAACTGTTGGGGAAGCTAAATCATACTTTAAAAGAAAATATGGGAATACCCATATTCTATAACTGAGATATTTGAAAACAATGAGTTTAATACAAAAGAAATCTTAACTCAATACTAAGCTGAATTTAACTATGTCGTAAAATAGCCTCTAAACTAGACTAGAAATACTGGGACAAGCCCCAGCTAAATCTAGCAAAAACTAAAACTAAATGACTAAAGATGAAATGAAACTCATGACTGTTGTCCTCGGAGAATGAGGACTCACCACTGAATCTGCTGAACAGGAGATCGAGAAATCGATCTACGCGTGATCTGGATCCTGATAACCTGAACCTACATCACGAGAAGATGTAGCGCACGTATGTGTCAGCACTTGAAAGGTACTGAGCATGTATGATAGAGTAAAGTTGAAATAAAACATAACTGAAAAAGCACAAAAACAAGTATAATAATCTGAACGTGATGTGCTTATTTTAGAGCTAACTGGATGCAATGACCAATTTATATCATGCTGAAACTGAATACTGAATATACTGATAAATGGTCAATGCAGAGAGTCTGACTGAACCGTGGGAGCTACTAATAACCTATAATGAAACCACATGAGCTATATGTGGAGTCCGATGTATAAGCCCCATCGAGAGGACCCAATTTACCCTGCCAAAGGTATAAAGGTATACTGGCGTGATCACTAAACTGATTGCCCACAGAGGGGACTTACAACCTACTAGGCTAGTAGTTTTGGACTATTGGGTACGCTAAACCCTAGTCCAACTCGGTATTATGCTACTCCCAATGAATTCTGTAAACTGATTTATTATCCTGAATTTCTGTAAATATTGGATAGCTCAAAACGGAATATGTAAACTGAGAATGCAACAATTAATCTGGTAATTATGCATTTATAACTGAGGCATGTGTATCTGAAGTGTCTGAAATATATGACCTAGTATGTGTAATTCAATAAATAAAGAAATACAAAGCTAGGGTTCTGAAATTAATGCCATAATCTAAGTAATAACATGATAATCTGATTTGGAACATATATTTAATAAATTCATGAAGTTATATCAATGTTCTAGAAACCCTAGGTTTAATCATGATAAGAGAATCAAGAACTGACTGAAACTGAGGACCCAATGGGTGAAAGGAACCTACTAATGCCACATATCTGGTGATGAAATCCACGGAAAAATACTTATGTTTTGGGGCTGGAGCTTGTGAAGTTCTTTAAATAGGGTTCTTGAGCTTTTTTTTCTCCTCTATTCCTTCTAATTTTCTAAGTTTTGATTTAATGATTTGACATGGATATGTTTTAATTATGTTTATCGGTTTAAACTGACTAAAATCTTATGATTAAGGGTCAAAACGACGTAACTTAGGGTTTAAACAGAGTGGAAAAGGTCAAAAAGACCCCTGGGAAGTTTGCTGTCGGGCCTCATGACGGCCAAGACTGACGATCCGTCGTGCGCCCGATGCCCCATCGTTGGGTCCGTCGTGAGGTCCTATTCGACAGGCCTTTACTAAAATGGGAATAACGTTTTACTCGGAGGTCTGCTTTTAGCAAGGTGGGGGTTATGGAAAGATAATTCAATTATTTTTTGTGGGTAGGTCATAGGAGACCTAATTCATTTTGTGCTAAGAGTTATGATCATTTTAAGTTGACCCAACTGCATTTCCCCTTAACTGGCTGAAAATTTTCCAACTACGGACCGTAGGTCCACCTACGAACCATACTAGTCATCCATAGCTCTTGTTAGAGAGTGGTTGAAGAGAGTCTTGATCGACGGTCACGGACTACGGACCGTCGTTTGACCTACGAACCGTAAGTCCGTCCGTCGTCCAAGACTTAACCAATTTTTCTAGGCTGAAATTTTTGGAAGTTTTTGATCCCATCGACGGTTGTGCAAAACAGACAGTGGTTCAGGCTACGGTCCGTCGATGCCACCGTTGGTAGCACCTGCAGATTTTTCTGAAAAACTAATTTTTGGTCTGTTTTGGCTACGGGGTGTTACATTATCTCCCCCTTGGGAACATTCATCCTCGAATGAATACTAAACTAGCTGAAATAGAGGGGCAGAGATGTAAACCCCACTACTGAACACTGAGAACTGAGTTCTGAGTACATGCAAATATGCTAAAAATGAAAGTACAAATTTAGGGAACATGACTCTAAAACTGAATTTACGCATGAATGACTGTAAAACTGAAGAGGAACTATTACTTCAAGCTGGAGTGGAATCGGAAGGAAAAAGATAAGGATACTTGGGTTTCATGGTTGCTTCTGCTTCCCAAGTAGCTCCCTCTACGGACTGACTCCTCTACAAAACCTTGACTGAAGCGACTTCTTTGTTTCTCAACCTTCTAACCTGACGGTCAAGAATCTCAGCTGGTACATCCTCATAAGAAAGACTATCTTTCACCGCCACACTTTTTAATGGCACTATAGAGGCTGGGTCACCGACACACTTCTTCAAGAGTGAGATGTGGAAGACCGGATGCACTGCTGCTATTTTGCTGGCAACTCTAACTCATATGCCACCTTGCCAATCCTTTTCAAGATCTTGTAACGGCCTACATAACTAGGACTGAGCTTCCTTTTCTTTCCAAATCTCATCACCCCTTTCATAGGGATACTTTCAGAAAAACGCAATCATCAACTTGGAACTCTACTTCCCTTCTCCTTACATCTGCATAAGATTTCTGGCGACATTGGGATGTCTTAAGTCTATCTCTAATGAGTTGCACTTTCTCCATAGCATAAAGGACTGACTCTGGCGCTCAAAGCTGCTTCACCCACTTCAAACCAACAAACAAGATATCTACATCTACGCACATATAAAGCCTCATAAGGGGCCATCTGAATGCTGGAATGGTAGGTATTATTGTAGGCAAATTCAATAAGAGGAAGGTGATCATCCCAACTACCTTTGAAATCGATCACACAAGCTCTCATCTTATCCTCTAAGGTCTGAATGGTACGCTCTGCTTGCCCATCCGTCTGTGGATGAAATGTTGTACTAAGGTTAACTTGAGTACCAATACTTTTTTGAAATGACTTGAAGAATGAGAGGTAAATTGAGGACCTCTATCTGATTTAATGATTTGACATGAAAATGTTTTAATTATGTTTCTAGGCTTAAATTGACTAAAATCTGATGAATTAGGGTCAAAACGACGTAACTTAGGGTTTAAATGGAGTGAGAAAGGTCAAAAGACCCCTGGTAAGGTTGCTTTTGGGACTCACGACAGCCAGGACTAACGGTCCGTCGTGCGCCCAACGCCCCGTCGTTGGGTCCGTCGTGAGGGCCTGTTCGACAAGCCTTTCCTAAAATGGGCATAACTTTTTACTCGGAGGTCTAATTTTAGGAAGGTCGGTGGATATGGAAAGATAATTCAATTATCTATCTGTGGGTAGATCATGGGAGACCTAATTCATTTTGTGCTAAAAGTTATGATAATTTTAAGTTGACCCAACTGCATTTCCCCTTAACTGGATGCAAATTTTCCACCTACGAACCATGCTGGTCATCCATATCTCTTGTTAGAGAGTGGTTGAAGGGAGTCTTGATCGATGGTCACGGACTACGGACCATCATTTGACCTACGGACCGTAAGTTCATCCGTCGTCCAAGACTTAACCAATTTTTCTAGGCTAAAATTTTTGGGAGTTTCTTATCCAATCGACGGTTGTGCAGGACGGACCGTGGTTCAGGATACGATCTGTCGATGCCACCGTTGGTAGACCTGCAGATTTTTCAAAAAAACTAATTTTTGGTCTGTTTTGGCTACGGGGTGTTACACATAACCTTACCACTAGATTCAAGGTTTCACATAAAGGACCCTCTTAACATCATTAAAGGTCTCATGTCATTCATACATACAAGACTAAGAGGCTATAGCATCCTAAGTAAAGACATCCCATATTCACATTCATACATGCATCAAGTAAGAGACACAAGTCAATCAAGACAAGACACAACATACTTTACTCTAACACAATTACATGTCATTCTAGAAGCACATAGAAATAACCATTATCATCTTTAATTCATCCTATACACTACCATATCATTATAACTATGACCATCATAGACTCATACAGTCAAGTAGGAATAACCATGCATCTACCCTAAGACTATCACATAAAGACATCGTCATACTCTAACATGATCACCTAAATAGCATCAATAGAAGAACACATATACTTTCACATTACTTATCATGTAAATTAGATATCATCCAACTTCACATAATCAACTACACAAATCATCATAATATTTCAAGTAGTGCCGACAAGGTCATGATCATCATAATACATAAAGTAACGCCGACAAGGCCACATCAATGCACATAGCACCGCCACCATAAGTGGACTATACATAATCATTGTAATACAAAATCTATACATAATATTAAGAGAGTTAGGGCAGCATACCACCCATTCCATCTCACCACTTCAATCTAAAGCTGAATCATCCAATTCAATACCAATAGGCCCTTTCCCATGGCCATGAACATCAATTCAATTAATAAACTATAATACTCAATGAATCTAGGTAAATTCAAGACAACCTAGATATCAATTCAGTACAAATATTACATCGATCAATTGCCCATACAAAACTACACTAGAATTCATAAGCATTATGTGTACATCAATTCAACAAACTTGATATTGAATGGATCTAAGAATATACAATATTCAATTGATCAAATTGAAGCAGCCTATAACCAACCAACCATAATCCATACATGAATCAAAAGCCCATAACAATCCATACATGAATCAAAAGCCCATAACAATCCACACTTGAATTCATTAATATCAAAGCATGATCACATAACCCATATTTTAGTCAAATTGAGAGATTTGAGAAGGTCAAAGGTTCATGGAGAATTTCATTGGCAAAGATCAATTATACATCAATAATATCATATATTAATGTTTGAAAACAGTTAATGCAACAACCTAAGACTTGGAGTAGAAATGGGACTTTTTTATCTTTTTGAAATCATTCAAAATCATCTTCGAAATTAACTCTAAGGTGATAGAAATACTTAGATGAAGAAATTTATAGCTTATTAGAATAATACAATGATAATTGAAGAAGAAAATCCATTGAAGATCCATCTTCAAGCTCTATATTAACCTTAAGCTCTCATGGAGGTTTTTGAAGAAACTTTGGTAGGGAATGAGTTTTTATTTAGGTGTTAGGGTTATACTAAGAGTTTTATGACTTATATACCCTTAAAATATCCTTAAAAACCCAAAATTACCGTCCTCCAATTCTATAAGACTTTGGGTGAATTCCCGAAAAAACACCAAGCCTTAACAGAAAAGCTGGCAGATTTCAGAGCACCATCGACGCCCAGCATCGTCGGTCCATGGGTAAGACTACGCCCCGTCGATGGGGTCTTGTTGATTGCTCCTGCAACTCCTCAACCTGCAGACTTGCATGCTCCATCTACGCCCTAAGTAGACGAGCCGTTGTTCCATCGACTGGCCATCATTTGGGTCGTCGTTTGGCACTACATGCAAGATTCCATTCAGCTTCAAGTCTTGAGTTGGGGTCCTCCTCTAGGGCCCCTTGTGGGTCCTATGTGGAGTCGTACCTGGACGTTTCCAACCCATATATGTTTATATACGAGTTAAGGACCTACCCTATCAATTTCATCCAAACGAACGCATAAAACTCGATGAAACATGCATAGACACACAAGGTCGTTTCAAGGCAAACCTTTCAAACGTTATGGATGTTCTTGGACGTTTGACCTCCAAACTTCATGAAACTTGACACACTGCCTAGAAACACCATAATAACTCATATAATCACCTCATTAAATCTTGAAACACAAAACTAGGCACATAACCACATATGAGGCACATAGGTGACTTAGTCGTTGAACGCCTTGGTCATCCCTTGACGTTTCATTTCCAAATCACCTAAAACTCTAGATACTGCCTCAATACCACATTATAGACCATTTTAGGATGTTATAACATCATGAAAAACATGTTAGGATATAGCTTCACCTAAGTCATTTAAGGGTGTTATAATATATCGTCATCCTTTAAGAACAACAAAGCAGTTCAGAATTCTCAAGATATCAAAGTTATATCAAGTAGTTGGTCTTCTCATTGAACCCAAAACCTAAAAAGTTAGTGTATGAGAATGTAGTATCCGATACAATGTTTATGTCGAAACGTGATAACCAGTTCCAATTAGTTTAGCTGGAACATGGAACCAATCCCAATTAGTTATGCCGGAACATGGAAACTGATCCATTCCAGACACCACAATCACAAGTATATTTTTAACATAATAACCAAGAATTGATTCATGACATATAATTATTCATCTATCTAATTACAACAAGTGCACCCAATAATGCAATATTAGATACATACATGTGTCATAATGAAGAAAGAACAAACATACTTCACACAAACGTAGAATCACAACTATCACCTACCTCGAATCAAAGCTTGAATCCCCTAAGTCATTGGAAATCTTCCCTTTTCAAATTCTTTCCGCTTGTTCTAGGTCTACAAACATAAATTTATACGTAAGGATCAACAATCAAGGGTCTAATTATCTTGATAATAATGAACTCAAAAATGCTAGACCAAACCCATGTTCCCCATACCCAGATTAGGGTTTCCACCATATTTCCCAGATAAAAACCCTCCCCCATCGATAATTACTCAAGACTCTAAGTCATACGTATGAAAGCCTGGATTCAGGGAGTAAAAATCATACCTTTAGACTCAAGAATATTGAAAAAACCGTGAAAAACACACCAGGGATCGCTCCTTAGCCTTCATAGTAAAAAAGTTCAGACTAAAACCTTTTTGGAGTTTTATTTTGATTTAAGTTGTGTTTGTCCCACTATGGCTGCCCCAACCCACCATAGAGGCCCTGCTCTGGCGGGAATAAAATTCCACCAAAGTGGCTTGCATAGAAATAATGAGAAAATTTAAGAATTCCAAACTCCATTTCATAAAAGACAATCATCCTATGACACTTAGAAAATATGCGTTCACGCTAAGATCAGTTTTGGGAGTTCTACTCATCTTAATTAAATTTCGTAAAGTCATATCGTTTCCTTAATGTCTTACATATCCACTCACGTAATCAAATTAATTAATAGATATCTCATTTATTAACATACTTAACTATACCTCACTAAATCTAATTTTGTCTAAATCTGGACTAGGCCATGAAATCTCAATTTACTATTCTGGCTCCAATTATTTCCCCATTGGAATTTCCCTGACGATGGAAATCAGGTAAGTACAGTAGATACTAATTTACCCATTACTCATCCCTGAGTGATCATCTAGGAAAGACTGGCTAAACTAAGGGTAAAGTAGTATGTGAAATGTCGAATTAGTGGGGATATTTGTCTCTCATATCCATAGCTTCTAGACATCGTGATCAAGAATTTCAGCCTGTTCTTCCTCCTACTGAAGGTCTTGTTCAACAACACTGATTCACACATCCTCCCATACAATGCCTAAATGAAGTCATCACAATAGTTGAGTGATAATTAATGTTGTATGTACACTAAGTTAACCACAAAGTTATTTCCAATAACCGCCAAAGTTGATCGTACACATGTACGCAACATGTTATCAAGGAATTTGACACAAACATCAGGATGGATCCTTTCTCACATAACCAAGATAAAATCCTAAATCAAAACTGGCCACAATTAGAGGTGAACCTGAACAAACCAACACACAATCATAATAGCCGAACAATCATAGTTCTTATCAAAATCTCTATCTCATAACCCAATTTCCCATTAGGTTTAAGTTATTACAACTTTTGGTCTTTACAGATAATATATTCATGAGGGTATGTCCAAGCATAAAAACCCTCCAGCAACACTAACAAAATACTATATTTAGAAATTATAGATTACATCTCGTGAATAGTAGAATTGGACCCAATCCAACCATATATAATCAATACATCACTTTGATAACAAGATGAATATTAAGATTGTTAGACAACCATAAATTCACATATTAGCACTTCTATAGAATCTCATAAGCAAGGTATTACATGTAGAACCACTAAAATACTTTACAGCTCCAAGACAACACCATTTATGTCATTTGGAATAACCAAATCTTCGCAATCTTCCAACTCAACCAAGAGAACATCGCAGGATTTCGTACCCTTATCCACAACTCATTTCCACCCACAAAAGTGAAAACACAAAATATCATAACTAGTTAATCATACTCGCAATACTAACAACCATCATAAGCACTACGACAATTTACTTTATTACAAACCAACACTTTTAAAAAGAAACCTTTCTTAGGTACTTAACGATCTGTAGTAATAAGCATTACGGCTTTACCCTGGTGTAAGTCCTTTCAAAGGTTCAGTACCTGATGTAATTTATCATTTATCACCGTTCCAATTCATACCTTGAAAAATTATATTATTACAAATGTAAACTTATAATGAAAAATCTGAACTGTAAATCCAATCGTATAACATAATTTTTCCCTTGTCTATCAACAATAGCATGTACCTTGAAGATTCTTATGAATTCATCGGTCCTTCCTTATAATTGATGCATCTCCATCGACCTTATAATGCCCTTCACTAAAAGTTTTATCGTACTCATTGATAATCTCAAAATCAAAACCAAAGTACTTATCATCAGACTCAAGCTAATGTCTGTACTTTTCTTTCTCAAGTCCTTCTGAATAGTTTTTAACCAAATTGAGGAACTTGTAACACTATGACAATAGCAACAACAAAATGGACGAAATCACACATCTCTGAACCCAATTATGTACCTCTCTAATTATATCTCTTTAGCCGTTGCAATCAAATAAATAATATTGCTTGAGCCTTTCTCTAAAGGGTATACTACATCCCACTATTTTTCTTCTTTATGACTCTATCTCTTTTAATTTCTATTCAAATAGTGTCCCACGATCTCTTAAAACTTTCCATACAACCACATTATTTACTAAATATTATAAAACCAGTCTTAGATACTAGCAAGTCATAATTACTACACAAAACTTCGCCTAACCAACAATTTTATTATATAGTTGCATCCCATCACCATCCATCACGAACTGTCATTACCATTACACTCAGTCAACCTTTACTAATCACTCTAAAATCAACTTTTCCATCAATATCAAGTAAACTCATCAAATTCAACGTACAAACCCAATTTTTATATGCTTTCTTAATAAAATACTTCAATTTCCTTCACCCAATTGTATGCTTATTGAGACTTTCTTTTTCCATAAGCTTCTCATTCGAGTATCAGTCTACTCCTTTATGGGTTAAGATAAAATCACAGGTCCTCGTACTACCTCCTCCTTCTTAACAAACAGGACTGGAGCACCCCACGAGGAGCACTAGGATGGATGGAACAATTATCATAAAGGTCTTAGATTTGAGCTTTAAGCTCACTCAGTTATACCACCACATGAATAGACCTAATAGAGGGAGGCTATTCGACCTTACAATCCCAAATATGAGACAATTCAGCCAAACAACCCTGCCTCACATATTTCCTACGTCGTACAAAAGATATGACCTTAGTGTACATAGTCTTGTACCCCCTTCACACTCTAGCCTTTACCTACCTGGGATCTCTAGAGTTACCGACTTAGCATTACCATTCAGTGCAACATTATAGGGAATAACTAAGTCATGCCTTTAGATTATATCAAGTCATCTATACCCCGGATAACCAAATCAACCAAATTCTGAAAATCCATAACACAACAGAACCACACAATATACATGGGTGACTATGATTGACTCTTCAACAAAGTAAAAAAATGAATAAAGGCATCAAGTATATCACAAATCATATCAATTTTTTTGTAAATCACACTGACATATAAGAATAGGTAGAGTCGAATAAAAGAACACATTAGGTATTCGGTCACAAACAACAATAGTTCTTATGATCCCCATATCCGAACCTCAACCTCGGTCTTGCCCAGAAAGGCATAGAATAGAGCCATGTCATCTTGATATACAATCAATCCATGAAATCATAGTATAACTTCTAACCTCAATTGACATCTAATAATTTCATCATTCACTAAACAACCCATACATGTTATGATAACAATACTAAATTGTGACAACCATATAGTCTTGATTGGCACCCACACTACGAATTAGTGGGAGAACACTACTAGCAACCAAAAAAAAGCAATAAACCTAGAAACTAAGGCATTTAAGTTACAAAAGCAAGTCAAATTTACTAAAGACAAGGTTCCGTTATTAGATAAAGATCTAATAACTAACTAACAATGTGTAAGATAAACCTAGAATCTGAAATTCAGTGTACCAAAACTAAAAATGAGACTACTGAACTAACTAACTAACTAAAACAAGGCCTAGGTCTAAAAATGGTTGACATAGACTAAAGAGAATTCCATGGCAGCCCAAACGATGTGGCTCATGCTTGAACTCGAAGCGATCATCGATCTCCTAAGTGAATTTTGTCAACAGTCGCGTGAAGATGCACTGTACTTAACAAAAAAAATAAGAGCAAGTGAAGAATCAGTACACAACCACTGTGTGCTGGTAGGATCACATGTCTATCCCACTAGTGTAACTTAAACAAGCAATTACAATATTATAACATATGCAAAAGTATTATCATATACAATTTTATCATAAGAATACAAATCACAATTCACATGCTTCCTCACATAGTTTATTCTCTCTTAGAACCCAAAGTCAAACCATTAGCGTAATTAACCGTGGCAATACAATCCCTACGCAAATTTTGTGTCGAAACGTTGCAACAGATCCCAATTATCATGCAGGAACATGGCAATCCGATCAAAGTTAGTGTGTCAGAACATGGAAGTCGATCCCAATCACACATCAAAATAACACATCAAGATCACACATTCAAGTAATGATTTCATGGCATCGATATCCATATATCTTATTTCAACAACTATGACCAATATTGCAACATGCATACATATACAAGTATCACAACAAAACAAAACAAGTGTATGTCACACAATAATAGAATCAGAACAATCACCTACGTCGAAGCAAGCTTTAAACCCTAGAAAACTTGATCCTTCCCTTGCAGGATTCTTTTCGCTTGTTTGTGGTCTATAAACAACAATTTATAAACGTGAATCAACAAAGAAACACAAAATTCTTGAAAAACTAACAATCTATGAACCCTAGTTAAAACTCAAGACCATAACTAGTCATTTAGAGTTAAATCCACCATATGATTCTTCAAAAAATCCTTGTCCATCCATATTGACCGGTTCTAAAACATTCTACGGATCGAAAAATGAATTTGGGGAGTGAAAATCTTAGTGCTAGCTTCAAGAATTGTAACTCCCCAAAATGAACTAAGGTGAACTAGAGACTCATGGTTGTTTCTTGAGTTGATCTTAAGTTAAAATAACTTAGTTTAGTGTCCTTAGGCAGTGTGTGATGTTTGATTATGTTTGGAGTTCAATCGACCAAGAACGTCCATAACGTTTGGAAAGTATGCCTTAGAATGTATTAGCGTGTCTTGTTGTGTTAAGACGAGTTTTATGTGTTCGTTTTACTTGAAACTTGCATTGGATGTTCCTAAGACCTAGACAACTTATTTTAGGGGTTTAACGTCCGGGCACGACCCCACCTAGTACCCACAAGGGGCCCTAGATGAAGGGCCCAAGACTTGGGCAAAATCTGCCAAAAAGCAAAGGCCATCAACGACCCTAAGGACGGTCAGTTGTTCCCTCAACGGTCAGTAGACCTAGGGGGTCGATTGGAACAGAGAGTTCAGTTGTCCATGCTACATGTTATAATGATAAAGATTTTGATAATTGACAAATACCGAAACAGATGAAAGAAACAGGTTGTACAGTCGTGTTCCTTACAGAACGAATCCGACTTGGATAAGGAGAACGTCAGCCACGTGAATTAGAAGTTATAAAGTTGTGAAAATATTATTTTTTCGACAATCAACAAGTACAAAAAGTTTCCTTTTATAAAGGAGTTCAAATCCAAGTGAAAGAAGGAAAACTAATTCCTATTTAAGGAAATTGTGTTTTCTTATTTATTTAAGGAAATTGTGCTTTCTTATTTATTTAAGGAAATTCTGTAGAAAAGGAGTCCAAGTAGAAGTCAACAAGGATTTGTAGAAGGCAAATACAAGTTGAATTATACAAGGATTTGTTGAAGTTCTGATCTATAAATAGGGAGCTATTTGCATCAAAAAAATTGCGCACTTACATAGAGAGAAGATCAAAACACGATCAAAAAGTTTGAAAGAGTTTTGAGATTTATTGGGAGTGTAGCAATTTGTGAGGAATAATGTAAGATTGTATTCAAGAGTCTTGTTTACAATCTGAGTTTTGTGAGTAGGAGTTGTTCGACAATTTGTAGATGTTGAAGAACATTGGAAGATATAAGACCGGGGGGTTTTGTGTCTTTGGATAGCTAGAAATTAGAGTTTATAATTTCTTAGCTAGGAATTAGAGTTTATAATTCCTCTAGGAATTAGAGTTTATAATTCCTTAGGTTACATAGCTTGTAATCTTTTGTTGAGACTAGAAATTTAATAAAGTTGAGTTAAATCCTACAGAGGTGTAGGTCGTGGTTTTTACCCTTGTGAGTTGGGGTTTTCCACGATAAAATATTGTGTCATTCTTTTATTTACTTCACAAAATGTAACTGGTGTAATTTCTCAAAGGAACATATAGAGTAAGGGCCCGTTTGGATGGGCTTAATAAAAGCAGGTTTAAAAAAGTACTTTTGAAAGTGCTGAAACTTATTTTTAAAATAAGCAATTAGCGTTTGGATAAAAGTGCTGAAGTTGCTATGCCGAACGTGAAAAGAGAAAAATGGAAGAAAGATATGTTAGGATTATGTGGGTAATTTGAAGATTGTATAAAAATATTAAGGGCAAAAAGATAAAAATGTGGTCAACTTAAAACAGCTTATAAGCTAAAAAAAAAAAAGCACCCCTACCCCAGCTTTTAACTTTTCGCTTAAAATAAGTTTTTTTTAACTTAAAATAAGTTACTTTGAGTATTGCCAAACAGCTAAATAAGTCAAAAACCAGCTTTTAAGTCAGTTTGACCAGCTTTTAAGCTGAACCAAACAGGCTTTAAACCTGTTCCTAAGGCAAATTTGAGGGTCAGAATTCCAATAATTGGTATCAAAGCAGGTTATCTTTGAAGAGTCTAACAACTCAAGATAAGATCATAATGAATTCTGCACCTCCTCTTGGGCATGGTCAAGGGAAATACATCAACAGACCACCATTATTTAATAGAGAATACTACTCTTGGTGGAAGACAAGAATGGAAGATTTCATTCAAGCTGAAGATTACGAATTATGGGTTAGAATTACTAATGGACCATTAATTCATACTATTACTGATAGTGAAGGTAATAAGGTACCTAAACCTACAGAAAAGTACGGAGAAGCCGATTAAAAGATGTTAGAAAAGAATGCAAAAGCTAAGTGCATTCTCGTATGTGGATTAGGACCTGATGAGTTTAACTGCATCTCTAGTTGTACCTCTGCAAACAAATATGGGAAACTTTAATAAATGCTCACGAAGGTACAACTCAAGATCGTAAATTCAGCATTGCCAGACTTTGTTGTGAATATGAAGCCTTCATGATGAAATCCAGAGAATCACTTCAATATATGATCACCAGATTTACCACTGTTTTAAACGAGTTAATATCCTTGGGCAAAGTATACACCACTGAGGAACAGGTAGACAAAGTACTAACGACTCTGCCTAGATCATGGGAAATAAAAGTTACTGCAATTAGAGAAGCCAAAGATCTAACCAATATGACATTGGATGAATTAGTAGGAAATCTCAAGACATATGAGATGAATGTTGACAAAAGAGGTGAAGGAAACAAAGAGAAAAATCTTGGATTTAAAGCAACTGAAAGTGATGAATCTGACATAGATGATGATGATCCTTCTCTGATAAGTAAGAACTTTAAGAAACTCTTAAAAAGGGGATTAAACGCTAGCAAGAAATCACCACCCCAAAAAGAAAAAATCTTGAGAGACCACAGAGCGGAGGCTGCTTCAAGTGTGGTGATACAGATCATCAGATCAAGGATTGCCCAATGTTGGAATTAGAATGGGAAAATGAAAAAACTAAAAAAGAAAGGAAGGAACTCTTTAAGAAAAACAAAGAAAAAGAACAAGCAATATATGTAGCTTGGGGAACAGGTTCTTCAGACATGTATGAAGAAGATGATGAGGACATTGCTTTGATGGCGATAGAAGAATCAGATGCTGAACCTGAATCAGACTCTAAAGAAACTGAGGTAAATTTTCTAAATCTAAAAGATAAACTAGTAAAGTTCTCTAAAAAAAACTTTCATTCTTATTACTTGCTTCCATAGACACAATTCAAGAACTTGTGAACACCAAGAGCCAACTACATTCTTCCTTATCTAGCTTAAAGTTTGAGCACATTTATCTTAATAAAAACAAACATGACCTTCAAGGAAAAATGAAGCAACTTGAATCTCACAATCTGGAATTAAGAATTGAGAATCTAAAATTAAAAGTTCTTGGTAAAGAAAAAGGGGGTGAACTGCCTGACCAAAAATTTAAGGTCGAAAAACTCAAAAATATTTTAAAACTAGAAAAGGAAAACTCTAGAAGAATAAATCTTGAATTAACTAGGATAATAAGTGATCTGGAAAGAGCAAATAAGCGGACAAAATCCTCCATGATACTAACCCATCTAGGTAACAATAATAGGAACATTAAAACTAGAATAGGGTATGAACAACCCATAAATGGGAATCCTATGTTTTGTATTATTTGTGGTATCTCAGGTCACTCTAAACAATATTGTCCTAAATACAAAGCTAGTGCAGAAAATAATGCAAGAGGAACTTATAAAACTGTTCAAAGGAACACGTATACTCAAAGGAAAAATAATCTGCCCAAGTGGGCTTATAGAGATCTTATTCTTCCTTTTTATCAATACAAAGGACCCAAGCTAGTCTGGGTTCCAAAATCTAACATTTGAATTTGCAGGAAAAGTGAGAGGAATCTGACAACATTCACCAATTGAACATGTTGTTTCAGATGCATGATTGTAACTAAAAAAAATAAAAAATTCCTCTCACTTGAAAAAAAAAAGAATGTATGAATAACATTTACTGAAAAAAATTTGAAAAAAAGGGTTGCAAAAAAAGGGAGAAATACTGAAGAAGCATGTTGAAGGAAACAGGTTCAACCTACGCAGTATCTAACCATTATGCGTACTAAGATGATCAATCAATCAAAAATATGATCAGCCAAGAAAAACACTTTCAAAAGGAACAATTTGAAACTTGGGATGATTAAGGTTACATAAGTATCCAAAAATGGCTAATGAACATTGCGCATACTGCCCTCTAATATTGAATTCTATTCTCAGTTTCTTAGATTAAGTTGTGTGTCTCTATAACACTTTTAAAGTCATGCTACTCATGCACTTTAACATTGTATTTGCATCTAGCACAGGAAAGAGACTTAGTAAAATTGAAGCAAAATTCAGTATTATCAAGAGATCTAAGGTATGTGCACTACAATTATTCATGATTAATATATAAAGTCAATGCACTTGAACCTATTTCTTCAACTTGTCCCAAAAGATATTCATGCCCTAAATACTACCAAAATAAATATCTTCTTAAAAATCCTTATCCCAATGTGATGGTCTATGGTTGAGATGAATTTGATGGAGAACACCTCTACTTGGTGCTTTATAAATATAGATTAAGAAAGTAGAGTGTGCTAGTTCATAGGGGGAATATTTTGTATTGAGTAAAGTCTTGGAGGATTTACATTGTGAGGGGGAATATTTTGGAGACCCTATACTTGAACAAAGTTCACTTGTTAGGCTCAACTTGGGTGCATCTCGTAAAGGGGAATCATGAGAGATCCATCTGTCGGACCTAGCTCTTCTATTGGGAACCATATAAACTGGGATTTCGGATTGATATAAAAAAAATTATAGTTGGTGCTGCAGTTGATAGTACACATCCAGGGAACAGATTGAGAGAATATGTTCCTTTGCAAGTGATATTCAAGAAAATTTGTTCCTCTTGATGACTCTATTGAAATTAAAGATGAGTGAACTATTGTTTCTGCAGAAAGAACATGATTGATTGAACAAGTTCCTTAAAAGTGATATTAAAAAAAAAGGATTGAGCATGCATAGACCAAGGTTAACTTTGAAATTGAGAAGGGTGCTAATTTTGTTAATCCAAAAGATATTTTTGCTGCTGAAAAATGACTTTTATTTATCATCTCATCTTTTGATATTACCTAGCCACTCTATAGCTTTTGACTTCCAAATTTTTTTTCAATCACAAGTTCTTGATTCTTTGTTTAATTTTGATTACATTTGTGGTGTATATGCTTTTTGATTAATGCTAATGTTGGGTTTGAGTTTCAGGTTAATGTCTACCTCTTATGTTTGTGCAAATGCTTTGCTATAGCTCATTGGGTTCTTCATTTTTAAGTGATTGTGTAAGTGATAGCCCAGTGGCCATGAGTATCATATTTGCCTAATGTCAAAAGGGGGAAGTTGCATATGAGTTATGTGTACCTACTCAATGCAAGCAGTTAAAATTTGCCATAGTCAAAAAGGGGGAATTTGTTAAAGTATTAATGATTTGAAGTATGGCAAAGTTAAGGAGTTGTAGTAGTAACAAGGCAAAAGAAGGAAGATGTGTGTCTTATTTGGTGAGTTCGAAATGGATAATTGTCATCATCAAAAAGGGGAATTTTTTAGAATGAAAAAGATTTTGATAATTGACAAATACAGAAACAGGTCGTACAGACGTGTTCCTTACAGAACGAATCCGACTTGGATAAGGAGAACGTCAGCCACGTGAATTAGAAGTTATAAAGCTGTGAAATTATTATTTTTTCGACAAGCAACAAGCACAAAAGTTTCCTTTTATAAAGGAGTTCAAAGCCAAGTGAAAGAAGGAAAACTAATTCCTATTTAAGGAAATCTATTTAAGGAAATTGTGTTTTCTTATTTATTTAAGAAAATTGTGCTTTCTTATTTATTTAAGGAAATTCTGTAGAAAAGGAGTCCAAGTAGAAGTCAACAAGGATTTGTAGAAGGCAAATACAAGTTGAATTAACAAAGGATTTGTTGAAGTTCTGGTCTATAAATAGGGAGCTATTTGCATCAAAAAAAATTGCGCACTTACATAGAGAGAAGATCAAAACCCGATCTAGAAGTTTGAAAGAGCTTTGAGATTTATTTGGATTGTAGAAATTTGTGAGGGAAAATTGTAATATTGTATTCAAGAGTCTTGTTTACAATATGAGTTTTGTGAGTAGGAGTTGTTCGACAAGTCGTAGAACTTGAAGAACATTGGAAGATATAAGACCGGGGGGTTTTGTGTCTTTGGATAGCTAGAAATTAGAGTTTATAATTTCTTAGCTAGGAATTAGAGTTTATAATTCCTCTAGGAATTAGAGTTTATAATTCGTTAGGTTACATAGCTTTGTAATCTTTTGTTGAGACTTGAAATTTAATAAAGTGAAGTTAAATCCTACAGAGGTGTAGTCGTGGTTCTTACCCTTGTGAGTTGGGGTTTTCCGAAATAAAATATTGTGTCGTTCTTTTATTTACCTCACAAAACGTAACTGCTGTAATTTCTCAAAGGAACATATAGAATAAACATGTTCCTAAGGCGAATTTGGGGGTCAGAATTCCAATACTACATTTTGAGCTAAGTATCCACCAAAGAGACCCTAGCAACGGTCCGTTGGCTCACCGATGGTCCGTTGGTGAAGGTTCGTTTGTGAGGCCTGCCAAGTCTATGAAGTTTCTTCCAACTTGGGGTGTTTTATGTAAATACACCCCAAGTCTTTTAAGACCCTAAGTGGATAATTTTAGTGTTTTCAAGGTTATATTAAAATAGTTTTATACCATAGCCCTAGACAAGACCACTCTCTTCAAAATATTCAAACTCTCGCTCTCTCTCTCTTTAGAGACAAACTCTCTCAAGACTCCATTAAAAGCTAGAGGTCAATGAAGGATAGGAGGGCTGATTGGACGTGTCTCTTCATCAAAAAATCTTGGTTTTTGCTTCCTTAAGTGAGGTATGGTATCCATTCTTGAATATCTTTTCATTCAAGAAGCCAACTTCCAAAAAGGTTTTCAAAAGGATTTCTAAACTCAAACTTCTTCTAACTTTGATTTTTTGTCTTCTGGTATTTAAGATCAAATGGGTTAAATGTATTTAGTTTGGGTTGAATTGATGATTTTGATGTTAAAACACTAATGGAACTCTTGTTTATTCATACTTCAACTTTTGGCTTGAAAATGGGTTATGTGAGCGTGATTTGGGTAGGGTATGAACTTGGGTCTTCTAGTATTTGTCATGTAGGTGTACATACTCCCCTAAGATCCTTAATATGGTGAAATATTGATAAATTTCTTATGAGTGACGATGGTTTGATTTGATGTTAAGTTGCTTTCATTATATAGTTCTTATTATGAATTGATGTTGAGTGGTATGGTCCATCTTATGGAAGGCGGTGCTAATTGATGAACTTGATGTTATTTAGTATGTTTTGAATATGTAATCTTGAAGTTATAATATGTGAAATGAAGAGATATTGGAAATGGGTCTTGTATTGTGTTTGGTGTAGCTTGAATTACTTGTTTGACCTAGTTTATGTCTAAATGAAGTACATGATTATGAGAACCATGTAGAGTGTGTAACTTGATGAATCAAAGTTAAAGTATGTGCAGAACTTGATATGAATGAAATGATGCTTATATGCAAGGTGTGCACATGTACACACACACACTTAAAAGAATGTACTATGCCAAGTTGAGTAAAAAGGAGAATCTTGAGGTGGACACACTTGAGATGAGTAATCCTCGTTAGTAGAGAGTGAGTTACCTTGTAGCAGTCTTCTTATCCCTTTAACTATGTGCCCGCATAGTTGTAGCTATTGGAAAATCCATCTAAATGCTAAGAAACATGCCCTTACACTAGGAAAGTAAGGATCCCTCATCCGATAAGGGGTTAATACCAGGATTCCATGTCTAGCTCTCGTGGTCTTTGTCGGTTAAGCTAACTCCCATAAAAGAATTGATTTGAAACTAGTTAACTTGTATATTGTTAATGCTGTGTATGTGTGTCCTGAAGTGCTAGATCCACACTAGTTACCTAGTAGGAGCACTAAGTGGGAGTAGTATTATGGGATGCTATTCTCACATTGCACTTGGTGTGACCTATACCTACTATGGGAGAAGAGTACTTTCATGAATCCGTGTGAATGAGTACTATGGTGTGGTGTTATGGATTATTATTGTGGAGTACTTGAGTAAATAGAATCCATTAGGAGCACTAAGTGGGAATAGTAGTATGGGATGCTACTCTCACATTGCACTTAGTGTGACCTATATTTCCATGAGTTTTTTTTGCATATGTTACCCAAGGGCGTGGATTTGATTTCTAATGAAGTAAGCCTAAGATTTGGTGGTTTTAAGGGTCGCTTTGGTGTTCTTTGAAGGTAGGTGTCATGGAGATCCCTTGTTGTCTCACCTTAGGGAGTCTTAGGATAACCTTGGGTTAGGGAAACTTCAAAGGAAAAAAAGATCATATGACTTGAACCGTGCCATCACCGTAAGGTCTTCATTGTAAAAATTCAAAATGTTTACTGTAATGCGATATTAAATTTTACAGTATGTTTTAGTAGTTCACTATAATTTTTTTTATGCTAACTGTTAAGCTTTCTGAATTCACTGTAAAGTGTCCTTTTGGTTCAAAATTATGTGACTTATTCCTTAAGTGTTAAATGATGGTCCTTATGTTGATTTGCTTCTAAATTCATGAATATTACAGTTAAATTGCATGAAATATTTTACTAAAATTTCCCTTTTTGCATGTTTTTGCATATGCCATACTTAGTACATTGTTGTACTAACACCATACTTTTATATACCTTATGAGTATAGGTTGGAAGCCTTTTGGAGGATCGTAGTTGAAGCTTGGGAATTCTATCTCTCAAGAATTGGGTATGTCCGCATATATTCGAGGACATTGTTTATGCTTCCTAGTTTCTTCATTAAGCCTTAATTTGTGTTTCTTTTTTATTGCAAAAGGTCGTGCCTCTAAGATTTTAAGTTGTGTTTTTAAGTTGGCTTGTGAGGATAAGATTTCTTAGTATTTATGACAGACTAATTTTATTATTATTATCGTGAAAATTTTTAATTTTGCACTACTTTGTTTCTTTAGGTTATGAACGCTAGTTAGAGGGCATGTACAAGACCCCAAAGGGTCAAGTACGCCCGATCACGATTCAAAGGTTTTCCCTAACTTCTAGGGGGTGCTTTCGGGTCGTGACAGACTTGGTATCAGAGCCTAAGGTTTTGGGAAATAGTTTAAGGTATAATAGTCTCACAAGCCACATGTAGTAGTATCTTGGTCATTGGTGTGAGTCGTGACACATCCATGGACAAGACGCTATAGGATGCTAGAAGTTTCACTTTCTTCTTTATTCTAGTATCGTGCCTTAGAGTTGTTTTTATAATGTGTCTTTTTTTAAAAACTTCTCCTTGTGTTTTTAGGACATGAATACGAGAAGATCGACCGCTAGAAGAGAGGAGGGTGGTGTACCTAATGAGAGGATCCCTCTCCTTGACCAAGTTCCTATTGTTGGCCTAGAGGAGGAAGAGAATGTGGAGGTTCCCCTTCAAGAACCTCAAGTGCCTCCTATGACTCAAGATCCTTTTGTTGAGGGTGATATGACTAATGCGGAGTTGCGGGCTGCCCTAATTAACTTGACCCAACTCATGAAGGCTCAAGCTCATGTTGTCAACAATCACTTTGTGGGCGAAGCTAACCAAGAAGATAGGTTCCAACCAAATGCTAGTACTCCCGCCTCTAGGATTCAGGATTTCATGAGGATGAACCATCCCACTTTCCATGAAACTAAGGTGGATGAAGATCCACAAGGTTTCATAGATGAGGTCTTCAAAGTGGTAGATGCTATGGGTGTGACTCCTAGGGAGAAAGCAAAGTTAGCCGCTTACCAACTCAAAGATGTGGATGAAGTGTGGTTTGAGCAATGGAGGAGTGAGAGACCCCTAAAAAGAGGGTTGGTTAATTGGGAAGAATTCAAAGAGGCTTTTCTAGATAGGTTCTTTTCCCTAGAGTGGAGGGAAAAGAAGATGGTTGAATTCATGAACTTTCGTCAAGGTCGAATGAGTGTGCAAGAGTACTTTCTCAAATTCACCCAACTCTCTAAGTATGACCCAACCATGCTAGCGAACCCTAGGGATAGGATGAAAAAGTTTGTGATGGGTGTGTCTAGGTTGGTGGAGAAAGAGTGTCATACGGCAATGCTTCTTAATGATATGGATATCTCTAGGCTCATGGTTTTGCACAATAAATTGAGGAGTCCAAAATTAGGGAGATAATGCAAGAGGGTAAAAGGCCTAGGTCAGATGATTCTAGTCACCAAAGTCCTAAGAAGAGTCTTTATCCCCAAGATTCTTCCATGGGAAACAAGGATAGGGCTCCAATTCAACATTCTCAAGGTGGTGGTCATTCCTATGAAAGGTCTAGGTGCCCTACTTGTGGAAAGCAACATGGGGATAAGTGTCTTTCTGGAACGGATGGTTGTTTTGCATGTATAAAAGACACAAGATGAGGTATTTTCCAAACCTCAAATCAAGGGGGAAATATGTCAATCAAGCTCTCCTAGATCCTAATGCTCCCAAGAAGAACCCTTCCTATGGGATGGGGGCTAGGAAGGATAATTAATCTGGATTGATGGTTTTGGTAAGTCTTAAAACTTTGTTATTTTTGCCTTGGTGTCATGAAGTGAGATTATATGGTTTTATAGTTCATATGATCATGTCATCTTGATGAATTACTTAAATAATGATTTTTTGAAAAATTTTGGTAACTTGGCAATGAACTTCACTGTAAGAATTTTGATTTTTGAGAAAAATTGTGCTGTATTGAATTGAAGTTTCAATGTGTGTAAAATTATTATGTATGAGCATGTTTAATGTTGGGTAAGGTAGTTCCTCCATAAAAGAAGACTAAGAGAGAATTCTGACTTCTTGATGTTTTGATGAAAGAGTTTGTGCTGCTAAGTGTTTGAAAGTGTGAAAGGATGATCTTCGTTATTTGATGCTTTGGTTTTTGAGTTCTTTGATCATGATTGAAGTTTTTTATGTGATGCTAAGTGAGTCATTGTTATTCTTAAAGTTTAAGTGTCATTCGAGGACGAATGTTATTCCAAGTGGGGAAGAATGCAACGCCCCAAAATGAACTAAGGTTAACTAAATCCTCGTGGTTATTTATTGAGTTGATTTTAAGTTAAACTAAGTTAGTTTAGTGTCCTTAGGAAGTGTGTGAATTTTGGTTAAGTTTGGAGTTCAATCGACCAAGAACGTCAATGACGTCCGGGAAGTATGCCTTAGAATGTACTAGTGTGTCTTGTTGTGTTTACACGAGTTTTACGTGTTTATTTTGCTTGAAACTTGAATTTGATGTTCCTAAGACCTATAAGACTTAGTTTAGGGATTTAACGTCCGGTAACGACCCCACCTAGGACCCACAAGGGTCCCTAAATGAAGGTCCCAAGACTTGTGCAAAATCTGCCAAAAAGCAAAGGCCATCGATGACCCTAAGGACGGACCGTTGGTCCCTCAACGGTCCATCGACCTAGGCGTCGATTGCAACACTGAGTTCAGTTGTACATGCTCCATTTAGAGCTAAGTATCCATCAACAATACCCTACCAACGGTCTGTTGGCTCACCGACGGTCCGTTGGTGAAGCTTCGTTTGTGAGGCCTGCCAAGTCTGTGAAGTTGCTGCCAACTTGGGCTGTTTTATATAAATATACACCAAGTCTTTTAAGACCCTAGGTGGATAATTATTTTTTTTTAGGTTATATTAAAATAGTTTAAACCCTAGACCTAGACAAGAACCCTCTCTTCAAAATATTCAAACTCTCTCTCTCTCTAAAGACAAACTCTCTCAAGACTCCATTGAAACCTAGAGGTCTAGGAAGGATAGGAGGCTGGTTGGACGTGTCTCTTCATCAAAAAATCTTGGATCTTGCTTCCTTAAGTGAAGTATGGTATCCATTCTTGAATATCTTTTCATTCAAGAAGCCAATTTCCAAAAAGGTTTTCAAAAGGGTTTCTAAACTCAAACTTCTTCTAACTTTGATTTCTTGTAGGGGTCTTCTTTTATTTAAGTTATAATGGTTTAAATGTATTTAGTTTGGGTTTAATTGATGATTTGATGTTAAAACTCTAATGAAACTATTGTTTATGCATACTTCAACTTGTGGCTTGAAAATGGGTTATGTGAGCATGATTTGGGTAGGGTATGAATTTGGGTCTTCTTGTATCTGTCATGTTGGTGTAGCTACTGACCTAAGGGACTTAATATGGTGAAATATTGATAAATTTCTTATCAGTAATGATGGTTTGATTTGATGTTGAGTTGCTTTCATTATATAGTTCTACTTATGTATTGATATTGAGTGGTATGGTCCATCTTATAAATGGCGGTGCTAATTGTTGAACTTGATATTATTTAGTATGTTTTGAATATGTAATCGTGAAGGTCTAATATGTGAAATGAAGATACATTGGAAATGAGTCTTGTATTGTGTTTGGTGTAGCTAGAATTGCATGTTTGACCTAGTTTATGTTTAAATGAAGTGCATGATTATGAGAAGCATGTAGAGTGTGTAACTTGATGAATCATGGTTAAAGTATGTGTAGAACTTGATGAGAATTACATTATGCTTATATGCAAGGTGTGCACATCTACACATACACACACTTTAAAAGAATGTATTATGCCAAGTTGAGTATAAAGGGGAATCTTGAGGTGGACACGCTTCGTGAGTTGAGATGTAGTGTCTAGTAGGAACCTCTTTATTCCTAGCGAGCTTTCTATGATAGACTATTATGTTGAGAAATCCGTGGGGAGTTATGCCTACCACCTAGAGGATATGAAGGGGAGGTGGATTACACTTCGTGTGTTGAGATGTTGTAGTCCAAAGTACCTCTTGACATGAGAACTCCTTGTTAGTAGAGAGTTAGTTAGCTAGTACCAATCTCCTTATACCTTAACTATATTCCCGCATAGGTGTAGCTATTGGAAAATACATGCAAACGCTAAGAAGCATGACCTTACACAAGGCAAGTAAGGATCCCTCATCCGATATGGGGTAATATCGGGATTCCATGTCTAGCTCTCATGGTCTTTGTCGGTTAAGCTAACTCCCACAAAAGAATTGATTTGAAACCAATTAACTTGTATATTGTTGATATTGTGTATGTATGTCGTGAAGTGCTCGATCCACACTAGTTACCTAGTAGGAAGACTATGTGGGAGTAGTAGTATGGGATGCTATTCTCACATTGCACTTGGTGTGACCTAAACCTACTATTAGAGAAGAGTACTTTTATGAAATTCGTGTGAATGAGTACTATGGTGTGGTGTTATGGATTATTATTATGGAGTACTTGAGTAAATAGAATCCATTAGGAGCACTAAGTAGGATTAGTAGTATGGAATGCTACTCTCACATTGCACTTAATGTAACCTATATTTCCATGAGTGTTTTACATCTGTTATCCAAGGGCGTATAAGATTTGGTGGTTTTAAGGGTCGCTTTGGTATGCTTTTAAAGGAGGTGTTATGGAGATCCCTTCTTGGCTCACCTTAGAGAGTCTTAAGATAACCTTGGGTTAGGGCAACTTCAAAGGAAAAAGAGTTCATATGACTTGGATCGTGCCATTCACTGTAGGGTCTTCACTGTAAGAATTCAAAATGTTCACTATAATGCTATATTCAATTTTACAGTATGTTTTAGTAGTTCATTGTAATGTTTTTTATGCTCACTGTTAGGCTTTATGAAATACACTGTAAAGTGTGCTTTTGGTTCAAAATTATATGATTTATTCCTTAAGTTCTAAATGATGGTCCTTCTGTTGATTTGCTTCTAAATTCATGAATGTTATTTTTAAAATGCATGAAATGTTATTTTAATAAAATGACCCTTTTTGCATGTTTTTGCATATGCCATACTTAGTACATTGTTGTATTAACCCCATACTTTTATATACCTTATGAGTATAGGTTGGAAGCGTTTTGGAGGATCGGAGTTGAATCTTGGGAATTCTATCTCTCAAGAATTGGGTATGTCCTCATATATTCGAGGACATAGTTTATGCTTCCTAGTTTCTTTATTAAGCCTTTATTTGTATTTCCTTTTTATTGTAAAGGGTCGTACCCCTAAGATTTTAATTTGTGTCTTTAAGTTGGCTTGTGACGATAAGATTTCCTAGAATTTATGAAAGACTTATTTTATTATTATTATCGTGAAAAGTTTTAATTCTGCACTACTTTTCATGGTTTAGATTATGAACGCTAGTTAAAGGGATTATACAAGACCCCAAAGGGTCAAGTACGCCCGGTCACGATTCGAAGGTCTTCCCTATCTTCTAGGGGGTGCTTTCGGGTCGTGACAAGAATGGTGGAAAATGAGTTGGAATAGCCCGAGGGTCATCTCTTAACTCAAAATGTACAAATTAAGGTCGTCTAAGGGATTTGTATACGATTTAAAAACCCTCCATCCCACTATAGTGGCACTCATACTTCTGTAGCGACACTAATCCCGCTGCACTTACACAAAGTGAACAAGTAAGCTCCACCTCGAAAAATCCCAATATCCTTTAATTTCATCTCCGCTTCGCCCACTACAGCATTACCCATACTGCTGTAGCGGCATGAAGAGAGTAAATTAGCTTTTAAGGATTTTCAATTTACCCCTTTCACAACATACACTTAGCCCACTACGCTTAGAAAATGCCCATAAAAAATTAAAGTCAATTACCGATGATCTACTTATCCAAATTCAATTCCATAAAGTCATACAAATTCCTTAAATGTTACCTATCCATTCATGTAATAAAATCCACATTTACTCCAATCGATTTCTACCATATTTTCCTACTTTTTGATTACTCCCAATTCCTCGAAATCTTGATAAGGTTTGGAAAATCCTAGTACTACGAATAAGTTTTTCCAGCCAAATTTTTTCCTCATTGGCATTTCTATAATGAAGAAACTCGGTCGTTACAATATATATGAGTTTACCTATCACTTGTCCCTGATTGATCAACTAAGGAAAGGTAGGACAGAAAAGGAACAAGGTAGTACTTGAGTCTACCAACAATCGGGGTTACTTGTCTCGCATATCCTTCTCGATCTCCCAAGTATCTTCCTCAACTCGACGATGCTGCCATTGAACCTTCACAAACTTAATATCTTTGGTCCCCAACACTGAACATCACGATCAAGAATAACAACTAGTTCCTTCTCATATTGGAGGCTCTTGTCTACCACTATACAGTCCCACTTAATGATATAGTCACCATCAATGTGATATCTCTTCGACATAGACACATAAAATATAGGATGTACAAGGGTAAAATTTAGAGGTAGTGCCAATCCACATACCACCGGCCCTACTCGTTCAAAATTCTCAAAGGCACCGATATAAAAAGGACTCAACATATCCCTCTTAGCAAAACTCACCACCCTCCCCCCCTTCATGGGTGAAACCTTGAGAAGAACATTTCGCACCCGTCTGGAACTTCCATGTCTCTCACGTTGTGATCCGCATACTTCTTTTATCTACTCTACGCAACTAGAAGTTTAGCTTGAATGCTCCTCACTTTATCTTAGAGTCTTTCACAAGGTCAACCCCCAAAGGTTTTACATCTCTAGATTCAAACAAACCTATGTGGGATCTATAACCTCTCCCATATAATGTCTCAAATGGTGCCATAGCAACTCTAGAGTGAACTATTATTATAGGAGTACTCACATAGGGGTAGGAAGTTATCTCAATGCCCTCCAAAGTCATTTGCACAATCTCTCAACATGTCCTCCAACACTTGCATAGTCCTTTCTGATTGTCCATCAGTATGGGATGGAAGACTGTACTAAAAGTGAGTTGTGTGCCCAATTCCTCATGAAACTTCCTCCAAAACATGGAACTGAAAAGGGTACCACGGTCTGAGATGATGGAAAGGGGCACATCAAGCACCCTCACTATCTCTTTTATATAAATCCTAGACAAATGTTCAGCGGTGTAATCAACCCTTAACGGAATGAAATGGGATGACTTGGTCAACCTATCAACTAGAAACCAAATAGAATCCAATTTCCCCATAGTCTTGGGAAGACCGACCAAGAAATCCATGGCTATCATTTCCCACTTCCATTCCTGAATTCGCATCTTTTGAAGTAGCCTGCTGGCATTTGATGTTCATACTTCAATTGTTGACTAATCTTCTTAATGTATTGTCTCATACCCGACCACCAATAAACTCGTATCCGACCTCTATACATCTTGGTCACACTCAGATGAATAGAATAGCGCGAGTCGTCATCCTCCACCAATAATCTTGGGATCAAATGATCAACTCTTGGAATAAATATTCTACCCTTATAGTTGAGCACACCATCCACATCTGGAGTGGTTCCTTGAGACTAACGTATGGCAACCTTTGTTCTAAGCTCATCTAAATCTCAATCTTAAAATATCTTGACCTTGATTTCCTCTATGAACATGGACTT
Organism: Solanum pennellii; assembly: GCF_001406875.1. Lineage (NCBI taxonomy): Eukaryota > Viridiplantae > Streptophyta > Magnoliopsida > Solanales > Solanaceae > Solanum > Solanum pennellii. The sequence goes on from NC_028641.1 coordinate 62,623,079, forward strand.
AGCTTCAATACTAGCTAACATCCCACATCATTCAAAAATGCCCAACTACATGAACATAGACACTAAGGTCTGAATTTCCATGGCCAAGAGTCGCTTTGTTCCACTCAAGTGAGAAAAACTACCTATACTTACCGTTTTTTGACTCAAAACGTCTTTTACAATATTTGCCTTACCCGGATTGTATTGAATATTCATATCATAATCTTTGAGTAATTCTAACCATCTTCGTTATCTCGACTTTAAATCCTTTTGGGTGAATACATGTTGCAAACTACGATGACCAGTAAATACCTCATACTTCACTCCATACAAATAATGTCGCCGAATCTTAAGAGAACATACCATCGCTGCAAACTCCAAGTCATGAGTGGGATGATTCCTCTCATGCACCTTCAATTAATGTTAGGCTTAAGCTATGACATTCTTATCCTGAATCAACACAGCACCCAATCCAGAATGTGAAGCATCACAATAGTCAACAAAAGTCCTTACCCTCAATCGGTAATGTTTGAATAGGTGCGGTGGTCAAAAGAGTCCTAAGATTTTGGAAGTTCTTCTCACATTTTCAGGCCATTAAAACGGTACCTCCTTGTTTGTTAGATTGGTCGAGTGAGTAGAAATTGAAGCAAAATTCTTAACAAAATGACGATAGTAACTAGCAAGTCCCACAAAACTCCTAACCTCAGTCACCAAACTAGGTCTTACCCATTGCTCAACCGCTTCAACCTTTTTGGGATCGACCCTTACCCCTTCTTTTGACACCACATGCCCTAAAATGCAACTAACTTCAACCAAAATTTGCACTTGAAAATTTTTAAATATAACTTTTCCTTTCCAAGGTTACCCAAAACAGTACGAAGATTGTTAGCATGCTCTTCTTCACTTTTTGAATACACCAAAATGTCATCGATAAAGACTGTCAAAAAAGTGTCAAGAAAGAGCTTGAATACTTCTTTCATCAAGCTCATGAAATCTGCAGGCGCATTAGTCCCCCAAACGAATAAACAAAAATTCATAGATCCCATAAGGAGTACAAAACGTCGTCTTGGCTATATATTCAAGCCTAATTTTTAATTGATGATACCCGAATCCTGAATCAATCTTAGAGAAAACCGATGCACCTAGTAATTGGTCAAAAATATCATCTATCGTAAGCAAGGGGTACCAATTTCGAATAGTGATCTTATTCAACTTCCGATAATCTATGCACATCATCATTCTACCATCCTTATTCTTACCAAATAAAACTGGAGCAACCTCGGGACGAACTAGGACGAATAAAACCCTTATCAAGAAGCTCTTGGATTTGAGCCTTAAGCTCTCTCAACTCCGCCGAAGCCATGCGATATGAATGGATATTAACGAGACGTGTAACAGGCTCTAATTCAATAAAAAAATCTATGTCTCTACTCGGAGGCATGCTGGGAAAATCATTTGGACAAACTTTATTAAATTTGTACACCACCGAAATAGACCCAATAGATGGAGCATTAATCTTAGCATCGCTAACATGAGCCAAACAAGCTAAACAACATTGATCTCCTAATTGTCTATCTTGGATTGAGGATATAATCTTAACTTGCCTAGGTTTGTACACCACTTTTCACTCTAATTTTTTCCTTCCCGAAATTTCTAGAGTCACAAACTTCATATTAAAACTAAGAACAACATAATGGGGAGACAACCAAGTCATGCCTAAGATTATGTCGAAGTCAGCCATATCCAAAATCACCAAATCATCCCAAGTCTTAAATCCCATAAAAAAAATAGGGCAAGAACAATAAACATGAGTGACTATGACTAACTCGCTAACCGGGGTAGAAACACGTATAAGATCATCAAGAATATCACACAACATCTCCAAATAAGAGACAAATCTCACAACACATAAGAATAAATGGAACTTGGAGCAAATAATACATTAGTCATTCGATCAAAGACAAGAAAAAAACATGTTCACTACATCAGATGTCTCTACCTCATTATTGCTCGGAAAGGCACAACATTGAGCTCTATCATCAACATGAGCTACTTCCCTTCCTAGTTGCACGTCACTTCTACCCCCGTTACTATTTCCTCTACATGCACCGACTCTCTGTTCTCCTCATTATCCTACTTGTGAACGTCCCGTATCAATATTACTAGTTCCCGCATGTACAATTGCTCGAAAAGGTTGTTGTCTGGACTCAAATAAACGCAGTTGTAGGCAGTTCCTCATCTTGTGTCCAAGTTCTGCACAACTAATGGAAGTGCAACCGCCAGATGGTCTGCTGCTCTCCACGTTCCCAACGCTCTGATCAGCTTAAAAATTATTAGGAGGAGTCCCTGAATAGTTACAGGTAGAGGAGGGCATAGCTGACTAAATTGCCTTGTCCACGAGAATAGGTCGACCGAATCCTCTTGCATAGGATCCCTAAACATTTCCAGAACTCTTGGCCCTCTTAGACAACGCCCTAGCTTGACCGTCTCGCTTCCCCCCCCCCCCCCCCCC
>NC_028641.1:62626019-62659373 GCF_001406875.1 Solanum pennellii
CCCCCCCCCCCACCTTCTTGACATAATCAGTCACTTCATTGGAGCTCCTTCCTTCAGAAGTCATGTGAACAGATAACACTTGTATCTCAAAATCTTAACCTTTAACAAACAACTAGATCCTCTCCTCTTCGGTGATAACCAATTGGGTAGCATATCTAGATAAAGCATGGAACAAGGCTTCATAAGCAGCAACATACATACTTCCCTATTTTAATGCCATTACCTCATCCCTCTTACGATCTCTCAAAGTCCTAAGCACATTCTTCTCTAAGAACAAGACATGAAATTGGGTCCAAGTAAGTGGAGGTAATATAGATGTTCTGCATTCCATAATAGCTCTCCACCATTGCTTTGTCTCACCTTGAAGTTGAAAAGACAAAAACTCAACCCCATGTGGGTGAATGATACTCAACTTATGCAACCACTCATAACAATCCAATACGAACTCATAAGCATTCTGTCTCCAAACAAATAAATACCGAGGCTTGAGCTTCAAAAACTTAGTCGACATATGTTGTTCATTACCGGTCATCATAAAACCAACAAAGCATGGAAGAAAACATCATTACCTACCTCTCCCACCATCATGGGTACAACGTTAGCAACGGGAAGATTCACGGGGGATTTAGAAGGTGGAATCATCCCCAAACCAGCCAACCCTTTCAAAAATTACATGATCTGTTGAGCTGACACCAAATAAACTGGAGGGATTCCTGTAGCTTCAACATGCATTCCTTCCACATTTTCAACTTCATCATTATTCTCAAACTCAACGTCCTCTTCTATCTCTTTGTTATGCATCGAAAGATTATCATTTATCGAAACATAGTAAATTGGAAACTCATTAACAACATGCGCCCCTCTTTCATGATCTCTACCCGAGCTCTTCCTCAACCTCCGCTTCAAGCATGACCTCTGGTTGCGGGTTCCTTCGCTGGATCATTAGCAGGAGCGACAGACCTTACACCGTTTAACCTAGTATTAACCATCTGTGGATAGAAATGTGAAAGAAGATAGATACCCATTTGATATCGAGATACCAATTTGAATTAAGTCATAGCACAAAAAAGATAAGAGAAAATGGAGATTTGCTAAAAAACCTATAGCATCTCGACGAAAAGTAAATGAATCCACGTACCATTACGTGATAATCTATTAGAATCATTTGGGTACATTGAGATCAATGAACCTAGGCTCTGATACCAACTTTGTGAACCCAGACCTTCATGATTGGCACTCATACTACAAATCGGTGGTTCTTGGGAGAAGCGATACTAGCGACGAACCAAAGCAATGAACCTACATACTAAAGGAATCCGAGTTATGGAAGCAAGTTAAATTTATTAAAGGCAATAATTCATTACTAAATAAAGATCTAATAACTAACTAACAATACCGAAGATAAACCTAGAATATGAAAGTCAATGTACCAAAACAAGAAACAAGAACCAACTCTAACAATAATTTCTTGTGAACTATCTAAGTAAAACAAGGTCTAGGTATGAAATGGTGGACATAGACTGAAGAGAGTTCCATGGCATCCCAAACAATGTGTCTCACCCTTGAACTCGAAGTGATCACCAATATCCTAAGCGAGGTCTGTCAACAGTCGCGTGAAGATTCATTGTACTCAATCAAAAAAAATAAGAGCGAGTGTAGAATCAGTACAAATCCACCTTGTACTGGTAGGATCAGTGGCTATCCCACTAGTATAACATAAACAAGCAATTACAATATTATGACACATACATAAATATATCATCATATTTAATATTGTCATAAGAATTAAGATCATAATTCACATGCTTCATCACACAGTTGGTTCTCTCACGAACCCAAAGTAAAACCGTTAGCATGCAAAAATATGGCAATTCGATCCAAATTAGTGTGTCAAAATGTGGCAGCCGATCCCTATCACACATCAAGATCAAACATTCAAGTCATGATTTCATGGTATCGATATTCATATATCTTATTTCAACATCTATGACCATATTGCTACATGCATACATATACAAGTATCACAATGTAGCAAAACAAGTGTATATCACACAATCATAGAATCACAACCATCACCTACATCAAAGCAAGAATCAAACCCTGGACAACTTGATCCGTTCCTTTTCCGATTCGTTCTACTTGTTCATGGTCTACAACAACAAATCATATACGGGAATCAATAAAAAAACACTAAATTCTCGGAATACTAACAAACTATGTACCCTAGTAAAAACCCACGACCCAAACTAGTCAATTTGGGTTAATCCACTGTAGGATTCTTCAAGAAATCTTCCCCCATAAATATTGACCCATTAAAATAATCTACTGGTCGAAAATTGAATACGGTGAGTGAAAAACTTACCTCTAGCTTCAAGCATTGTGTAAAACGAGTTGGAATAGCCCAGGGGTTTTCTCTTAACTTAAAATGTCAACAAGTACAAAATAATGTCGTCTAATGGTTTTATTTAAAACCTAAAAACCTGCCATCCTTCTACAACAACAATCATCGCGATGTACTTGCATCGCTGCAGTGGCACAAAATGACTAGTGAGATCCGCCTCGAAGAATCCCAAAATCATTTAATTTCATCCCGCTCGCTCGCTACAGCGACACCCATCCCGTTGTAGCGGCGTCGCTGCAACGGCAAGAATCCCGCTGCAGCGGCATGAAGTGAAGTAGTGAGATCCTAAGGGATTTTCAATTTCCCCCTTCCACAACATACTCTTATCCCACTACGCTCGAAATGTGCCCTTAATGCCAACGTCAATTCCCGATAATCTACTTATCGAAATTTGATGTCCTAAATTCATATGAATTCTTTAACAGGTTATCTATTCATTCATGTAATCAAATCCAGATTTACTCCCTCATTTCTACTAGATCTCCCTACCCCTTTATGACTTTAAATTACTCTAAATCTGGACAAGGTTGGGAAAATCCTACTAATACGAAAAAAAATTCGGCCCCAATTTTTCCCCATTGGCATTTCTATAACGAGGAAATTTGGTTGTTCCATAAATGCATTTTCCAAATTAATGATGCTCATTATCTATGCGACATTTACCAAAACATTTTTGAATATTGTCACCTATAAACTTGAATAAGAAAATTTGACCTTAATCCCTCCACAAGAGATGATAGTAGCTAGAGAGCCCCAGAAAATTCTTAATTTCAGTTGTAGAACTAGGTCGAACAGAATTCATGATTTCTTCAATCGTTTGGGGATATACCACTACCCCAATCGTTGAAACTACACACCTGGAAAGGCAACGAAAGTCAATAAAAATTCACACTTAAAAAATTCCACACACACCTTTTTTGGTTTTCCTAAGCACGTGGATGCTAGTTTTTCTACTACTTTTTGACAAGATCCAATTTATTACAAGGTTTTATAGTGTATCCTCGATTGCTGAACATTGACTGGACTGTAGAGATAAGTTTGGATTCGTTCGGGTTCTATAAAGAGTCCTTGGAAAAACAGAGGAGACAAGCTTAAGGTTCTGTCTCGCCTTGTCCCGCTTTGTTGGGGATTTTTTACTCTAGCAGCCTCGTGCTGGAAGAAAAATCCTTCCTCATCAGGTCAGACGGAAACAATTCCTAGAGAATAAATTTTTCTGCAGTTCTCTTGTCTGAATGTCCCAACGGTTTTCAAATTTACTAAGCAATTAAGGATAATCCTTTGAGATAGAATAATCATTGTCTACTCTGAGTCAATCGAATGATACATATTCCAACTCAATAATAATAATTCAACATCATAATTAACACATCCCCAGGATACACCTAGATACTCACACGGTATTACTCAAGCGCAAGACATGTCCAGATCTGTCTCACAAATTGCCTCATAGATATAAACCCTCTTCTCAAATCTAGTCACGATCATCTTTTCTCCATGGGTTTCAAGATAATTTGCCTCTTGCATAACTTCAACAAGTAGGGCAACATATTACACCTATCAAGGCTCAAACACAGATTGGTTGTTCCAATAATCATCTCATCACATTCAAGAAATTACAACTTCAAGGTTGCACTTAATTTATACAGTAAGAAGCGTGCATTCACAATTTCAAAGATACAACTCACAGTCAAGACCAAATTAATAGTTAGAAAATGGTCATCCATACCACTATGCAACATTTAAGGTTAGATACAAATTGGTATCATCTCAGTTCCAATTCACGATACGTGTGCTCCTTCAGTCGTAAACACGACGTCTGGTTCACTTTGTTTGAGATACCAATTAAACTTACCTCATACCACAAGCGAGACTTCGCATGAAAGGAAAGAAAAAGTGGAACAAATTCCTAGATATCTACCTAGCCTCCTGAAAAAAAATAGATGTGGATGTCAACACACCAATCTGCAGGAGTCTAATCCATATTTTTATCTTGTACTGGGAGACCGATAACTTGGTATCTGAGACAAACTTCATCATGACCCATACTATCTTCATTGGCACCCACACTAACCCTTCGATGGAAGAACCATTACTACAACCCAAACTACACAACTTAACCAAAAACTATGCATTTAAGGATATGAAAGTAGGTTTAGATGACAAAGTACGGAGTTCCCATAAACTTCAAAGGTTTAAACAAATAACTTCACCAAAAATGCTAAAGTCTAAAACCTTAGAAACTGAAAGTGATTTTACAAAAACTCTACTAACGACAAGTTTAAGAACAAGGGACACAACCCTGAACCTAAACAACACCTTAAAAAAAGTCTAAGTCCAAAATGAGTGGACTTAAACAAAAAAGATCCATGGTAGCCTGAAAGAACTGGCTTACCATTGAATCCGGTCACACTCAATACTCACCTCGTTGAGGTCTATCAATATCCACATGAAGAATCCTGTCCTGAAGAAAGAAAGAGAAAGTGTAGTATCAATACAAAACCGGTGCACTGGTAGGATTACATGACTATCCCATTATGTGCAATATAAGCAAATAATAACAAAATAATAATAACATGCATATACCGAACATATACAATATCATCATCATTTACAAAAATAAAGTGTTGACAACTCTAAAGTTATCACAGTTATATCAAGTAGGTGGTTCTCTCATGGAACCCAAAGCCAAATGGTTAGCGTATTGGAACGTGGTACCAAATCCAATGTTAATGCCAAAATAAGGCAACCAATCCATTCAACACACCACAATCACAATCACAACTATATTCTTAACATCATACAATCAAGAAGTGATTCATGACATATAGTTATTTATCTATCATTTACAACAAGTGTGATCAATAATAAAACATTTACATACGTACATGTACAATAATTATTGTCATGCCCCGAGCCTACACCTTGGGCGGGATTGACACTCGAGAATGACTGATGACCCCAAGTGAAACCTTGTTAGGCTTACTTACTTAGCAAAAGACTTAAAATGATAAAGATAAATCTAGGAAATAGAGTGGAATATTATAAAGAAACATTCAACTTGGTCATTAAGGCAAACTGAAGTCTTAACATAAGATAATAACAATGACAATACTAAAGAACTAACATATGACTATCTATGAAGCCTCTAAAACAACTAATATGGATGTTGGGACAAAACCCCACGACATCCTAATGAACTAATAAAATAGTTGAAACCAATAAAATGGAGTCCTCCGGAATGCAAGAAGACTTACCAACTGACTCCATAGTGCTCACTGGATTAATGATGCGCTTAGTGCTGATTCTTGTTACCTACGTCTACACCAAAAGATTATGCAAGCCAACTGAAATTAGTACAATGAATATATGAGTATGTAGTTTGGAATGTTAAACACAACATAGGGTTCAAAACAATCTAAAGAACTTACTTGGCTCAACTCAAGTAAACATAATTAAACTCATTTCAATATAAAAAAGTTTAAAACAAGTGCAATATAAGGAAAAGATATTTAAAACATGAAGTCAACTATGTGTGTATTAAAGATACATATAACTCTAAAATTTATGTAAAAATATAATAAATTGTGTATATAAAAATACAACTACTACCATGGGAGTTTCTCTAGCCGACAACCATCACGTAAGATCTACTGTAATGATACAATATTTTTCCTCACGCTTCCAAGGCCATTTTATACCTTGTCAGGGGTATAGAACCTGAACTACTAAGTTGATACACTAGTTTATGCTGAAAAGAACTAATGGAATCATCTAATATGACCCTTTTGTACCCATAATGGTTACATGGTTTATAGGGGTTATGAGTTTTTTGAACTCTCTACAATATCACTGCTCAATACTACTCCGAAAATATGATACTAGATTTGATGTTTAAAAACATACTTCATTCTGTGATTTGAGATGATATATCAACAACGTATCTCAAAGGGCTATCTTGGAAATCATTGTATTCTCTCTTACTTCATTTAGAATGTGATACTCTTTTCTGCAAACTAGCTTAAAGGTTCTTGGAAATCTCAGTTTCTATTCTTATTTAAATGTGAAAACATTTGTATACTCGTTGGGAAGACATAGTCCGAATATAAATCTTTGATAAATGAACTTCAAATTTTACTCTATACTCAACTTGATCTTTAAGTCTCAAAAAAATGTTAAAACATTTGTATAAGACATGTGAAAACTTAACATACCTCTCTTGACTTGCTTCTTAACTTCTAGATTTGACTTTTGACTTTCCTTGAATTGCAGTATGGATTAAAGGTTCATTATATCATGTTTATTGATGATTTCATGATGTCTAGATGTACCTAATAGTGTTGGAATCAACTATAAAACATAGGTACATTGCTAAAGAACTAGTACAAAAAGATGGGGCGGGAATGGGAAGAACTAGTGTCTCTTACGCTATTAGAGGAACGGGGCACCAACTGTTGAAGTTCAGAAACTGACTTGGAGTGCTCTTGATGGCGCGACGACCCAGTGGTGAAAGTTTAGAAGGCCACTTTTGGGGGTCGAAGAGGCGCGATGCGCAAGGACTATCCCTTGGTGTGTGACTTTTATTCTCTGTTTTTCAACTATAAACCCTCTAAAATTCAATGGTTCTTTCCCCAAACACATAGGATAATTTAAATACTCAATATATGATAGATTCCTATAAAAACCATACCGGAAACATGAATCAAATTGCAAGAAACATTAACAACACAACCCATAAGAATTCAAATGAAATCATCAACAATGTCCATCAAGAACTCAATTTCTAATATTTCAAAGACTTAAATTCGTTGAATTAAAACATTATTGACATGTGACTAAACTAATCCAATGCTATATGATCTCACATAAATTGTAGGTATCACCCCTTGACGAAATCCAATAGCTAAAATCGACGATCCTGAGGACTCTTCCGTCTCTTCTCCTATACATTATCAATATAATTTAATGAAATTAATGTTCTTCTACATTTATATTTGCAAGAGTCATGCTTATTTTTTATCACACAAACGTCCTACAGGTTATAATGATTACAAGAATGGAATATTACGAGGAAACATTTTCCTAACGGATCGGTTTGAAAATATGTGGCCTATAGGGGAAACCAAATCAGAAAAAGATTTTTATTTTGAGTATATATGGGAAAAATTTATTAACGACAATATCGTAGAGCTTGGAGATTTCTTTATTTTTTAGAACTAGAATTTTTTACTTTAAACTATTTAGAAGAATGGATGTGTAAAGAAAGGAGTTGGGGGCATAAAACTTATTATGAGGGAGGAGGAACTTGAGGATATGAATGTTGAATATCAAAATAGTGTGGAGCCAAAGAAGAATATACTAGGGTTACAGATAGCAAGAACATTTATTCTTTTGATGTTAGGGATGAGAATACCATAGTAGAAAGAAAAAGAATATGAAGAAAGGGAAGTGAAAATACAAAGAGGTTCTAGAAGAAGATGATGACAAGGAAGAAGAAGAAGAAGAAGAAAATGATGATGAATACAAAGAAGAGGAGGAAGAAAAGAAAGGACTGGCATATTGAAAAAAATGAAACCACATTCCAAGATTAAAAAAAAATAAAGATATTTAATATACTCTTTTTTTAATTTTATATGCAATTCAATTCCTCTCTTGTTAGTATGTTACTACAAAAATGTCATCTATGAATATTTAGATTCTATCTTGTATTCGTATTAGTGTCATGATATATTTATAGAGACAAGTTTTAAATGATTTTTAAAAGATTTAGTTTTTCGCTCGCTCACAAAACAAGCCTTCTAAGGGAACTATTTTTTTAGTTTTTGGAATAAAAATGAATAATCAAGTTAAACATCAATTTTAAATACTTTTTATATGTGTCAAAAGTCTAATTTTTTTCTTAAAGTCCACGTTCAATGAAGACAATTTTGTACGATAAAATTTATAGACTAACTTTTAGTATCCATGTTATTTTTGTTTGTGAACTTGGCCAATTAAATTTCTTTTTGATTCAACTAAATGCAAAAGTGCGACTGCTGGCAGGGTGAATATTCCTCATGAACAATTTGCTACATATATATTTAGAAGTGGACGTGCAACTAAGCCTATAAAACCCTTACTTTGTAACAAAAATACGTCGAGATAGGAGAAATAATCTAATAATTATTAACCTATAACTATTTTAGTTGATTTTTTATAGTAAAATCTTATAATATTTTCATTTAACAAAGTGCTTTGTCCTAGTTGTAGTACATTCTGCAGATGTGGTGAGAGATTACAAACTTGAACTCCATTCACGAATGACCATTCGTGACTCTGCTGGTAGAGAATTTGAGACATAACTCAAGATTTGGCAGGACGGTCGAATATCGCTAATCGGAGGGTGACACAGTTTATGTAAATGGAACCTTGTGGAGAAAAAAGATATGTGTATTTGTAAATTTGTGAGAGAAAAGAACAACAATTACCTTTACTTACAAGTTCACATTGTCCATGAAAGAGAATTTTCTCATCCCAACAAGAAATAAGTTGTTGCTATTTGACATGGCTTTTATGGCCTTAAGTGTGTTTATGTGCTGAAAGATTTTTAAGACAATATGTATTGTTGTTTATGACAAAATATTGAAGAATATTTTTTTGTTTGTATTGATGGGTCTGGAAGTTAAGCCAATTAATTGGAGCTAAGACTAGAGTTAAGTTTATTTACATTCGAATGTTAAACTTTATTTAGTCTACAATGATCTATTGAAAACATAGAATGTCCATATACTTCTATTGCAAAATACTAAACTTCTTTTGTCAATTCCTGCTTATATAATCAATATCTTAGGTAATAATCTTGTACTTGTCTTTGAAATGATTTTCACTCAAAAAAGGTCTAATGTAGTACCCTTGATAGGGCACGCAACGTTCCAAGAAGTGCACCAGCCTGGTCGAATTTTGTGTTTTTGAAGTTTGGTACTTAAGGTTGTACATTAATTAGTTCCTAAATAGTTGATTGAAAAGTCTTCGTGAGTATGATATCTGGACTAAAATTTTGTCATATTTGTATGATTGTGTACACTCCGTGATCATTTGGACTCAACAAGTTTGCAACTTCTTTATTGTTTAATCTTCAATTCTATTTCTTATTACGTTTTGTAAATTATGTCTTGATTTTTTCCATAAAAAATCATAATCCCTATTGTCTTAAATCACTCTTTTTTCTAATATATTTGGAAAATAAATATAATATCCTTCAAAGATTAGGATAACCGTTTCCTTATAGGTTTGAGAGTACCTGGGATCTGTATACTAGGTATGTCGTTGAAGATTCTAAAGGTTTGTATATTTCTTCTATTTTTCATAGTGAAAAAATCTCTTTACTTTTGATTTGAGGATTAGTGTAGCCTAACCTCGTTTAATCCTATTGTTATTTTTCATTTCCATTTTCATTTGCTTGTGATAATGTTTTAGTTAATAACCCACATTATTTTAATACCATCTTTTATCTTGTATTTTTCATTTATAGTACAAATAGATAAATCCGTTAGTTGAGATTGTAGACTCTTATGCTATTTATAGTATCAATGGAAGTTAGTTTATCTTGCTTATTTACAAATTTGTCCCTTTAAATAATAAAAAAAAGTCATATTTGGGGTTGGAATGATATTATTCTAATAAGATGTCATGTTTTGCTTAGTTGATTTTAGGTTTAAAGTGAACGGTTTTATTTGGATTGTTTGGGAGTAATTCACTATAACTTTTGATTGATTATTTTGGCAATTAAGGTCATGGTACTCTGTTTGTTTAGTGCTAATAATGCATTAGGTTTTTGAGTTTATTGAACAAATATGTCAACAGTGGAAAATTTGACTCAAGAAAGAAATTTAAGGCCTTAAATACATAATAACATTACTAAAGGTAAGATGATTTTTTTAATTCAACGGCAGTTGCAATTGATAAAAGAAATGAGAGAAAAGGGAAACAATTAGTTTGACATAGTAAAATAAATGTGTTATAATCTTAAGCTCTAAAGAGGACACATATAATATATCATCTTGCATGTGGTCGCAACTGCGCATATAAAATAAGGAAATATAATTAAAATTATAAGGTAATATTTATGTGTCTTGACCTACGCAGTTTTAATAAATATTAATCTTTAGTTAACCAAGATGGGTAGTCTTAAATTTATGATTTGATATAAAAAGCAAGATCACGTTTATGCGTTCTAACCGGTGTATATAGAAGTCATGTTTCAACTTCACATGTTAGTTAAGACTAATAAAATTAATCTATTTAAGCAAACCATAGGAATAATTAATGATTTAATTTGTCCAACATTAATTTATGCCAACTATAAATTGATAAAAGTGATTGTGTTAGAACTACGTGATTCAGAAGTACCTCACACCTTTTGATGCATCAGTAGAATTTCTTACCTAATCCATTGTTTTCATAAACTAATGCAAAGAGTCATTGCCTTTTCATTAAAGATTAAAAAAAATGACTTGGAACACCATAACTCAATTCTTAGTGACGACTCAATTTTGATTAAATAAAATAATATCCTCACAATAACGGTATTTTAGTTGAATAAATCTGACAAAAAGGGATGTGACAATGTTATCTAACAAAATTCATATATGTAGGTGATGCTAAAAACATTATAATGATTATGATTGTGGCTTCAACTTGGATATGGACATAACAATTCTTTGATGCAAGATTCTTGGGATGTTATTAGCGAGCCTCACCTACATGATAATACCATATTATCAGATTTGACATAATATATTTTATTAAATCGAGACGTAAGTTAAGAGAACCTATAACTCGCTCCAAATAGGTTATGTAGTAATTAAGTTATGCGACATAAGTTGTATAGTATACTTAAGACATAACTCGCTAGACATAAGTTTAGAAAATATTTTTCTAACTCAACATAAGCTTTAGTAGGAATTAAGTTATACAGTACAACATAACTTATTATATTTTTCAGACGATAGCTTGTTGTTAAAGAAATTGATTTTTTGACTCACGCAACATGATTTTGCAAGGTTTAGGTTTTACAGTACGGCATAACTTTTTATTCCTTTTGAGACATAATTTATGTGTTTTGAAATTGAAATTTGACCTCCATACATGTTTCAAAAGCTCGGGTCATGTTTTGGTGGGTTAATATGGCTAACGTTAAATTATCTCGTAAATCTCCTTCAAACGACCAGATAGTTAAAAACTTCAATTCTCATATATCTATGTACTCTTTTATTATCAAAAATCTACAAATTTATAAGAGGTCTTTTTTTTTCTCATTTTGTTATTTATTGCTAAGCTTATTCATTTCAAATGTTTCATTTTTCTTTACATCACATTTTCACTTTGGACATCAAAATACAAAGTATGATCCAATATTTCACTAAAATAGCTTCTGAAGTTATTTCTAATTAATTCAATAAGTTACTACATATCTTATAACTATGCTTTTGGTAGCATTACTTTTCTTTTATTAAGTCGTTAAATTAGTGATAATTGTTAAATTAGAAATGAGGAAAAATTTATCTGACTTACAATAACTAATCACATTTCTCCATGCTGGTTACTCTACATTTGTTGCATGATAGGAAAAATGATAACTATATCATTATTTACTACATGATAGAATAAAGTAGGTCTATTGGTTCACTAACTCAATTTTGTTCATCTTATTGGTGACGGTTCAATTCCCCATCTCGTAATTATTTCCTCATTTTTCGTCCACCTACTTTTATGTAATTGAAGAATTTGTTTTTGTTCAAAACAAAAGCTACACTGCAAGAGCATAAATGCAAATGATCAATATATGAGATCTTCAAATTTTTGAAACCTTCTTTTCTTTTATATTTTCTTCTTTATTTTAAAGAACCTTATAAGTGAAAAAAATTTCATTGTAAATTCGACTGTTCTATTAAAGTATGACAACCAAATTATAGTGACCCGGAAGGTTATTTTTTAGATATTTTTAAATAACTATTTTACCCCTCCTGATATCAATTCCGGTAATTTCTGATTGGATTTTGAATTTGGTATTAAATTATGAGTAATAATATGTGAGTTATAAAGCATGTTCAATTCAACAGGCTAAAGTTTCTTAAATGGGATTTTTGGTGTCTGTCAAAGTTCAGGTCACAGAATTGGTTTCTATTAATACCAATATTCCCGAAATTGATTTCCATTAAATCCAATAGATTGTAGGTTAGTCCAAGAGAGTTATCGGTTGCAGATTCATACTCTTTTCATGCATTTGAGGTCCTAAGTCAGAAATTTGTGAAATATTAGTGTTTGGGTTGACTTTAGTCAACATTTGTGGTTTAGATGCTCAGATTAGATTTCTGATAGTTTAGTTGGATGAAGGGATGATTTTAGGTATAAAGGAGGTTTTGGTTGAATTTCAGAGGTCTCAAGGTTGTTTTGGACTTTTTTAGGTGTTATGTTTGTTCACTACGACTTTCGGGTCAAGAAAACCTCAGATTTTTATTCAGGTTTTTCCATTTATTTTGAAACGTCAAGTTTGGGCAAGTTACATATGTGTTTTGTGTGTAATGGGTTCCCAACGAATCTAGAAGGTCCAATCGGCGATTATAGATTAGGTTGAATTTGTAAATGTCAATTATGCTTGGCATTCGTAATAGGTCATCACTTCCATAAACTTCTTGTAAACGAAGGCCACGCACATCCACGACGGTTCAAGTTATCTGAGCATCACATTCGTGCGGAATTGCTCGCTTTCTCAACCTTCGCATAAATGCAGGTACGTTCATATCTCTACAAAGGAGGTTGCATCAGTCTAGGTCCTTGGGAGGAAACAATTTGTTGAAGAAGAAACTTGGGAAGCTGAAGAGGATGTGAAGAATACGTATCCATATCTCTTTGAATCCAGAGAGAATGAATATCAAGGTACTAATTCTCTTCTAACTACTTTATAAACTATGAGTAAGCATGATTATTACTTGCTTTTGGATTTTGAAGTGTTAAACTTGATATTACCATTGTTAGTATAGTGAAAGAAATCTCATTCGAGGACGAATGTGCCCAAGGGGGTGATATTGTAACATCTCTAGCTCGTAATAGCCAATAATAAGCTAAGAAACAAAAATTTATCATTTTAGAAAAGAATAGGAAAATTCTGGAAAAATTTCCTAGTTTAAAAAGTGATTTCAAGTCATTTTCAAACGACCATAACTTCTAGATCATGATGAGTTAGATTCAGTTCTTTATATAGTTGGAAAACCCTTGGAAAGATCTTTGCAACGGCACCAAGTTTGCACAATTTCAATATTGTATGAGGGAGATATGTCTTTCGGAAGTTGGGTTGTAAGGTCAAACTTGTCATTTCACCCAACTATTTCCTAATTTATTTTAAGGGTTTATATGGAGTTAAAATAATTTTGATTTAGAATAAAAAGGTCATTTACGCTTTGAACTTTGAGAAGAGAAAAGAGGAGTAAAAAAGGAGAAACATCAAAATTCATAAACAACGCCAAGATCTTCGAGTGATATTCGTCGGGGGTGATCCATATTAAGGTATGTGAGATATTTCCATGTTAGGTTAGTTCACCCACACACCAATTTGTTTAATTCAGTAAATTATGAGTAGATTGAATGATGAAAAGTGTAGTTCTTGAAAAACATCTTTGAACTCTTGTTGGTTGAGTTGTTACATGCCTTCAGTTGATTTCGTTCAGTTTCCGGGTTGTTTTACGGGTGCAATATATTGGGTATTGAGGTTATTAGTGATCCTAAGTGTTTGGGAGAAGTTCCATGGAAGTTTAGAAGGTTTAAAGATGAAAAACGAAGAAGAAAAGTCGAAACTCCCGTCTGACAGGTCGCGCTTGCCAGAGCCCCACAGAACAGGCTCTGTCTGACAAGCCCTGGTTCTCGCCCCAACCAGAGCCTCTCAGGACAGCCTCTTTTCATCACTCTCTGGCGCTCCACGCCTCTCAGAGCCCCAAGGACGCCTAGAAACCCTATTTTTTCCCATCTTTTCATACTAGTTCCTAAGTGATGTACCCATATTTCTTAGTTGATCCCAATACTCTAAGGTATATCTAAACATCATGAAATCATCCATAAATTTGAGATCATGAACCTTGAATCCATAATCCAATTCAAGAAAACTTAAGATCAAGGTCAAAGAAGTTAAGAGTCAAGTCTAAAAGTTAATAAGCAAGTCAAAGTAAAATCTTAAAAGTTTTCAAGAGTCTTAAACAAACATTTTAACTTTGTTTTAAGGCTCAAACTGCTAGTTGAGCAAAGAGTAATGAGTTGATAAAATTCTCAAAAGCTATAAGGGAACTAAGTATTCTCTAAGAATTAAGTTACAAGAGGAACAAAGATTAAAGAGTTGACTTCATTTCACAAAAATTATAATGGAACTAAGTATTCCCTAGGAGTTACACATGTTTTCACATTTTTTAGCAAGAAGGAAGCTAGACTTCCGACAGAGTCTTTGTCTAGTTTTTAGTAAAGAGAAACTATGATTTACAAGATATCTTTTAAAAAAGCTAAGTTTGAGAAAATTATCTCAAACTAGAAAGAAGTTGTTTTTAGAAACATATGAGCTAAGTATTTCTTGGAGTAATATTGAGCAGCGATATAGGGACGCGATTTCATATTAAATCAAGTCCCCAAAAATCATGTAGCCAACATGGACAAATGAAGGTTCCTACTTTTTAGATGATTTATTAGTGCTTTTTAGCATGTATTAGTGGATCCACTTAATAATTCAGTATCTATACTAGCGGCAAGGTATCGGACACTCCTCTTTCAATGTGAGGTAAGACGTTTTACCATCGCTTAGGCTCATAGTGATTGTTGTCAGTTGGAGAATCTCCCATAGAACTATATAACTTTCTTATATAAGTAATATTGAGTTTATTAATGCATTTTATTTAACGAACTAAATTATTTTACTATTTTACTCATACATTCAATGTACTGATGCAAGTTGGCCGGCATCGTCTTATTATGTAGACGTTGGAAATAATGATTAGCGTCCAACGACTCGTTGATCCTGTTTTGAGCATCCAGTGTCAGTGGTGAGCCTTCTTGCATCCGGAGGACTCATTTGGTTCTTTTAGCCTTTTCATTTATAGAATGATGTAGGGTTTGTCCCAACATTCGTCCTACTATTTTAGTGGCTTCATAGACAAATAGTCAGCCAGATAGTCCAGTTTGGGTCTTTATTTATTTTACGATATTTTATGTTGAGACTTAAATGTCATTTTGGACAAGACTTTTATATTAAAATTATTTATGAGATGTTCCTCTTTTTACATTGAGTTAAGCTTTTTGCTGATTTAAGTAAGCTAAGCCAAGGATTCGCTCAAGGCCAGCAATGGTCATTGGTTGTCGTCTACGTCAAGTGTGTAGGCGTTGGGCGTGATTCTTTAGTATGCTCATGACTATGCCAGTAAGTTTATCTTGGGGTCACTTGATCCTAGGTCCCGTGTCCACGTCTCAGGTGTAGCTCGAGGCGTGCTAATTTACCTGATTTTTCTCTATTTTAACTTTTGTAAAACCCTTATAGGCAATTTTAAACAAATTTTTTGAGGTGAATAATTTGGGTTGTCTTTGTTAGAACACCTCAAAAATCTGAACAAAGATTGAAAAAGAGAGAAGTCCAAAGCACGGACTATTCGATAGGTTGTGAAGAGGGCCACAACTTGTCACCGTGCGCGTGATTGTGCACCCAACAAAAGGTGAAAGACCTCGGACCACTAGACGGTTTGTGGAGCTCCACACAAGCCGTGAAGTGGCTTGTCAAGGGGATATACAACCACCATGGCTAGAGTGAAGGATCACAGATGACTAGACGGTCCATGGAGCTTCACACAAGGCGTGAACTTGATCGTGAAAGTGGCTTTCCAGACTTTTAGGTTTGGGTCAAACTTCGGATGATTGTATCTTTCACCCAAAATTATTTAGGTGTCCCATGACCTATCACATTAAAGATATTTTTTTTCTCTTTCAAATGTCACCAAGTGATCCTAATACTGAGCCTTGTGTAAAACCTTGAGCTCAATTTCGTGAATCACTGTCAGGTAGGGCAGCATGACGACCCACTAGATGGGCCACCATTGGATTTACTGATTATGTCAAATATGTTGGATAAGTAATAATATCAAATGTCTTAGCCCAAATCCTACAATCCTTTGGAAATTCATAAACCTTCATAAAATTTATAACTCTTTGAAAAAGTCACAATCCCGAGAGAAAGTAAAAACCCTTCAGAAAAATCACAACTCTTTACAAAAATTACAATCATTTAATCTTAAAAGTTGTCTTCTTTTAATATATTTTATATTTTATAGTTTGTATTATAAAGTAAATGTAATATATGTACAAAATAGGAAGAAGAAGAGGAAGGAGAATGATAAGGAGAAGGGAAGGAAGAATAAAGAGGGAGAGAAAGAAGAAGAGGAAGAAGAAGACGATGAAGGAGAAGGAGAATAAAGAGGAGGAGGAGAAGGAGAGGAAGAATAAAGCGGAGGAGAAAGAGGAGGAGAAATTATTATTATTATTATTATTATTATTATTATTATTATTATTATTGATATATTAATAAAGCCAAAGGCTTATTGAGTATTTGCATTTATTTTTTTATACTTCAATGAAATAATTTTTAATTAGTTTACATAACCATATATTGAAAATTAAATATGAAATCTCCATAATGAGTAAATACTTGAAAAACTAATGTTAGAAAATATTACTTAAAAAAATATTGAAAAATAAAATTCAAAATACTATTATATAAGTCGTACGTTGTAACTTTTATATATTGTAACTTTTTTATCTTGTATATATTATAAATATTATGATAGATAGTGTATTCTGTGTATATTTGGTATTCATTATAAATGTGTATAAATAGTATAATGTAAATGTTCTATAATGATAGACAATTCATTTTGCGTATATTTAACACACATTGTAAGTATATTATAATAACTAGTATATTTTAAGTGTATCTGCTATACATTTTAAGTGTGTATATATATAATATAATATGAGTATTTTTAATTCTTTTAAAGTTAAATAGCTAAAAATACACTATTTATAATTGAATCAAACTTTTCAATTTATAAATATTGATAAAAAAATTAATTATACAATGACACGGTCCGTTAGTCCACTAGAATCTGGACCAATTGATCCAAAAAATTGGGCTAGTAGATTGTGGGCTGAGCCAAACAAAAGTTTTGCACTGTTGAGCCCGGACCAATTCGGTTATTACTGATGCATCCCAGCTTGGGGTTGGAAATCAGTGTAATTTCTTAATGGGCCGGTCTAACCTAGCATAAGCCACTTAATAGGGTTAATGTCAATCTATGATAAACATTTGTAATTTTTTCACTTTTAGGGTTTAGAGGTTGTGCCGCAATTGTGATCTCCTTCTAAACATGAACAATCAGAATAAACATGGGATTCTTTAAGGTATTTATATCTGAAAGTAGTTCTGGTATGTATACTCCCCCCCCCCCACACACACACACACTCTTATGGTCTATGATGTTACTTTTTTGTTGAATTTTTTCATCTTTTTAGAGATGTGAGAAGTGAATATATATACGGGAGGGGAAGGGTTTGTTGAGATTCTTATCTGTAAAACATGGATACTCGTATTATTTTTTATTTTATTAATTGTTCTTTCCCTTTCAGCTTTTTTTTGTTGTTATATGCATGTATTTGTTCTATGATTGTTGTTGGGTATTTTTCTTAAAACCATTTCAATTAATAGTTTTTTAATATATGTGTTTGGAATAAGGGCAGGATAGTAAAAGGTGGATAGAAGCCATTTTGTGATGCAAATAAATTTGATACATTTTTCTATATATGTTAAATCCCTACTTTTTTTGTAAGTGTTATGTTTAATTTAGTTCATCAATGATAGAGATTGCATATTCTATTCAAAAACTAACAATATTATTAGCATTTAAGGAAGTAATTTGATGATAAAACTTTGAAAATGCCTAACATTACATTTTATTGTTTCTGAAGTATCAACATTATTGAATCCTAATGGCAAAAGTCTCAAGCTTTGAATTTATTTGAAATATTTTTTCATCTTAAACTTGTTTGCTTTTATGATATTATCAATGTGATTTAAAGAAATTAATGTTCTTCCACATTTATTTTTTCAAAAGTAAAACTTTTTTTTCTTCACAAAAACTTCCTAAATCTTATACCTATTACATGAATGGAATATTACCTACAAACATTTTCCTTATGGATCGGTTTATAAATATTTGGCGTATAGGGATAACCAAATCAGAAAATGATATTTATATTGAACATGGATGGGAAAAATTTATTAAGGAAAACATCACAGAGCTTGGAGACTTCTTTATTGTTTACTATGACTGAACTAGAATTTTTGAATTTAAACTACTTAGAAGAACTTGATGTGTAAAAAAAGGAGTTGGAGCTATAAAAATTACTGTGAGGGAGGAGGAAGCAGCGGAAATGAATGTTGAACATCAAAAAAGTGTGGAGCCAAAGGAGAATATTAGGGCTAGAGATAGCAGGAACATTTCTTTTTTTTCTGTTAGGGATGAGAATGCCACGGTATAAGAAAAGGAGGATGAATACAAGAAATTTGAAAATACAGAAGAGGTTCCATTAGAAAATGATGATAAGGAAGAAGAAGGAGATGAATACAAAGAAGAGGAGGAAGATACACAAAGGACTGCCATATTCAATAAACGGCACCACGTACCAAAGGGAAACAAAAATTTAAGATCTTTAAATATACTCTTATGTTTCATTTTATATGCAATTCAATTCCTCTCTTGTTAGTATGTTACTACAAAAATGACATCTATGAATACTTAGACATGATATTGTATTCATATTATTGTCATGATATATTTAACGAGATAAGTTTTAAATGATTTTTGGAAAGGTTTAGTTGTTTGGTTCGCTGACAAAACAAGCCTTCTAAGGGAACTTTTTTTAGTTGTTGGAAGAAAAATGAATAATTAAGTTAAATATAATTTTCTAATAATTTTTATATGTGTCAAAAGTCTGATTTCTTTCTTAAAGTCCATGGTCAATAAAAGGCTATCTTGTGGAAAAAATTTATAGACTTACTTTGAGTATCCATGGTATTTCTGTTTATGAGTATGACCACTTAAATTTGATTTTAATTTAGCTAAATGCAAAAGTGTGACTGCTGGCAAGGTGAATAGTTGTCAAGAACAATTTTCTAGAGATATATTTTGAAATGGACGTCAAAATACACCAAAAAAATCCTTACTTTATAACAAAAATACGTTAAAAATTTATTAGTGTCTGGTGCAGGAAGGGTTTCTTGTCCCATGAGTCCAGGAAAAATCATCTGGTAATTGTTAACCTATAACTATTTTAGTTGATTATATTATAGTTCAATCCTATAATATTTTCATTTAACAAATTGGTTTTTCCTAATTTTAGTACATTCCGGCTAATGTGGTGAGAGATTACCAACTTGAACTCCCTTCACGCATGACCATTCATGACTCCGCTGGTGGAGAATTTGAGGCAACACTCGAGATTTGACAAGGTGGTAGAATATGGCTAATTGAAGGGCGGCACAGTTTACGTAAATGGAACCTTGTGGAGAAAAAAATACGTGTATTTGTAAATTTGTGAGAGAGAAACACAACAATGACCTTTACTTACAATTTCACGTTTTCCATGAAGAACAAGGTTTGCATCCCAAAAAGAAATAATTTGTTGCTATTTGATAAGGCTTTTATCATCTTCAGTGTGTTTATGTACCTAAAGATTTTGAAGACAATAAGTATTGTTGTTTGTTCATAGAACATTGAAGAAAATTTAAATTTGTATTGATGGGTCTGGAAGTTTAACCAATTAATTTGTTTTAAGAATAAAGTCTAGTTTATTTACATTCAAATGTTACACCATTATTTGGTCTACAACGATCTATTGAAAACATGGAATGTCAAGGCTTCTGTTGCAAAATACTAAACTTTTTATGTTTTTTTCTTCTCATATAATCTATATCTTAGGTAATCATATTGTACTTGGATTTTACATAATTTCACTTAAAATGCCTAATGCAGTGCGCAACATAGTACCCTTCATGTGGCGCGCGCACAACATATTAAGCAGTGCGCCAGCATGGTCGAATTTTGTATTTCAGAAGCTTGGCAGTTGAGGTTGTACATTAATTAGTTTAATTTCGTAAATATTTGATTGAATAGTCTACATAGATATGATATCTGGACTAAAAGTTCTGTAATATTTGTATAATTGTGTACACTTTCGTGGTCGTTTGAACTCAACAAGTTTCCATCTTCTTTTTTGTTTAATCTTTAATTCTATTTCTTATTAAATTTGTAAATTATGTCTTGATTTTTTTCCATAAAAATTCATAATCCTGATTGGTTTAGAACACTCTTTCTTGTAATAGATTTGGAATTGAAATATAATGTCCTTCAAAGATTAGAATAACTTTTTCCTTGTAGGTTTGAGACTTCTTGGAATCTATATATAGGGTATGTCGTTGAAGATTCTAAAGGATTGTACACTTACTCTATTTTTCATAATGAAAAACTCTCTCTACTTTTGCTTTGAGGATTAGTCTAGCCTAACCTCGTTTGATCCTTGTGTTATTTTTTACTTATATTTTATTTGCTTGTGATTGTGTGCTAGTTAATAACCTACAGTATCTTCACAACATATTTTATCTTGTATTTTCCAATTCTAGTATAAATAGATAAACATGTTAGTTAGGGTTATAGCCTCTTATGTTATTTATTATATGAATGGGTTCTTTGTTTATCTTGCTTATTACAACTTTGTCCCTTTAAAAAAACAAGTCATATTCAGGGTTGGCATGCTTCTATTATTTTCTAATAATATGGTATGTTTTGCTTACTTTATTTTTTATTTAAAGTGAACAATTTTTTTTTGGATTATTTGAGAGTAGTTCACTGTATCATTTGGTTAATTATTTTGTCAAATGGGATCATGATTATCAGTTTGCTTAGTGTTAATAATGCATTAGGCTTTTGACTATATTGAACGCATACGTCAACACTAGAAAATTTGACTCGAGAAAGAAATCTAAGGGCTTAATTACTTAATAACGTTATTAAAGGTAAGATAAATTTTTTATTCAACGCCAGTTGCAATGAATAAAACAAATGATAGAAAAGGGAAAAAATAGTTTCCCAACATAGTAGAATAAATGTGTCATAAGTCTTAAGATCTAAAGAGTACACATATAATATATCGTCTTGCATGAGGTCGCAACTTCGCGTATCAAATAAGAAAATATAATTAAAATTACAATGTAATTATGTTTCTTGACCTAAACAATTTTAATAATATAATAACCTTAAGTTTAACCAAGACGAATAGGCTTAAATTTAGGATGTGATATACAAAGCAAGGTAACGTTAATGCATTCTAACTAGTGTATATTGAAGTCATGGTTGCAAAGTCACATGTCAGTTAGGACAAATAGAATTGATTTACTTAATAAAACCATATGAATAGTTAATAATTTGATTTGTCAAGCACTAATTTATGTCAACTATAAGTTGATAAAAGTGAATGTGTTAGAACTACGTGTTTCAGGAGTATCTCACACTTTTTAATGCATCAGTCGAATCCTTTACCCGATCCATTGTTTTCATTGACTAATGCAAAGAGTCACTTCCTTTTCATGAGACTTTTAAAAAGATAATTGGAACACCATAAATCAATTCTAAGTGACGACTCTATTGTAGTAAATAAAATAATCGCCTCACAATAACATTATTGTAATTGGAGAAATCTGACAAAAAGGGGTGTGACGAATTTATCCAGCAAATGTAATATATCTAGGTGAACACAAATAAGTTGAAATCTTTGAGCAATAATGCAAAATCCTTCTAATGATGATGCTTTTTGCTTCAACTTGGAATGAAGATAACAATTCTTTGATGCACGTGGGATGTTATTAGTGAGTCTCACCAACATGATAATACCATATAATCAGATTGAACATAATATATTTTATTAAATCAATACATAATCTAAGAAAACTTATAGCTCGCTCCAGATAAATTATGTAGTAATTAAGTTATGCAACATAAGTTGTGTAGTATATTTAAGACATAGCTCGCTAGACATAAGATTAGAAAATATTTTTTTAACAACACATAAGTTTTAGTAGAAGTTAAATTATGCAGTACAACATCACTTCTTCTATCTTTTAGAGGATAACTTGTTCTTTCAGAAATTGATCTTTTGCCTCATATGACATGAGTTCTGCAGGGCCTAGGTTTTACATAACTTTTTATGCTTGTTGCAACATAATTTATGTGTTTAGAAATTGAAATTTGAACTCCATACATGTTCCAAAAGCTCGGTCATGTTTTGAGGGCTTAATTTGGCCACTCTTAAATTTCCCGGAAACCACCTTCGAACGGCGAAATGGTTAATAACCTCAATTCTCATAGAGCTATCTACTCTGTTATTATCCAAAATTTAGATATCTATGAAGGTCTTTTTTTTATCATTTTGTTATTTATTGCTAAGCTTATTTATTTCAAATGTTTCATTTTTGTTTACACTACAGTTTCACAATTGAACATCAAAATATCAAGAATGATCCAATATTTTACTAAAATACCTACTGAAATTATTCCATTTAATTAATGAATTCAATATGTTAGGACATAGCTTATAACTAGCATTACTTTCTTTTATTAAGTAGCTAAATTAGTGATAATTGTTCAATTCCAAATGAAGAAAACCTTGTCTCACTTACCATCTAAATACTAGAAACGGATATCTAACTGAACTAAGTTCCATGAACATGCAAATATGTTTTAATGTAATGGTAACTGAGGCAACATCATACTAATACTGAACTACTCAAGAGTAAGTTGAGAGATTGGAGAGGAACTATTAACTCAAATTGAAACACAATCAGAAAGAAAGAGGTGAGGATACTTGGGCATGATGGTTGCTTATGCTTCCTAAGTGGCTATCGCTACGAACTGGTTCAACGACAAAACTTTTACTGAAGCAATTTCATTTTTCTCAACCTACAAACCGTATGGTCAAGAATATCAACTGGCACTTCTTCATTAGTGAGACTTTCTTTCACAACCACACTCTCGAATGGTATATTGATGTCGGATCACCCATACACTTTTTCAGGATGGAAATATGAAAATTGGATGAACTGCTGCTAATTCTGTTGGGAGCTCTAATTCATAAGGCATATTGCAAACCCTTTTCAGGATTCTTTAAGGACCTATATACTTAGGACAGATCTTTCCTTTATTTCCAAATCTAATTACCCTTTTTCTGGGTTACATTTTTAGGAAATCCCAATCAACGATATCAAACTCCAAGTTCCTTCTTTTCACAAGTACGTAGGACTTCAGATGACTATGAGTTGTGCTTTTTCTATCTCTAATCAGTTGAACTTTCTCCATAACCTCATCAACTGAATGGTTCCCAATCAAGTCTGTTTCACCTACTTCATACCAACCAACCAGAGACTTGCATCTACGTCCATATAGGGCCTCATAAAAGGATATCTGAATGCTGGTTTAAAAGCTATAATTATAGGCAAACTCTATGAAATGTAGGTAGACATCCAAACTACCCTTGAAATCGATCACACAAGCTCTCATGATTTCCTCTATGTTGTGAATGGTATAATCTGCCTAATCATCTGGTTGTCCATGAAATGTTGTATTGAGATTTACTGAGTACCAAGACCTTTTTAAAATGACTTCCACAAATAAGATGTAAATTGAGGACCTTTATCTGAGATAATAGAAAAGGGAATCCAATGCAACCTGACTATCTCATTGATAGCATTTGGTGTAGTATTCTGCTGAATCATTAGTCTTAACTATCAATAAGTGAGCTGACTTAGAGACTCTATCAACTATAAACCAAATGAAGTCATGTTGTCTTTGAGTTCAAGGTAAACTCGTAATAATGTCAATGTTAAGTACTTCCACTTCCATATAGGAATTTAAATCTCCTAAGTAACACCTCCCGATTTCTGATGTTCTACCTTAACCTGTTGACCATTAGGACACTTACCCATTACAAATTTTAATGTCCCTCTTCATGTCATTCCACCAATCGACTTCTCTTAGAGCACGTTACATCTTAGTGGCACTTTGATAAATAGAATACATTGAGTTATGGGCTTCTTTAAGGATATGTTGCCTCAACTCACTCATATTTAGACATGATTAAGCGGTTTTGGTAACGAAGTACACCATATCCCCCAGGGAGAAAACCTTCATTTTTTGTTGATGAACTAAACCTTTCAATTGAAGTAATGTAGGATTGTTTTCCTATTTTTTCTTAACCTCTGCTACCAATGAAGATTCTGATCCATTATAAACTATCACAAAACCATCTGACATGTATGTAAGTCAAACTCCGAAGAAACCAAGTCGGTGAACATCGTAAGCTAACTATTTATTTTCTTTGTGAACATGTTCTACACTACCCATGGATAGTCTGTTGCAGGTGTAATCTACTATATTGGCCTTACTCGTATAGTAGAGCTGATTTATGTCATAGTCATTGAGGAATTCAAGACATCACTTGTTACGAAGATTCAACTCTTTCTAGGTGAACACATACTGGAGGCTCTTATGATCTATGAACACATCAACATGAACACCATAAAAGTAATGTCTCCAATTATTTAGGGTAAACACAATGGATGCAAGCTCGAGGACAAGAGTCAAGTAGTTCTTCTCATGGACCTTAATTTGCCTTAAATAATAAGCTATGAACTTACCTTATTGTATCAATACGCAACCTAGGTCGACCCTAGATGCATCATAATCGGCCACATATCCAACTGAACCCTCTACTAGAGTCAAGATCGGAGTTCTATTCAACCTGCTCTTAAGTTCTAATAAGCTTTTCTCACACTCATTTGACCACTAAAACTTGACTTCTTTCTGAGTTAACTTGGTTAATGGGGAAGATTGTAATACTCCGGAAGTCTAAAGCCTAATCTAGGGCATAACATGGGAGTCTAAGAGTTGTAACACTGTTTTTAAGTCAATTATAATATATTTTAGTCGTTTAGGAATTTTTTGAATCAAAACATTAAGAAATGTCCATGACGTCTGAAAACTAGCAAAAATTATACTAGTTGAAGTCCCTATGTTTGGTGAAGGTTTGGGAGGGTCAAATTAAATCCAAAACTTGTAAAAAGACTTTAAATAGGTAAAATGTAGCATAGAGGGTCTAAACTTACAATAACCACTCCCCAACGACCACCCGAAGTGTCCTTGAGGAGGACACCAACATGGGAAGGCAGGCTACAAAAGCAGCCTGCACGAGGCAGGAATTCAAGGGCTGTTGTGCATCACGTAGGCTGAAAAATTTTGCCTCGCGACATGTGCATGCCACGAGGTCCACTGCCTCAAATTTTATTTCAAAAATAGATTCACAAATAAGCGTCGCAATGCGGAACCATTTCCCAGATTCGTCGAAATCGTATTTTAAGCATTTTGACTTCACAAAAAGACCCATTTAAGTGAGGGGTGTTTCGGGTAATTTAGGGGGTCATTATATATAACCTAAGGGTCATTTAAGTCTTTTTTTCATTCACCTAAACCAAATTCCCAAAACAAAACCCAAAAGCTCTCAGCTCAGTCTGCTTTCTCTCTCCCAAAATCCTCCATTGAAGGAAGATCAAATCTTGAAGAAGAAGACAAATTTCTCTAGGATTTCACTTCAATTTAGTGGATTAATATTCATTAATGTATGGGTTATTCACTCTTGGGATTCCTTTCCCAAAGAGGTCCTTTCAAAGTTAAGTGTAGATTGTTGATTAATTTTATGTAATTGAAGAAATTCCATATAGATCATTTCCCTTTCCCCAAATTCCCCAAATCTTGGATCATGCTTATGAATTGTTGGGAATTGAAGAGTTTATTGATTGTTAGACTAGTTTTATCTATTCTAATACATTCATGGATTGCCTAGGATAATGTATCATTGGGATTGGATCTATTTCTTGAAGAATTCATGATGAACCCTTTCCTCCTAACCCTATGTTATGAATTGAAGTTGATTGAGATAGTGATGATTCTATTGACCTAGTTATTGTATTATTTACTATTGAATGATGTTGTTACACCCATTGTTGAATTGAATTGGATGGTTGATGGTAAAGCCTATGATGATGGCTTGTGAAGGAGATTTGGTAAGTTTTGTGATCTCGATTCTCTACTTCAATTGTGATAAATTGTGATTAAATGATGAAGTTGTATTGAAGTATACCTTATGATAAGATTGATAGGGTTGGTATGATGTTGAATTGTAATGTCTTGAACTATGATTTGTGAGGTGTTGGCTAAGATGTAAATGTTATAAGGATGGTGATTACTCATCAATGTGTCTTGTCATGAATGATCATGTAAATGTGCTAACCTCACATGTATGAATTGTAATGAAAAGAAAATACTCCTGCAATTCTTAATGAGATATGATGATGATAACTATATAAGCGATATACCCTATTACCTAAACTAAGTTTTGATAATAATGGAAGACTTAAAGACATTTCTAAAGGGATATTACCTTAGCACTGAGAGAACTTTACAATGGAAGGTGTTGACTTCCCGTAGAAGAAGATTAACCCTATAGTTCCACATAAGGTGTTGACTCCCCTAGAAGGAATACTCAACCTATGGATTCTCATGATATGATGCTCCAAATTCCAAAAGTCATGTAGAGAGTTCATACCATCTCCTAGTTCATTAACTATGTTGCCCCCATAGGAAGACTAGCTAGCGGATCCACCTAGAAAGCTACGTTTATGTTTGGTTCTAATTTGGCCGGTAGACCACCTTCCATCAGTGTAAGGTCTTACAATAACAAATTCCATATTTATCTCTTGTGAGTGTTCCCTAAACTAAAATGAAGTAATGAAGTACAAATCAACTTGGGTGACATAAGAGGTTTGACTTATCCTAGGTAGGGGTATGCGACTATACCTATGCCATGCACTAGTTTGCCTTGAGAGAAGCCTTAGGAGGTTGTTCTTCTGTATGTATATGCTTATAAGTGTACTTGATATGTATATGATGATCGTACATGTAGATGGAACCATATGATGATGAATTCACCTATGAATATATGTTTGGTCTCCCTAAAGTATGATGTTATACACTCTTAATGATATGATATGTGAAGTTTGACATTGGTTATGGTTCTTGTTGCTTTTACTTGATTGAGTAAGGTTATGGGGATATGCTAAGTCATAGCACTAGTGGACTTAATGAGGGTCTATAGGTAATGGTCTTACTTTGGCTATGATGTTACGAACTCTTTATATGCTTAACGATGTTATAGCTTGATGAGAGAGTTGTATTGACTATCTGTTCAAGTATGTTAATACGCATGTTGACTTGACTAGGCTTAGTAGTATTGGTCGTGTCATATACATGGTATTGACTTAATGGATATGTAAGATTGCCTAGTATTGGTTTTTGAAACGTGCATAAGTCTTTTGAAAGTAAATGACATGCCTTAATGAAATGTCCCGCATGATTGTATGTTGTGTACACATATGTGCCCATACTTAGTACATGTGATGTGTTAACCCCATTTCTCCTTTTTTTCCCAAACATTTTAAGTTTCGGTCTTTAAAGGTTTTGCGATGACATTGAAGGAAGGCTTGGAATTCTCACTCTCCAAGTTGGATAGGTCCTCACTACTTCGAGGACAATGTCATTTTCTTTCTTCGTGTATTGATTAGTCTTAAAGATAATATGTTCATTTCCTTTCATTTGAGTATGAAAGATTGTATAGCCTATATGTGGCTTATATGGTATTGATGTATAGACTATGCCCAATTGTTATACTCTTGTGAGATGGTTATGAGAAGAGAAAACATGTTTTTAAGACTATATTATATGTTTTATTTATATATATGTTCAATAAAAGTACAGGACTATGTAATCTTCTTATACGAAGGGTGTATGTATACTCGATATGACTATATTACGTGTATGCGAGAGGTCTATGTAAACCTCAAGATATATATAAAAAAAAGTTTCAATTTTATGCATTTTAAACCTATGAATGTGATGATGTAAGCTAGGAGGCTAGTCTTAGTCCTCTCCGAGGATGACAACGTCGGCTACGTCTAGGGGGTGCTCCCCAGATGTAACAAACTTGGCATCAGAGCATAAGATTGAATATTTTTAGAGTTGATGTCTCACTTAACCATGTATATGAAGATTCTTATTCATAATTATGAAGCGTGCCACACTTATGAATGGGAAACTATATGATGCTTAGGAAATTCTCCTTTTCTTTGAAATCTGATATCGTGCCTCGAGAGTCTTGAATCTATGTTCCCTTAGAATCTAATCCTTTTATTTTGATTATAGGCAATGAAGACTCGAAGAACAGTCACTCGAATGTTTTATAAAGAGATTTCTAATGCGGGAGCTCCTCCCCGAGGCAATCAAGTCCCTCCTCTTGAAGAAGTTGCTAATGATGACTAAGCTCCGGTCAATCCTCTTCCTTTGATGGATGGTACATAAGGGATGACTTTATCGAAATGGCCCAAGCCATTACTACTCAAGCACAAGATGTCACTACTCAAAAAGAAGCCATGACGTCCCAAGCTAACCGGGAGGTTGTACCCCAAGGAAACCAACATGTTGGCACCATGGGATCCCGTTTGAGAAATTTCACAAAGATGAATCCCCCTACTTTCTATGGGTCCAAATTTTAGGAAGACACCCATGAGTCCATTGATGAAACCTACAAGATTCTCAATGTTATGGAGTTGTCTACTAGTGAGAAGGCTGAGTTAACCACCTACCAACTCAAAGACGTGGCCCAAACTTAGTACACCCAATGGAGAGACAATATTACTTTAAGAGGTGGACCGGTGACGTGGGAGATTTTCAAGAAGGCTTTTCTTGATAGGTTCTTTCCTAGAGAGAAGAGTGAAGCAAAAGTGAAGGAATTCATCAACCTTCGTCAAGGAGGTATGAGTGTGTTTGACTACTCTTTGAAATTCACTAAGTTGTCAAAGTATCCTCCTTCTTTGGTTTCCGACCCTAGAGATAAAATTAGTCATTTTGTGGTGGAAGTGTCGGATGACTTGAAAGAAGAATTTCGTTCGGCTTTGCTACATTATAAAATGAACATTTCTCGTCTCATGGTTCATGCTTAATAAGTGGAAGAGACATGGGTTAAGAGGAAGAGTAGAGAACAAAATAAGGCCAAGTCTTTTGACGGTGGTTTTTCAAAAGGAAGGCTTCATATCCAAGACAAGACTAAGTTTAAGAAGAGGTTTTCTAATCAAGTTCCTTCCAAGTTCCCTAAGTCTCGTGATGATAGGGTGTCTAATCCTAAGCCTCAAAAGGAAGGAGTACTAGTTCACCAAACAAGAAGCCTATATGTGCCAAGTGTGGAAAGGGTCACTTCGGTAAATGGTTAGTTGGAAGGGGCAATTGCTTTAGCTGTAGTAAGAGTGGATAAAAAGTGAAGGATTGTCAAAACTTGAAGGGTCAAGACAATGTAGTGGGTAATCTCAACCAAGTGATTCTAATGTTGATTCTCCGAAGAAGAATTGCTTTTATTCTCTCCCTAGAGGTGAGCAAGAGACTTCTCCCGATGTGGTGACCGGTATGTGGAAAGTCTTTTCTATTGATGTATATGCTTTACTTGATATCGGTTGTACCTTGTCATTTGTTACTCCTCTAGTAGCTGAAAATTTTGATATTTTGCCCGATATTCTAAATGAACCTTTCATGGTAACTACCCCAGTAGGTAAGTTGGTGGTTGCAAAGAGGGTGTATATAAATTGTCCTATAATTTTGCCCAATAGAGTTACTCATGTTGAATTAGTAGAACTTGATTTGTTTCATTTTGATGTCATTTTGGGTATGGATTGGTTTCATGCTTGCTTTCCTTCCATAGATTGTAGAACGAGGGTGGTGAAGTTTAACTTTCCCAATGAGCCCATTTTGGAGTGGAAGGGGGGAAATTCTAATCCTAGAGATCATATCATCGCTTGTCTTAAGGCTTGTAAAATGATCTCAAAAGGGTGTCTATGTCACATTGTAAAGGTCAAAGATTTACTCCAAAAATCCTCCCATTGAGTTAATCCCCGTAGTAAGGGAATTTCCGAAGGTCTTTCCTAATGATCTTTGCGGAATCCCTCCCGAACGGGAAATGGACTATGGTATTGACTTGCTACCGGATACCAATCCCATTTCAATTCCTTCTTATAAAATGGATCCGACTGAATTGAAAGAATTGAAGGCTCAACTCAAAGATTTACTAGATAAAGTCTTCATTAGACCTAGTATTTCTCCATGAGGTGCTCCGGTTTTGTTTGTGAAGAAGAAGGATCGGTCTCTTAGAATGTGCATTCATTGATTATCCAACTCAATAAAGTCACTATTAAGAATAATTATGCTCTCCCTCGGATTGACGACTTGTTTGATCAACTCCAAGGGAAAGCTACTTTTCTAAGATTGACTTGAGATCAGGGTATCACCAACTTAGGGTGAGAGGTAAGGACATACCAAAGACGACATTTCGGACTAGATATATTCACTATGAATTCTTATTAATATCCTTTGGCCTCACAAATTCCCCGGTGACATTTATGGACTTCATAAATAAGGTGTTTCAAACTTACCTAGATTCATTTGTCATTGTCTTCATTGACGACATCTTGGTATATTCGAAAAACGAAGGTGAACACATAGAACATTTGAGGGTGGTGTTACAAGTGATTAAGGAGAACTAATTATTTGCCAAGTATAGCAAATGTGAGTTTTGGTTGAGGTTGGTGGCGTTTCTTGGTCATATCACTCTAGTGAGGGGGTTGAGGTTGATCCAAGGAAAATTCAGGCGCTGAAAAATTGGCCTAGGCCATTGACTCCAACCGACATTAGGAGTTTCTTGGGTCTAGTGGGTGATTGTAGTAGGTTTGTCGATGGTTTTGCGTCCATTGCATCTCCCTTGACTACTTTGACCCAAAAGAGTATGAAATTTGAGTGCTCGGGGCATATGAGAAAAGTTTTCAAATTATGAAGGATAGGCTTACTTCTGCTCCGGTGTTTAATGGAGGGTACCAAGGTCTTTGTTGTGTAATGTGATGCTCCCGAGTGGGCTTGGGGTGTGGGCTTATGCAACATTGGAAAGTAATGGCTTATGCTTCAAGACAACTTAAGGTGCATGAGAAGAATTATCCAACTCATGATCTTGAGTTAAAGGTCGTGGTATTTGCCTTGGAAACATGGAGGCATTACTTATATGATGTCCCTGTAGATGTGTATACCGACCACAAAAGTCTTCAATATGTGTTTACTCAAAAGAAGTTAAATCTCCGACAAATAAGGTGGTTAGAATTGTTGAAAGATTACAACATGAGTATTCTCTACCACCCCAGCAAGGCTAATGTGGTTGCGGATGCTCTAAGTCGTATGACCATGGGTAGTGTGTCTCATGTATAAGAAGCCAAGAAAGACCTAGTGAAAGATGTTCCTAGGTTTGCTTATTTGGGTGTTAGATTGGAAGATGCTCCAAATGACAGTTTTGTGGTCCATCATAACTCCGAATCGTCTTTGATGGTTGAAGTGACGCCAAACCAACACCTTGATCAACCATTAATGGAGTCGAAGGAGTCGGTTCTTGATAAGCTTAATGAGTCCTTCTCCTTAGGGGGATGGTGTCTTGAGGTATCAAAGAAGGTTGTGTGTTCCCAATGTAGTTGGCTTGTGGGACCGAATTCTTGAGGAAGCTCATGGATCCCAGTACTCCATATCCGAGTTCGACCAAGATGTACTATGACTTTAAGGAGGTGTTTTGGTGGGAAGGATTGAAGAAGGAATAGCGCAATTTTTTGCTAAGTATCCAAACTGCCACCAAGTGAAAGTCAAACATCAAAAGCTGGGTGGTTTGCTTCAAGAAATCCAAGTTCCTACTTGGAAGTGGGAAGACATTAATATGTATTTGTGGTAGGTTTGCCTTAGACACAAAAGCAATATGACTCCATATGGGTGGTTATGGATAAATTGACCAAATCTGCTCATTTTATTCCCGTCAAGTCTACTTACTCGGCGGAGGACTATGCAAGGATATTCATAGATGATATTGTGTGTCGCCATGGTATTCTGTTACCCATTATACCAGATAGGGGTCACAATTCACATCTAGGTTTTGGAGGTCACTCCATAAACGGTTGGGCACCAAGGTGAAGCTAAGCACCGTTTTTCATCCCCAAAATAATTGTCAATTAGAGCGTACTATTCAAACCCTTGAGAATATGCTTAGATCTTGTATTATCGATTTCAAAGGAAATTGGGATAAGCATTTGCCTTTGGTTGAGTTTTCTTCCAACAGTAGTTACCATTCATCTATATCTATGGCTCCTTATAAAGCGTTGTATGGTAAGAGATGTAGATTTCCTATTGGATGGTTTGAAGTAGGTGAATCTTCACTTTTGGGTCCGGAATTAATCTATAAGACTTTGGATAAGATTATTACTATTATTATTATTATTATTATTATTATTATTATTATTATTATTATTATTACTATTATTATTATTATAAATATTATTATTAATACTACTACTATTATTATTATTATTATTACTATTATTATTATTATTATTAAAACTTTTATTATTAGTATTATTATTATTATTATTAGTATTATTATTATTATTACTACTACTATCATTATTATTATTATTACTATTATTATTATTATTATTATTACTATTATTATTATTATTATTATTATTATTATTATTATTATTATTATGATTTTGATTATGATTATGATTATGATTATTATGATTATTATTATTATTATTATTAATATTATTATTATTATTATTATATTTGTTATTATTATTATTATTATTATTATTATTACTATTATTATTATTATTA
>NC_028641.1:62664716-62667940 GCF_001406875.1 Solanum pennellii
GTGAATTAAATGTGGTTCCATAATGAGCTCTTAATAAATTGAAATGTAAAGACCATGTTATGATTGGGAGAAGGATGTTCCTCCTATGAACGTGACAAGAGCCTTTGTGTTTGATGCATATAAGAGTGAGTGAATAAAGGTTTTGCTTTCTTGGGTTGCATTAAGTGCTAAATGGTTTGAAGTTGTGTTCCTTGTAATTTTGGTGCATTGACTTCTATATGATGATATTTTGAATATTGTGAGATGCTCTATGATTCATTGAAGTACTTGATGTGTTTACACATGTCCCAAGTGTCATTCGAGGATGAATGTTTGCAAGTGAGGGATATTGTAAGACCCCCAAAGTGAATTAAGGTGTCTAGAGCCTCACTTGTGCCTAATAAGCTTGTTAATATGTTTATTAAGTGTTTTAAAACATGCATGATTGATTTGTACCGCCAAAATGAATTAAGGTGTATAGAGCCTCACTTGTTCCTAATAAGCTTTTTAATATGGTAATTAAATGTTTTAAATCATATATTATTAATATGAAGTCATTTGGAAGTCAAACATCCCAAAATGCCCAAGACGTTCGAAATTTAGCCCTTGAGACGTGCATGGGTGTCTTGGTGTGTCTTGACATGTTTGTTTTGGGTAAAGCTGATCTGGAAGGTCCATAACATGTTAATGAATGTATTGTAGTTTGAAACGTCTCGACACGACTCACCAAGGGCCTCGCAAAACTCCCTCAAGGAGGACACAAAGACTGCCTTGGCAGTGGGTACCTAGGCTTGCGAATGACGGTCAGTAGGCTGACCTACGCCCCGTTGATGGGGAGGCATCGTTCCAACACTTATACTGGTGAAGGCTCAAGCCAGTTGACAAGCCTCAGACCCAATCAACGGCCAAAGTACGGTTCGATGGTAGGCGTCTATGCAGCCTTTGTCAACTGTCAAACGTACTGCTTTATTAAAGGGGTGAATGGGAAATTCACCCCACGTCCCAACATGAACCTAGATGGTTTATTTCATTATTTTTTGGTATTTTAAGTTTGTTTTAACATCAAAATCTCACACACAAATTCATTCTTTAAATTAGACTTTTTCCTCTCAAACCAAACTATGTCTAGAAACCTCCATCTGAGATGAAGCTCAAGAACAGCCATGGTGATGGATTCTAAAGGTTTATTTATCTAATAAGGTATGGTTATCCTTCATCTTTAGATATACATTCATATAGAGAGCCATTCAAAGATTTTTAATGAGAAATTGTGATCAAATTCTCTATCTTCCAATCTAGCCATTGGTTCCTTCTCAAAATGATTTCAGAAGAATAATGTTAATGAATTGATGATGATATACTGTTTTGAATGTGATTTTAACCAATTCCATGATGAACCCATGGTCACTCTGAATCTCAATCTAATATACAATGTATTATCATGTGATTTTGTTGCTAGAATGATTGTTATGAGATTCAATTGTGATGAATTGACGTAGATACTGCCTATAATATAATGTGATGATGAATTAGGTTTAATTGAAACATTGTGAATATATTCTTGTTTAATTGGTAAGGATTGATCTAGGTTCTTGTAGCCTTTATAGATTGATAATGTAATGTACATGATGTGATCTCAATGCTAGGGTAGATAAAACATGATTTCGTTGAGGTTGTGATCTCTTTAGCTACTTCCCTATATTTGTATTGTTAATGAATTATGAATATTTATCATTGATGATAAAAAAAATGGATATTGGTTAGTGATCAATGTCTCTCTACTTTATATTGGACTGGAGATGTAGTGTACATGTTAGTATCATGATCTTGTTGTGGTTTATGCATGATTTCATCCATGTTAAGATATATTTAGCTACTTACCTATATTGGTAATTTTTATGGATTGTGATTATTGATCAATGATGATCAAAGGTTAATGAATTGGTAAGATAACTCTATTCCTCTACTTTTCTATAGTATTGTGGATAAAACTGGCCTTGTATGGCATTGTGTGGTATGGTTCACTTATGGTTNTCCGGCCTCTTCCTCGTCCCCGTCCCCTTCCCCTCGCCATTTTCTCGTGCACTGCGTAGGTTAAGTAACCTACGCTGAGAGCATTTTGGGAGAGAAGAAGTTTTTTTTTTTATTATTATTATTATTTTATAAGTATTTTTATTATTGTTATTATTTTATATTATTATTATTATTACTATTATTATTATTATTGTTGTTGTTGTTGTTGTTGTTGTTGTTGTTATTACTATTGTTATTATTGTTATTATTCTTAATATTATTATTATTATTATTACTGTTATTATTAATATTCTTGTTATTATTATTATTGTTGTTGTTATTATTATTATTGTTGTTGTTGTTATTAGTATTATTATTATTATTATTGCTATTATTATTATTGTTATTAAGATTATTATTATTATTATTATTATTATTAGGATGATTATTATTATTATTATTATTATTATTATTATCATTATTACTACTACAACAAATACTACTACTATTATTATTATTATTATTATTATTATTATTATTATTATTATTATTATTATTATTATTATTATTATTATTATTATTATTATTATTATTATTATTATTATTATTATTATTATTATTATTATTATTAGGATGATTATTATTATTATTATTATTATTATTATTATCATTATTACTACTACAACAAATACTACTACTACTATTATTATTATTATTATTATTATTATTATTATTATTATTATTAGGATGATTATTATTATTATTATTATTATTATTATTACTACTACTACAAATACTACTACTATTATTATTATTGTTGTTGTTGTTGTTTTTATTATTATTATTATTATTATTATATTATTATTATTATTATTACTATTATTATTATTATTGTTGTTGTTGTTATTCTTATTATTATTGTTATTATTATTATTATTATTATTATTATTATTATTGTTCTTATTGCTATAATTATTATTATTGTTATTATTCTTATTATTATTGTTGTTGTTGTTGTTATTAGTATTCTTATTATTGTCATTATTATTATTATGATTGTTATTATTATTATTGTTGTTGTTGTTATAATTATTATTATTATTATTGTTATTATTATTATTATTATTATTATTATTATTAAAATTATTATTATTATTATTTATATTATTATAATAATAATAATAATAATAATTATTATTATTATTATATTATTATTATTATTATTAAGATCG
>NC_028641.1:62670527-62695298 GCF_001406875.1 Solanum pennellii
ATGGTCTATGTCTACTTCTTATGAAGCACTTGTATTATTCTTTTTTTAAGTTGTCACTTGTAATTATGAACAATTTCACAAAAAAATTGTATTTGGCTATGAATTTTTTTCGTAGCAAATATTTTAATTATTCACTACAAATTTTAAGTCGTCGCTATTTAACACCTTACATATTTTGTGACAAATTTTTGTTGTCACTAAATTATAGATTGATTAGAGACAATAAAATATTTGTCACCAATTATTTATATTATTAGTGACGAAATAAATGCCATAATTAAATATAAAATTTTAAAGCTAAAATTATAATATTAACTACGAATTCTAATTTGTCGATATTGTAACAATATTTTTTTTAGATAAGTTTTTTTTTGTGTCCAAAATTTAATAAATTATTAGACAAGAAATATTTTGTCATGAATTAGATACATCAATAGTGATGAAATAATGTGTCACGGATAACATTAAATTCGTGACTTACACTACTTAACAAATGACACCAATTGATTTTTTTGTGGGAAACTTTAGTGGACAAAACATTGCTACGAATTTTTATGTTTCGTCACTAAAAGTATGTGTCTCATATATTTAAGCACGAAAAGTAAATTTTTTACTAAAGGCGAATAATTAGTGAAGAATTTGATGCCGTAGTTTTTCATGAATAACGTACACTATTAGTGACAAAAAAATGTGTCACCAATAACTTTAAATTCGTGACTAACACCATTTAACAAAATGAAGCCAAATAATTTTATGGTGGGGAACTTTAGTGGACAAAACTTTGCTACAAATTCTTACGTTACATCATTAAAGACTGTGTCTCAAATATTTAAGCACGAAAAATAAATTTTGTCAATAAAAGTGAATAGTTAGTGAGAATTTGATGTCATAGCTATATATCATATTTGTTGTAGTGTGAAGTTGTTGGTAAACTTGCAACATGATACCACTATTTTTGATGAGCATATGATTTTATGGTAAAAGGCTTGATTGTATGCCAATAAACTCCATGAATATATACACAAGTCTCAATCCGACCCACTTGATATCAAGCCTATGATGCATGGTGTTCCTCAACAAGGAGATACTCTAAGTATGTAAACATTAACTTTATTTAGTTATTAAAAAATATTTTTTCAATTTTTTACAGTGATTGTGGTCTGTACACATCTCTATTTGCTGAATACATACGTAATGAAGTTATTGATATGTCTTCTATTGATATCGATGCAACGTACAATCGTCAAAGGTATGCCACAATCCTATGACATTATGGAAAAACAACGAATGAAGAGAGCACAATAAGTGAGAGTGAAGCTATTGGTACGATTGGTAGAAAATATGGTGGACATCGCATAGCAAAAGAACATATTCCAAATACCAACAATTACCTACACCAAGACCACAAGAAACTTGAAATAGTTTATTTCACCTTCTACTCTTTTTTGGAACTACATATTTTGTAAGCTTTTGAACAATTTGTTTGTGTTCAAGTGTTTCATGATTTATAATATCATATGATTTCTTCCAGTTATACCGTCTACATACGAAAAACTGATTGGTTTTATAATTTAAGGATATCAGTAATATACAAAAATCATACCATTTGAATTCACTATTTCAAAATAGCAGTGGGATTTCAAACTGTACCCTCATTGGATTAAATATGTATGAAATAAGATTAACAAATGTATGAATCTGTCTTCACTTGTTGGTTATTTTAATTTCAAGATACTATTAATATACCGAGTTCATACCATATGGATTCACTATTTTAAAATATCAATGGAGTTTCACTGTACCCTTATTGGATGAAATATGTACGAAATCTGATTACTACTTGTATGAACAAGACTTCACCTTTTGAGTTGGTTTTTTGTATGAAAACTGTTTTAAACTTTAGTATGAATGTCGACTAACTTTCACGCAAATATCATCCATACAAATTTCTACTTTTTTGGAACTACATGTTTTTTTTTGAACTTTTGAATAATTTGTTTGTGTTAAAGTATTTCATGATTTATAGTATCATATGTTTTATTTTAATTATACTGTCTGCATACGAATTACTTATTGGTTTCTGTAATTTAAGGATACTAGTAATATGCATATATCATATCATTTGGATTCACTATTTCAAAATAGCAGTGAGATATCAAATTGTACCCTTATTGGATGAAATATGTATCAAATATGATTAATACATATGTGAATATGTTTTCACTTGTTGGTTACTTTAATTTCATGATACTATTAATATACAGAGTTAATACCATACATATTCACTATTTTAAAATATCAATGGGGTTCATTATACCTTTATTTGATGAAATATGTATGAAATCTGATTACTACTTGTATGAACATGGCTTCATCTTTTGATTTGTTGGATTTTTGTACGAATACTGTTTTAAAGTTCAATATAAATGTCGATTAATTGTGTGTAATTAAAAAGGTACTAATTTTATATGAATTTTGTCAAACTACTTATTTGCAATTATGCATATTTATACGAAACTGATGAATATTATTTGAAATTATTTTTTTGTTGGTATAAATATGTTTGATATAAAATAAAATTAGTATTGAATGAAACTTGAATAAGATTGGAATAAAGTGTGTGTTAATGTTATTTATACTTGGACAACATTTAGAAACCAAATCATTAAATACTCATGATACCAAATGCATTCCATAAAATAAAAAATGTGAAAAAAAATAAATAAATAAAACATTGTCAAACATTATGAACAAATAAACCATCATTATTTTTGCACATAATAATTTAACACGTTAATCTGTTGTAGACAAGTTGACAATATCTTCTGCCATCAGCAAACCTCTTCCATCATTCAAGTTGCGGTCTTCCTACTGATCTCTTTGGAGCGGGTGACATCAATTTAGGTTCTGAAATATAACTTGGTATATCCCATGTACTCTCGCAGGGGATAAGTTCAATAGGGAAGACATATGCATCTTTAAGATCTTCAGGCTATAAAAAGTAGACCAAAAATGTGTTTCATGCAGTCTTCTGTATCTAAGAAATGTCATTCCATGCGCACATGATATCGCATTATGTTGAAATATTTCGTAACTACACATCTTTGTATTTAAGATTACTATGTACTTCTTTGATCCTTCAACAACAATATGCATATC
Source organism: Solanum pennellii (assembly GCF_001406875.1). Classification (NCBI taxonomy): domain Eukaryota; kingdom Viridiplantae; phylum Streptophyta; class Magnoliopsida; order Solanales; family Solanaceae; genus Solanum; species Solanum pennellii. The sequence continues at coordinate 62,673,687 of NC_028641.1, forward strand.
AACCGTTGATGGTATCACCTAAAACACAAAACAATGCTCATTAAAAACCGTTCCAAAAAAAGAAACCACTAATAATTGGGAACTTAAATACATTTAAATATTATTGAATATAGGAGAAAACGTACCTTCATACTGCTAAACAAATCAATACTTTTCTGGAGCATAAGATCATTTTTTTCCAGCTCATATCTGGTTTTTGCAGCCTCCTCGTTGTGTTTTTGAATCCATCTTTGAACTGTTACCCTCATAAATTCAAGAAGTGAAATCCCTTACAAGCTCCTTGCTATCCTGTTAACATTATTCAATGACTCAGCTATGTGTGAAGTTATGGTCCATGTTAGCTTACATTTTAAATATACCCTTGACGATTTGTTATAATCGATATCATATAAATAACTTCTTATTCTCGGATCTATCTGGTCTATTATTCTCATAATCGCTTCAAACTGTTGTATTGTATAAGACTTTGCCTTGTAAAAAATAGCTTCTTCAAATCTTCTGTATTCTTATAGAAGTTCTTCAATACATTACAATATAAGTGCCATATGCAAGAAAAATATTCCAATTCAGGATATACTCTCGCAGTTCCTTTCCATATGCTCTCGTTTTGATCTGACATAAAACATATTGTTGTCACTAATCCATGTGCTTCCCTAAACTGTTCAAAGAACCAGGTTCACAATACATCATTCTCAGAATCCACTATGGCATAAGCTAGTGAAAGTATATGATCTGATGCATTATTTAAAAAAAACATCATACAAATTGGAAACACACTTAATATCATATTTTATAGGATATAAGTGTAAAATGTATACGGGATAAAAAATACCTCCTGGATCCATGGTGCTTACAGTCAACATTGTACCACCATATGAGCCTCTCAAAGCTGCCCCATCAACAACTAAAATTGGCCTACAATACCCCCAATCTCTAATTCATGCTTCTACAGAAATAAATGCCAATAAGAATTTATCACATTCATTCCTTTCTAATTTTAAGATCGACATAGGATATGTTTGCTCCAATATGTATAGATAATTTGAAAGTTTTTTTTGTTGTTATAATTAATTATATAATTAGATATCTGAAAATAATAAAATAATAAATATATCTATTGGATACAGAAAGGATATCGATAAAAAAAAACAGAAAGGATATCGATCGGATAAAAAAAGGATACTGAAATACCAATTAAATTCAAATTATACACAAAGTAGATATCAATTGGATACAGAAAGGATATCATATTATACTGGAAATTCTTTCTATAAAAAACTGCATGCTAAATTTTTCATTGGTTAAATTCACAAAAATTCGGCTCATGAAATAAAACACAAAATTTAGATCGTAAAATCTGGAAGTTTGGCATATGACTCAGCCAGTTCTCCGCGCACCAACTTTATTATTTTTTCTTTTGCTCTCTAGGCATGCCTGTATGAAAACGTAACATCATGCAATTTCAACATGTATTTCGCTATATATTTTGGAGTTTATATGAAAGATGGATCAATAAATTTATCCATTATTAAAACAGCTACAACGTCATTTATTCCTTGATGCCTTGCATACACTATATTCTAACGGAACAAGTGTGTTCAACATTGTACTTTCTGATTTTGAATAACTTTTGATTTATTCATACATGATGATTTCATCATCCAAGAACAATTATCAACAAGACACTTCAGGTAATAAATGTTTCAAAAAATAAGAAAAGATTCATTAAAAACGAAAATGCCATATTCACTCAAAAATAAATACACAGTAAAACAATAAAATAAACCTTTACCAAGATGAACTAGAACGAGATACAAGAAAATTAAATTTTTTGACAACTCCAAATAATAGCATCACCTCCATAAGTATTCCTTTATCTTTGTAAATCTGATTTCAGCTACAAGTAAGTTAAAATGGTCATTGATTACTCCATCTTTTTCATCAATATTTTCATCGACATCCCCATCTAAATTCACTCCTATCAAGCGGATGGAATTGTTGGAGTAATAATCAAAGTTAGTTAGTGTTCTACTAACTACGGAATGTCTCCTATCCGAAACAACTACAGAATCTTCATTATCCATTTCAATATTCTTCAAATTTATGCACAATGGATATTTCGTAAAGAAATCTAAATTAACTTTCTTTTGATATAAAATACCTTCACACCAACATCATCGTGGATACTAACAGGTGGACATCTATCAATAACTATATATTTTATTTCCATATCATTTATATTAATATCTATCATAAGTTGCGATGTTACCGCAGTTACTAAACCACTATAAAAACTAGACGAATAATATATAATCTCCTCCATCTGAAAATTAACATATTTTCCTGTTTCATTACAATAAACTAAACAATAAGTATAACGTAATACAAAGTAAATAAAAATTTATTAAATAATATTACTTTTCATTCCAAAAACAATATAAAACATAATTCATACTAATATAATATTTCACATTTCATAATCACTTAATACACATTTTATATAACAAAATTCCAAATACAATACAAATTTAAATCTTCATTATTTTATCATAAAAATATCATCCAAACATTACACTACAAAACAGAATTCATACAAAAAAAATTCACATTTCATAGCCACTGAATATACATTTCATACAACAATCATCATGTTTACCAAATTTATAGAATTTTCATACAAAATAATGCATTACTATCACACAAAAATATACACAAATGACAAAACCTTTATAATTAAAAAAAATTCAAATTGCATGACGACTTAAAACACTTTTAATACATTTCTTCAAAATTCTAAATAATTTTTGTTACACATTACTGAACACACTGTCATGTCAATTTTGTTAGATTTTTACTAACAAATTCACTCAACATTATACATTTAATTTATATTTTCAGAAAAAAAATTACTCAAATTTTCAATTTTAATAGAACAAAAACATTTATACTCAATTCTTTCATATATTGCACTAATTTCTCACTAAAACATGGTTTTGCCAGTATACAAATTAATCAAACATCAAAACAAAACTTACCAAAAAGCATTATGAACAAAACTAACAAAATTTGTATTATGAACAAAAATTAGCAAAAATGAATTCGGACCAATCGCTAAACAATAATAAATACCAACAACAAGGATTCCATTTTTTACTATGTTTAATTAATATTGATACGTAATTGTTCATCACAATAAAATCATGATTTTTCAAAGAAAAAAAAACTTCAATTACTACACAATGAGATGACTTTTTGCAGAATTTTTGAAGAGAGAGAAATGTATCACAAAAAAGAGGATAAAATCAAAATTTTAAATTGATTTTAACTGATTTGAGAGAATTAAAGAAACTAATCAATCTTAATTATTTTGAATTCCTTATTGCGTGCAAATTATTAATTATCTACTAAATTAAAACTAAATTTACCCCTATATCTTCTTTTACCTTTTTCATTCAAAAGTGTTTTTTTAATCTTTTTATTTATTAAAAAATAAATGTTTTCAATTATTAAAATAAACATTTTTTTTTATAATATGACTTGAAATATTTAATGTTATATACTGAAAGTCTAACTCTAATGCTATCCAAGTGTATTTAACTATTTTTTGCAAAGTCGCTTATCTCTTACCGAATTGAAAGACCTAGACTCCCTCATATCTTGAAAGAAACTTAAAGCAAAGTACTCTTTCTACTTTATCAGGTAACTTAGAACCTTGTTTAGCAGTAACCCATTTTGATTGTTCAGCTTTGCACGCCTATAGTATAAAATTCGTATTTAATTGTAGAAAAATCAAAATTACAAGCTGTTTAATTCTTTCGAAACTAGAAACATGAAACTACGAAATATTAAATATGTCTAAACAATTTCCTTTTCACAATTTTAATTTTCAAGGTTGAATTCATTTCTGATGGTGAGATCTTTTTGTCTTTTGATTACTCCAAGTGTGTTTTCGCCAATGTAACCTTCTTTTTTTTTCTAGAGCCACGTTGTGAAATCTCGATTTCCATTGAGACAATGTAATTTAGTGACCGAGATGCGCCATACCCTTGTCCTGAGATCATGGAGAACAAGCAACATTTGCACGCAAAAATTCTCACCTTGAAAGTTCATCACTTGTTAGAAAGTCGTTGGACGCTTTTCATCATCTACTAGAGTGGTCGTTAAAAAAAATGAATGATGTCATAGACAATTTCTCCGGTAATGTCACAACAGAAAAATTTCTCCTTCTGAAATCTTCTACTCATCAAAATATTGTTGTTGGCACCCCTCCTCGTCGTGATGAAAATCTTAGCAGCTAGTGCGTTCTTTCTTTCAGGTTTGGTGAGGTTCTCTATATGTCTGGCTATTGGGAGTGGATAGAGTATGTGCTTTCCCACTGCGAGGATACTTTGTATACATCAAGACATCAGATGCTATATTTTCCTCAATGTTCACATACGACCACAACGAAAATGTTCTCTAGGCCTTTTGCGAGAATTGGCATCCATCCACCAGACGATCTCTACCTTCGTCGAAGAGTTATCTATTTCATTATGCAATTTGAAAACCAATGGAGGTATTCCTGTTCATGGTTCCTTTTATTATGAAGTTATATCCTCGACTAAGGAGTTGACACATGTAGATGATCAAGGAAAGTATTTTCTCCCAAGAAGCTGCTCCTTCTTGTTTTGGGCGTTCTACCAACTTACCAAATGTGCCATCAAAGAAGTCTCATTTTGAGAATGGACAAAGTTTTGGTTTAGGATGTTGAGAAAATATGTCGAGTCTTCACCAAGGAAGTCTCAGAATCATACAATACCAAGGATGAATCATGATCCTTGTGGAAATATTGAAATGAGCTTTTTTCCTCGAACTGAAGAAGAGAATGCTCCTTTTTCAAGCTAGGTGTAGAAGAATCAATTAGAGATAGACTTATCTGGCGTCTTTTCTTGCATGTTGGCTTTGCAAGTTTGTTCTTCTTAACAAGAAAGCTAATTGTGTTCGTGCTAGTGTCTTAAAAGTTGCAAGCTTGATGTCTCATGGAGAAATATTTTTTGTGGCAATTTCAGTCCTAGCAAGCATCTATTGTGGCATTAAAGGTATATCCACTTCTTTAAACTTGGGTTCTTGCAACACATTACTTACCCTCCATTATGTATATGGATGGATATATGAGTATTTTGAGACCTACTTTCGTGTTACCCCCCTCTCAACGAGGTGTGCGAATATGGAAGATTTTTGGAGACAAGATGGTGAAACATTTTGACCTTGTTGACCCTCTCAAGTTATTTCAACAAGTCAATGTGCATAACCTGTACAATCTGGCCATGCTATAAGAAAAAGAGTTGCATATTGATCATAGTGATAAATTGTCCACTTCCTGGAGTGATTTCCTAATACGCTTTCGTTCAACTTTTGTCACTTTGAGACTGGTTGATGAGCTCATTGTGGAGGCTTATAGACCTCACCGATTTAGTAAAAAATTTGGATATTGTCAAGACGTTCCTGGTGCATTCATAGAGCACTATTATAATGGTTCACTACTAGCTTTGGTGCAGCTATTAGATTCATGTGTTCATCTTGGAAGATCTTCGAAGATCACCATACCAATGCGTCCATCCAATAAGGGTTATTTAGTGACTAGTGAGTATTCAAATTGGTGGCCGTCCCACCGAGAGATTCTGCTGAGATGAAGTAGCCACATAATTTTGAGAGGTACGAAAAAGGATGATGCTTCTTTACCAACCAAAAGAGAACAACTTCAAAAAAAGCTTCCTCGCTCATTAAAGTCCAAAATGACACCAAATATCCCTCCACAATATGTTAGAGTCGTTTCCAAGTCTAAAAGCTAGAAGGGCAAGGCTACACATGTGGATAACGGAGTTAAGGGTCCTTTACAACCTCCCAAAACTGCCAACATCACTGATAAAGAGGTGATCGACATAACTCTCACGAGGAATAATCCTTCCAGCTCATCGAACAAAGGTGTTGTAAGGTTACTGGGCATTGCACCATCTTGTAGTAATACGTCAAAAACATCTTTTTCACTCCATGAGATTGACATTAGTACTAGTGCAGCCTCTAGCTCCAATGAGAGCAATGTTATACAAGCGCTACATTGGAAGCGTTTGAAGAAAAAGCCTAAGGACTTGAACACACAACAATGCATGTTCGCTAAATTAGAATTCAATTAATATTGATACTATGATCTTTGAAGATGGTTCTGCTGGTTCTACAATGTCCTTGACCGAATTGGCACATAAGGTAAAAGTCACCTCAATATTTCTTTAGACTTGCCTCCTTTTTTTTTAATCATTAAATTTTAATTCTATTTTTAAATTATCCAGTTGGGTCTTGGGGACATTCCTAGCGATGTAAATGTATTTGAAGATTGTATCACAAGCTCGAACTCCCTCAATGTTGCAAAGAGTTCTCACCTCTCTCCTGTTGAAGTTAACAGTCAAGCTACAAAGATTCAATTATGTTTAGGTGGGAATAGTTCGGTCAAAATCAGACCGATTTCACTAAGAGCTTGTCAGAAAGGCTATCCCGTGAAATGACAAAAACGATGGCCCTTTTTACTGGAAAAGGTTGAAACTTCTCAAGATATATCAACTACTAATGTGGAGGTTGTTTAAACTTCTCAAATTGGATGTTCAGATGTTTCCAAGGATTTGGTCCGCCCTTTACTGGGAACTACCTCTAATTTTGAACCACAAAAGACTATTTCCAGCTTCAAATTATCTTACATTTCTGGAATGTGGCGAACCTTATGTGAGTGTATCACTCAATTCTCTGTTAAATCTTCATAGAACCTTAGAGAGTTGGAGGCAAGTGTTGCCTTGATTCTTAAAGGTCCTCGAGAAGTTAATATCATCATGTTAGGACCGAAAATAAGCAGGTGTAAACGTGGAAGCTAGCAATGCAAACCTCGAAAGACCACAAGTAAGAAGACAACGAGATATATACTAAAAGACACAAAGATTTAACGTGGTTCGGTCAATCGACCTACGTCCACAAAGGAGATGAGCAATCCACTATAAATATGAGAGTACAAAATACAGAGAGAAACAACCTCAATCAATTCAATCGGAATACATGGGAGGTTCACACAAGTGATAACGTATCAAGCTTGTGACCCACAATTTCTCCCCTAACCAAAAACTCTCAAAGCCCTTAAGACTACATTGTGAATGCTGATTAAGTTAGAAGGAACACGCCTCTATTTATAGAGTCCTAAACCTTTTCCTACAAGAAAAGGATTCGTCAATCCAAAACCTTTTCCTAAAAGGAAAACCTATTTATGGTAAGAAATCAGGGCAAATAAAACCCAACAAATCTCCCCCTTTGCCTGAATTTCTGACAAAATAAATTTGTCCACCTTCTTTACTTAATCTTCAACAACTTGCTTCTCCTCTCCATAATCTCCTTTGCAAAATCTATGTCTCAACACAGAAAACCTCTCTGAAACAATTTCTCCAACAAAATCTTCAATAGTGTCAAAAACGTTGCGGCCCGCCAAGATGAACACTTCTTTCTAACCTGGTTCAATAATCGATTATCAAACCACTAAACCTGACTTCATCATTGAATCTGGCTCTGATACACTTGTTAGGACCGGAAAATAAGCAGGTGTAAACGCGGAAGCTAGCAATGCAAACCTCGAAAGACCACGAGTAAGAAGACAACGAGAAATATACTAAAAGACACAAAGATTTAACGTGGTTCGGTCAATCGACCTACGTCCACAAAGGAGATGAGCAATCTACTATAAATATGAGAGTACAAAATACAGAGAGAAACAACCTCAATCAATTCACTCGGAATACATGGGAGGTTCACACAAGTGATAACGTATCAAGCTTGTGACCCACAATTTTTCCCCTAACCAAAAACTCTCAAAGCCCTTAAGACTACATTGTGAATGCTGATTAAGTTAGAAGGAACATGCCTCTATTTATAGAGTCCTAAACCTTTTCCTACAAGAAAAGGATTAGTCAATCCAAAACCTTTTCCTAAAAGGAAAACCTATTTATGGTAAGAAATCAGGGCAAATAAAACCCAACAAATCTCCCCCTTGGCCTGAATTTCTGACAAAATAAATTTGTCCACCTTCTTTACTTAATCTTCAACAACTTGCTTCTCCTCTCCATAATCTCCTTTGCAAAATCTATGTCTCACCACAGAGAACCTCTCTGAAACAATTTCTCCAACAAAATCTTCAATACTGTCAAAAACGTTGCGGCCCGCCAAGATGAACACTTCTTTCTAACCTGGTTCAATAATCGATTATCAAACCACTGAACCTGACTTCATCATTGAATCTGGCTCTGATACCACTTGTTAGGACCGGAAAATAAGCAGGTGTAAACGCGGAAGCTAGAAATGCAAACCTCGAAAGACCACGAGTAAGAAGACAACGAGAAATATACTAAAAGACACAAAGATTTAACGTGGTTCGGTCAATCGACCTACGTCCACAAAGGAGATGAGCAATCTACTATAAATATGAGAGTACAAAATACAGAGAGAAACAACCTCAATCAATTCACTCGGAGTACATGGGAGGTTCACACAAGTGATAACGTATCAAGCTTGTGACCCACAATTTCTCCCCTAACCAAAAACTCTCAAAGCCCTTAAGACTACATTGTGAATGCTGATTAAGTTAGAAGGAACATGCCTCTATTTATAGAGTCCTAAACCTTTTCCTACAAGAAAAGGATTAGTCAATCCAAAACCTTTTCCTAAAAGGAAAACCTATTTATGGTAAGAAATCAGGGCAAATAGAACCTTAGAGAGTTGAAGGCAAGTGTTGCCTTGATTTTTAAAGGGCCTCGAGAATTTAATATCATCAACCCTTCTTCTTGAAGATCTTTTTATGAAACATAGAGATTACTATGTTGCAAGACTATCCACTTCTCAAAAGATAATAAAGGATTCTCATCAAGAGTTGCATTCTGTTGAACAACAATGTCTTGATACAACAAATAAGGAGAGTATAAACATGGACAAATAGTTGGAAGAACTTCAAAAGGTCATTACTAGAGATGAAAAAGAGCTAAAAGTGTGGACTTCAATCAAGAAGAAAACCATCTCACCTATTGAAGATCATCAAAATAGGTTGTCTGAAAATCAAGGACTATCAAAAACCGTGAAGATGAAATTCATGTCATCGAGAAAATCATTCCCTTGTCAAAAACAAAAATAAAAGAACTAGCTAAGCTAAAGGAGGAGGCTAAGAAAAGTCGTCCCCAAATCCTTAGTTATGAGCTTTTTCCTTAATCTTTGCTGCATAAGGACATTCTCTTTTATTTTCTTGTTCTATTGTAATATTCTTTTTGTCTTGTTTGTTTTCTGGAACATTGCTATGATTTAGTGGCAATCCTTCTTGAATGAATAAAAGTTTTGTCTTTTTTCTTCTATGCCTTATTTTATTTCTCTATTTCAAATGCTTGTCGTGTGATTTGTAAATTTTTTATATGCCGTACAACTTTTCCCAAGATTTCAGCTTTGATCTCTTATGTTTGAAATTTAGTAACTCGTAGTAGGAAAATTCAAATAGAGAGTGGTCATTTCATTAGATATATAACTCACACAAATACAATATATGTGAAAATTATTATCAAAATATTTCCAGGTTAGTACGACTATCATTCCAAAGTCCGCTCGAATACTGCCTTGACCATCTTTTCAGCTTTGAGCATATGCAGTAGAAAACCAATAACTCGATGTGGGAGTATAAAAATAACATGATTATTTTATTATTGGAAGCATAACTAATAGAAATATAAAATACGTATAAGATCATGGCTAAAATATCTCCAGATTACTACAGATGTACTTTTATAGTTTGCTTAAACTCTCCATCGCTCAACTCTTGAGCTTTGAGCAACTTTAGTTGAAAATCAATAACTCGGCATAGTAGCCTCAAAATGATGCAATTTGTATTCCCTTAGAACCATAACTCATAGACGTACACCATATATAAAAATCACGGCCTAAAGCTTTTGAGATTAGTACAAATATATTTTCAAAGTTAGCTCAAATTTTATCTTCCTGAAATTTTAAGCTTTGAGAAACTTTGGGAGAAAATCAGTAACTCATCCTAGGAACCTTAAAATGATGTGATTCTTATCCCGTTCGAAACACAACACATAGACGTACAATATGTAATAATCACGACCAAAATCTTTCCAGATTATCACAAATATATTTTCAAAGTCAACTCAAATTCTGAAACTATGTGATTCTTATTTCATATGAGAAGAGCATCTTCAGTGTGAAATTCAAAACTTGTTGTAAGAGTGGTGAAACTATGAGCTTCTTATTTCAATGTGACGAGCACATCAAGCAAAAAAGTATTTATAGAAGTTACAACAAAGTTTATTCCATATTGATGAGGATAAATTGTTCATGGTTACTATACGCCCAAAATGTCATTTCCCCAACCTTGTGCGCTCTTGACAACAACAAAATATTATCTCTTGAACTTGGAGTATTCAGATCATGATATTTGCGGCCACACCATTTTAACATAGAGCTTTGATCCGAAGGATATTCCGATTTGATGTTGTAGGAGAAGATCCGCTAATTTTGAGTAACTTACTGAAGCACCAGTGAATTACACAAAATTATATCTAGAGTAACTAAAAAACTCAACTAGAATCGCAAGTCGCTTGCTCCGGTGCCAATGAATTCCTCAGCCCGTCGCATGTCAATGATTCAAATCAAAATTCCTTTGAATTGATCAGATTAATACCAAAAGTTTACTTCCAAAGTTAACATGTTTGATATGCAACTTTGAAAGATCATAGTTGAAGATCCATGACTCGACGTAGGAGTTTTGGTATTACGAGCTTCTTTTTTTTTGTTGCGAAAAGGGATTCAAGAACTTCAATGTGTAACAACGATAATCAAGGTCTTAATGAATTCCCACTAATAGGACCTTGAAATTCTCAGATCAACTCCAAAATATGATTACTATTTTTTTTCACATTTGAGCTACCGTGGTGGAAAATTCACAAGTGAGCAAAAAAATGTCAGAATCACGAGCCAATTTTCATGTTGTGAAGTAGGCTCCAAAGATCTTATCCTTTGCTCATTAGTGACACATTTGAAGTCATGTGCTAGCTACATAAAATTTAAAGATCTAGCGTGATGATCACACAAGGCCACCAAACTTTTTTTACTCATTTAACTGAGCTTAGAGTGATTACTCCAAGTGCCTACCTACCTCGGTGAAGAGGATCAAGTCGTATCATAGTTCAAGATGATGAGTTTCATTATTTATTTATTTTGGGCCATACACAATTTATATATGTGCAGGCCAGAAGTAACATAGTTTATGGTCATGCTTAAGGAGTGTAGGCGACCTTCATGAAAAGTATTGTTTCAAAAACTTGGCGTTGATTAGACCAACTCTTACACCAGCTTAGTCTACAATTTTATAAGCGCCCCCTGAATATGCTTCCTTCCAAACATACGACCCAACCTACTTTGATGTGAATTTGTCACTGATGTGTTTGTTGAGTATTATAGGTCTCTGGAGGCTAAGACCAATTCTCCCAGAGGAAATGATTGAGGTCGCACCTTCTTGTTGAATGCTCTTGCAAGCTCCAGTTTGTTGTGCTTCCAATCTCTTCTCATCCAATGCCTCCAACTCTTCTAGACAAAGTTGAGCGTTGATGTTAGTTGTAAATCCCTCTTGGACTGCTATTCGTAATGATGGAATTTTCTTCTCCAATGGAAGTACTGCTTCTACGCCATACACCAATGAAAACGTAGTCGCTTACGTAGCCGTCTAAAAGTTGTACGATATGTCCAAAAAGCTTCACCAACTCTCTCATGCCAGTCCCTTTTATTCTTTGCAACTATTTTCTTCAATAAGTTACCAAGTGTCTTGTTAAAAGCTTCAGCGAAACCATTGGAAGCTTGGTACTCTGAGATGTTCCTGGAACATGTTTAACCTAAAACAAATGAAAATGATAAGATTAGTTGTTCAGGATATATCAACACGACTCTCGACCCTGCACTATCTCGACGTGCAGATCCATCAAAGAAAATTGTCCATGCCGACAGTTCTTTAGTAAAAAATATATCTTCATTGGGAAACTCATTTGAAGTTTCCCATTTTCCCAGAAGAGGATGATTAGCAAGAAAATTAGCAAGTTCTTGACCCTTTAGAACCTTTTGAGGTGTGTATATGATCTGATATTGATTAAAAAATATATACCATCTTTCTAGACGTCCTGAAAGAACAGGCTGAGTCATTACGAACTTTACAGGATCAACCCGAGAGATTAGCTTGATTGTGTACGCTTCAAAATAATGCCTCAATTTTTTAATTGCATAAAGCAATGCTAAGCACATCTTCTCAATGGAAGTATAATTTAACTCATCTCATATGAAGGTCCAACTTAGATAGTGAAATCATTGTTCCTTCTCAACTTGATTCTCTTGAGCAAGAAGAACCCCAAGTCATCGCTCTTGCAATGCAATGTATGGTATCAATGGCTTTCCAGGATTTAATGCCCTAATACAACTGAATTAATCAAGTATATTTTTATGCTTTCAAAAAGGCATCTCTACATGATTGGTTTTAGTGGAAAGGATAATCTTTCTTGGTTAAATGGCTGAAAGGTTGACATTATCCTACCATGTTAGAAATGAATCTACGAATGAGTGCCAAATTTCCTTGTAGACTGCAGAGGTCTCTCGAGTTCTTTGGCTTAGGCATTTTTTAAATGACATAAATCTTTGTAGGATCAACTTCAATTCCACGGTGACGCTCAATGAATCCAAAAAATTTCCTGAGGTAACCCCAAATTCACATTTGAGTGGTTTCATCTTCAAGTCAAATTTCCTTAATCTTTCAAAAAAAATTCGAAGGTCTTCAAGATGGTGTTCCCTTTGCTTTGTCTTTTCCACTAAGTCGCCGACGTAACATTCCACCCTATTATGAAGATTGTCCTTAAATATGTTTTGCATTGCACGCTAATAGGTGGCACGAACATTATTTAGAGCAAATGACATCACTTTGTAACAATAAATTCCTTTCGGAGTTTGGAAGGCAGTGTATTCTTCATCTTTTGGAGACATCCTGATTTGTTATCTCCAGAAGACACATCCTTAAATTACGTAGCTTCATGCCTATTTAAAGCATCAAACATGAGCTCAATGATTGGTAAAGGGAAATCATCTTTTGTACATGCCTTGTTCAAATCTTGAAAATAAACACAAACACGTATTTGCCCATTATTCTTCTCAATAGTTACAATATTTGAGATCCACAATAGGTACTTCACTTATTGAATAAATCCATCTTCGATGAGCTTGTTGACCTCCGCTTCAATTTGTGTTCCCAACTCAGGACGATACACTCGTTGCGACTACTTTATAGGACGTGTTCCATTTTTTATCCCCAAATTATGAATAACTATCCTGAGACTAAGGACCAACATTTCTCTGTATGACCAAGAAAAATGTCTTTGAACTCAACCGATAACTTGAGGTATTTCCTCTCTTCTTATGGTGTAAGTAGTGCACTTATGAAGATTGGACGTGGATTTTCCACCGTGCTTAGATTTAGTTCCTTGAGGTCGTCTATGGTTGATTGTATGCAATTTCAGTAGAGGGGATCCTTTTGGACATCGTCATATATATCATCAATGTCTAGACCTTCTTCCACTTTTATGTGATAGGATGATTGTGTCAAGCTTGAATCTTCCATATGACTTCCACAAAGACTATGATGGCTTCATCCCCCCTTCTTAGTTTCTTAATGAACTAGTTGGTGACAACAATTGTGCTTCTTTTCATCTTAAAATAACCATCTATGATGATTAAAAATACACTCTTTCTCTTCATTCGTAATGGGAAAACTCTATGAATCACTTTGTCGTCATTTACATCACAAGAATCTTGATTTTCATACTCCAGCAACCTCATTTACGATATTAACTTTCTTTTGGTCCCCAAGCGATTGAATATAGAAGTCTTTGAGGTGGTGTCATAATCATCCACTTGTTTAGAGGATCCTCTTTCATCCTTGCAACTTCCAATGTAGAGACACGCGGTATCAATCTTCCAATGCATTCAAACACCAAAGTCCATCGTGTTGCTTTACCTTCCTTAGATTCCCTTGTTTTTTCTATATAGGTACTGTGGGATGAAGCTATATCCTTTCCCTTCTTAAATGAAATCTAATGAGGCTCCAGCCAGCTAAATCCTAATCCAAACCTAGGAGTAGCGACATGATATCCTTGCTGTTTCAACTGCATTTGAGACTTCGTAAGTCTGTGTATCTTTTAACCAGTGACTTCATCCCTAAGTTCTCCTAACTTCACATGATTTGAGAAGTCGTACCCTGATGTTTCAAACAGTGTAAATACCTTTTGATCAAAGTTCCCTTTATCTTACCAACTTGGGTATTACCTTTGGAGGGCTCCTTAGCGATAGACAAGACTTGTGCAACTAGGACAATCATTTTCTCCTTCAAATATTGGAATGTTGTGTGAATCAATTCTTTCCTTGTTTGGTGAACTTGTTGAGTATATTCCTCTAGCAATTGTTGTCCTTTTTTCCGATGCTCACATGGAATATAGCGAAAATTGATTGCTCATTATCAATATTGGTCTGCATGTCTTCTTTAGATGGTGAGAGCTTAATGAAAACCTCTTTAGTTCTATTCTTAGATATCTTTATAGCGGCCCATTGAACTTTACTATCTTCGATATGAATTGAGTCGGATTCTACACGTTCCTCCATATTTTCTCTTCTAGAACCTAGATAGAATTTTGCATCTGCCAAATATGACTCCGACTCAGTGAAAGGCTTGATTTCTGCATCTATTTTTACTACCTCACCATCTTTCATATACTTCATTCATTGATGCAAAGTGATGGCACCACTCCATTTTCATGAACCCAAGGACGCTTGAGCAACAAGTTGTATGATGCTTTGAAATCTACGACATGAATTAAAGTGTTTGATTTCACGTTGCCAACGGAAAATCCTACACAAATATTTCCTATTGATTGTTGTCCTCCTTGATTGAACCCTTGGATTGTCAGATTACTTTTGACAATTCATCACAAGAGATCCCAAGTTTTTCCAAGTCAACTTTTGGCATAATATTCACTCTTTAACCATCATCGATTAGAATGCGATTGAGATGTTTTTCTCGAATAAATCCTACAATAAACAAGGCCTTATTATATAGATTAGAACTTAACATAAAGTTTTCATCTATGATGGCAATTGTAGCACAACATGGGGAAAATTTTTCATTAGCTTGATGTTCTTGTGTTATTTCTGCAGTATACTTTCCTTTGCTTTCCTTCGTTTTGTCTTTGCTGGAAGCAACATGTGTTGCACCAATTTGACTACCGCAAAAGAATTTTTCAGGAAAGAATTCATCCAACGTAATGGGCCTTCAAATGTTCTGGGATAAAGAACCATCTATATGTTTGCTAGTACAAGGATTGACACTTTTTGATGGCTACCGTTGATTCACATCACTTCTTATTTCTCTTGTCTTAGGAAGTCGTATCCTAAGAAGTGCTTGATGTCTCCACTTTTTATGAGTAACAAAAGTCCAACCACCAACTTCATTTTCTTTGTGGTTGTCTATCTCTAGTGAACCCTCAAGAGTTTTCCTTGGAACATGAACTTCAATAGGCGCTAAACTACCGAATCGTAAGAAGGTGGTGTTTGGAATAGATGGCGACCTTGAGCATTTCTTTTGATTGGGTCCTACACTAGAACGATTTGCCTCCACTGTTTCATCTTGTTCAATGATGATTTCTACTTCACTTACTAACATCATAATTTTCTCTAAGATAAAGCATTTATTTGTCAAGTGGCCAAGGACGCGATAGAACTTGCAATATCTAAAATCACCAACCTTATTGATTTCTTCAAGCCTCTTTCATTCAAAAAGATCAATAAATTTCTGAGATAGCAATTCATCAATAATCATAGGTAAATCTGATTTTGGAAAATTGTAGACCTTTGCCTCTTACTTCTTAAAGGTTGGATGTCGCCTGTCCTCCCATGGATATTGACTTGGGGATGTCTCCTTTAGTTTATTCTTGGTAGTGACCTTTACAGAAGTTGCTTTCACCGCTATAGATTCCTCAGTTTTAGTTTTTGAGGTAATACCTTTTCAACACTCCTTCTTTTCTTTTATCAGATCAGCAAAAGGAGATGCGTTCCCATGACTCGCGATGATCAACTCCATGTCATGCGCTCCTGTAGTAGGTTCTTCAAAAGTTCAGGGTATGATTCCTTATAGTATGTATAGAAGTCCCCAATGAATACCCTGAATGCACATTTCTACAACAAATATTTAAGAAAGACGATCTTTGCAGTCTAGACTCAACGATCTACAACGATTGATGTAATCCACCAGATGCTCATCCTTTCTTTGCTTAGTATCGGTCAACTCTATCATGCTTACGGTTCGGCAAGTACCGTAGAAAAGATTAAGAAATTCCTTCTTGATTTGCTCCCAACTATCAATGGACCCGTGTTCTAGGTCAATATACCAGTCGAATATATTCTCTTTCAGCGAACGAACAAACTAATTTACCAAAATGTCACCATGTGTCCATTGCTGAAAGTTTAAACAAAGTGGACGATATGCTGCGTTGGGTTCCCCTTGCCAACAAATTGTTGTAGCTTTGGTGGTTGATAGTATATTGGCATTGATAAACAATCAATCTGTCTGGTATATGGCTTGGAGTAATTAATACAAGGAACTTTCTGGTGTTCCACCATATTGAGCCCTGATAGTGTTCTTTATCATGTCTGGAAACTGTTGGATAGATAGTGCATCAACTAAAGCAGATTGTTTCTCCTTTTGACATTTTGACTTTGCTACAAATTCCTCAACTTCCCTTGTTTCGTTGATAAAAATCAGACGGACAAGTGGGGTCAGGATTTGAATTTCCAGGTTTGAAGGTTTCCAACTTGTTCATAAGTTGCGCAATATGAAGATTTTTGTCATCAACAGATTTCTTCAAGGCCTCAACGGTTTGCTCCATCATCGCAAACTTCTCATCCATGTCAGTTGAGTCATGCATCAAAGCATAGGCATTCATTGAAGTTGGAGAATCCATTGAATCTTCAGATTCATCAAAGTTGGAGTCAATTTGAGAAAATTCCTTAAAGTACACAGACATAAGATTGCCTATAGATGTTGCACTTACGACCATCATATGCGAGTGTTGTTTTTCATCGCCTCCAAAGAAGTGAAGTATTCAGATCCATCTATCTCACTGTTCTTCAACTTACACCGATTAATTGGTCCAACATGACTAAGGTCAGCAGATATGACACTAGTAGAGTCCTTGTATGAAAAATCAGTAGTGTTTTTGAAGGCCATTGTAGTAGTTTCTTTTGTAGTTTCTCTTCCGCAAGAGAAAGAGATGAAGAGCAGAATCAGTCCCACTAGGCGTGCCAAATATGTTTGCAAAAAATTTCTTTAAGCGCTGAAATTGATTGCAAGCAAAATTAATAAAATAAAAATGTTATTTTTATTGATGAATCGTTGTTAGTACAATTCTATTGTTCTCTTGAATCTCTCTCCTAAGTTTCTCCAAGATTCAAGGGTCTTCAGTAGCGTATTTCTCGAAATGTTGGATGATGTAGACCTCCTTGAGATGTTGCCAATCTCCAGGAACGTTGGAAAGCACTTCGTTTTTTCAAGTCGATCTCTGGGAAGACGTCCATAGATCACTCTTTCAAAGAGCTATGTAGTATGTTGTAGCTTTCTCTAACTGCAGAATGCTCATTCAAGAGTTCTCTTCATACCGTAGAATGTTATTTGCATCCCCTATTTATAGTTGTAGGGGATGGACAAGATTGCTTATGATTAGACAAAGCATGTCATTTTGACACTTGGGAGATTGTGTTTGGTTCTTGCATTTGATTGAGACTACCACCTCATTTGGACACGTGACGTCACCTCGATGATCTTTGATGCCTAGTCATTGTGACACGTGTCATATG
Organism: Solanum pennellii; assembly: GCF_001406875.1. Classification (NCBI taxonomy): domain Eukaryota; kingdom Viridiplantae; phylum Streptophyta; class Magnoliopsida; order Solanales; family Solanaceae; genus Solanum; species Solanum pennellii. The sequence goes on from NC_028641.1 coordinate 62,691,681, forward strand.
TTTGGGCTTCAAAGTGAATGAACACTAAATTTAAATTTAATAAGATGAACTTATTTATTGTAACGACCATAACGACCAAATAAATCATTCAACCCAAATGAACATAAACATAATTCAAATTTTCTATGAATTTGATTCTGATACAATTTCTGTTTCTACAGATCGTCTTCTTAAAATCCTGAATTCACCTTTGTATACAATTATTTGACAAATATGCACATATAATTCGACAGATATACATATACAATTCGTCTCTCTGCCCTCTCTCGCTCGCCTATCTCCTTCCTCTCTCAATCTCACTCGCTTCTCTCTTTCTTCCAACATGTAACTACGAATTAGAATTAACAAACTATAGCTATATAGCATAATTAAATTATTTTTGAGCGGCTATAAACGAAAAATCCCTTTATACTTTTTGTCCTCTATATAAACGAAATTCTTTCACAAGAGTTTCTTTTGGGCACCCAACCGTATTGTTGAGTTCTAAGCACATCTTTTGATATGTGTTAGAAGTGTCACTGCCTAGTCACTGAATTTAAAAGAAAAATAGACTTTTCAAATCTATAATCCGGAATTAGTCATTAAATTTTGTGTTAACAAGTTTAAAATTAAACTATTTTATTAAGGGCAAAATAAAAAATATAAAACTAAAGAATTACTACATATAAAAAGAAGCTATTCTGTTTTAGACCGACTAAAAACAAAATAGTTTCACATAAATAAAATTGAGACGTAGAAAGTAAAAATAAAACTTGCATATATATTCTTTATCAAGAAGCATTTACAATATAACAATAACATTTTCCTTTTCGCTGAACACTTATAATGTATTTATAATACAATTTTAATACATATTAGAAAAAACATTTCATATAACACAGATACAAATTTTATCGATGGATAATAAATCTATCATACTTTAATACACTTTAATACTTTGTATCAATTTCTTACTAAACGGGCATAATATATTTTAAAAACACCTATAATACATTTATATTACATGCATAATTTAGTTTTAATATTAAGTACAAATTTATCATAATATTACAAGATATCACTAAAATCTGTAACTATTTATTTAAAAATACTCAACCAAATAATTTGAGTATTATATCACAACACCACGTATGGAAAGAGTTGACATACACGAAAAACGCATGCGTTCGAAAAATTAGCAAATAAAAAACAAAAATCTGTAACTATTTATTTAAAAATACACAACCATATAATTTAAGTATTATATGACAACACCACGTATGAAAGAGTTGACATACACGAAAAGCACATGCGTTTGAAAAACTAGCAAACAAAAAACAAAAAAACTAATATGATATGATACATAAACAAAATTCTTCCACAAATGATTGGTTTGGCGCCCAAACCTACTGTTGAGGCTAAGCACATGTTCTGACATACATCAAGTGTCATCATGTGTATAACGATTCATATTTTTTTTTATCTTTAATCAAATATTTTGAATTTAGATATTTTAAGTTTAATTATTTTGAGTATGAAGTTATTTTTATTGAGAATATTTTATTTTTGATATAAAATTTTTCGATGTAAATTCGAATGTAATTCAATTTCAATGTGATGAGTACCAAATAAAATGAAAACCAAAACGAGAAAGTGTCACCATGTGTTTTTGTGGGTTGTTTGGTTTTAGAGTAACGGGCTTCACAACTTGAAACAGACCAAAACAGGGAATAAAAGGCTTTGGTGGGTTAGCAATTTGTCAAATTAGACGGATCATGACTTATCAAACATCTTGTTTTCAAAATTATTAATTCCTACAAAGGTGACAAACATATCCCAAATGCACAAATGCACTATATTTTGTTTACAATAGTATGAACATTCAACGAACTATTTAGGGTGTATATGTGTTTGATGCCGAGAAATGTTTTTCAAAATTTTGGTCAGTCAAAATGTTTGTTTTTTTTCTACAAAAGTAAGTTTTTTTTTTTAATTTAACAAAAGGAAAAATGACTTTTCGTGTGCAAATAGAAAAAATATGTTTCAGAAGTAATATTTCACATTGATTATATCATCCACACACTTCAACACATCTCATCTTTACCCATACTAACACGCCTAATCCCATTTCTCCATAATATTTTCTATATTATATACTAGTGTTTTTCGAATTATTCTTCTATTTTACTTAAGTAACGAACACATAAAATAAGTAAGAAATCTATTTATTTTTTTAAAAAACTATTTTTTATTGAAGATATTTTCCTTCATACACTTAGGATGCCCTTGGGATGTTTTTGATCGGCAGGAAGGAGAATATAGGGCGTATATGTTTGGTTGGAGGAAAAAATATTGCACGGAAAAAATAGTATTTTCTCCGTTCATTTATTACTTGTTACAGTTTGACTTGACATACTCATTAAGAAAATAATTATTGATATATATAATTCACCAAACTATCCGCTATTAAATGGTTTCTTTAAAAATGATTTACAAAATAAATATTCAATGTTGAGGATAAATATAAAAAAAAATTCATCTTATCTTTGATATGTCAAAAGTAACAAGTAAAAATGAATAATGGGAGTAGTTTCTTCTTATTATTTTTCTTATGTTTGCTATTCAAGTAAAAAATTATTATCCAAAAAGAATTTGTACATATCTAAGACAAAACTATGACAATAAGGATATGGAAGGGAGGGAGGGAGTTGTTGGGGGAGGGGGGCAGGGTGGTTTGCTCGAATTATGACACATTTTAAATGTAATTAGGTAATGGAAGTACTTTAAAAAGTTGGATGATTGAGATGACATAATTAGGTAATGTCTTTATTTTCTTAAATTTCATATCAATAAAAATCAAATAATCAAATTGAAACATAGCTAATTGAGTTGAAGCTTTATATGGTGCCTATTTAAGCCTTGTGCCTTTTGTCAATAATATTAACATGCACTAATCTACATAGCTAGCCCCTCTTTTATTTTAAAGAAAACTGTTCTCTAGATATAGATTCACAAGTTCATATTACCTCAGATTCCACGTCCTTCATTGATGATTTTGAAAACATGGAAATGAGACAATTTGATGAAGACACACTAAGGGAGCTACTTGAAGAGCCAATTCAAGAGGTCCAAGAACAAAGTGAGGATTCCACAACACAACCTTTGGTGGTGGAAATCGCCCCACATTTTACAATAGATGAACCATCATGTCCGAATTCCCTTGAGAAGATGATCGAGGATTACACCGATAATAATAAATGGAAAAACATGATGGAGTCATCTCTCAACAATACAATAACCTTAACTCTAGAGAGAGTAACTGGGTTTTTCGATCTTCGAGAGTTTGGCATGACATGATTTATTCTCATGATTTGTACTATGCAGTTCCGTCAAATGATATTGGGTATGATGATGTCTCGTGGTATGACATGAGCTCTGAGGGCTTACTCATTCATTTCTAAGATAAGCCATGAATGAAAATAATTTAGCATGATTTTATTTGTTCCATTTGTATGTACATGTGATGAATGCAGGACAATAACCCTTCATTTCATTTTATGTAACTACGATATTTAATAAACTAAATGTTGAATGCCTTGAATCGGACCCGTTACAAACAGAAAGGACGGGGGGGGGGGG
>NC_028641.1:62695788-62719220 GCF_001406875.1 Solanum pennellii
GGGGGGGGGGGGGGCGGAGACGCCCCCGGCCCGACGGTATACAATGTTGTTGTATTGGGCCCTTAATTATTTGTCAATTCTGTATGTTGGGCCCAAGCCTGTTAGGGCGTAGCTTAGCACTATATATAGACGCTATGGAAAACCCTATTCTGTAATTCTGTTCTTGCCTATCCTTAATAAAACTGCTCTCCCTCTTCCCGTGGACGTAGCCAATTTATTGGTGAACCACGTAAATCTGTTGTCTTGTTTTTCGCGTTTATATTTTCTCGTATTATCTCGAATTCCGCACAACACTAAAGATATTTGAAATTTGTAATGTAGAACAGATGGCCGATTGACCTTCAAGTTCTTTTGGTTTTGGTCCAACAAACTTTTGGGTTATGAAGGTGATTAGGACGTCATACGCAAGCTTATAATTTATAAATCATATGATAATACATTAGATGACAAAAACTTTTACAAAAACATAATATTATTATATGAAAAACTAATATAAAAGAAAATACTAAAACTGTTGAGAGAATCCCCATAAACAAAAGTCTCTAAATAACTACATTGTGGATTCTTTATGTTATGCTATGAGAATAGAAATCTTCAATTTATAGATCTCCAAACTTTTTCTCTAAGGAAAGACAAAACCAAATATAGAAGAAAATTGTATTTTCCTAAGTTCAAGCATTTATGGTATTGCTTTGATTTTTCATCAAGGAAAAAAATAAAACTCAATAAGGTAAGAAAATCAAGAAAAATATAACACAAACACGTTTGATTATAACACTCGGAATTAGTTACACAGTCATACAAAAACTATGTCCAATTAACCAGTGTTGATTGGGCAATTACTTATTTCTATGATTTTACTCCACAATGAATTTTCGATTTAATATCTCAAATGATGAGTCAATTATTTCTTCTTCTCTTGGAAAATTAAATAACTTTTTCAATTTTAACTCAGAAGTTACTCAACTATTCACTTTTTGTCGAAAAATCAATCAACTTTGAATTTTATGTCAAAACTCACTCAATTATCCACTCTTTCTCAGAAAATCACTCAACTCATTAAATTGATATTTTAATTAGGATTTGCTGATATAAATTTTTTATATAGAAGCTATTTTTTTAAGAAAATTTATTCATTAAACCATTTAATGACCCGACCTAATAAAAATATAATATTATCTTTATCCTCCTCGGAAAATCACTCAAATCCATTGTTTGTTGAGCTTCTTCTTTGTCAAGACACCAAAAGAATAGTCCCTCATAAGAGCGACGAAACAGTACTCCATCGTGAAAGATGACTCGTGGTACCCTTCTCTTATTATCTCCTTTAACTCGTGGATTCTCAGTCAGTCTTCCATGCTTAACATACTCAATCAGTGGTTTTCTCCAATCTTCTTCTTCAACCAGTCGAACAAATATATGATGGCTTTCATCGATTTGAAGATCAAGACAGCCAGGAATAATCCATCAATGACATATACACACCTTTGTTGTCTCATTTTCTCCGAGTGCCATTGTTGTGACCAAGTTAGCCAAAGCATCTGCCATACAATTTTCTTCTCTTGGGACGTGATTTTAGAACACTTCATCAAACCTTTCAAGTAAGAAAGTAGCATACTGGTAATATGATAAAAGATATTCTTTCTTTACCTTATAGCTCTCCGAGGGTTGATTGATGATCAGTTGAGTCTCAACGTAGATATCCAATTGAGGAATCTTCATATTCGATGTCATTTAAAGGCCCACAATTGAAGTTTGGTTCTCTGCGGCTTTGTTAGAACATGTTTCACCTAAAACAAATGAAAATGGTAAAATTAGTCGTTCTGGAGATATCAACACGACTCTCGCCCCTGCACCATCTTGACGTGTAGATCAATGAAAGAACATTGTCCATGATGACAGTTCTTCAGTAAAAAATTCATCTTTACCAGGAAACTCAAATGAAGTTTCTCATTTTCCCATAAGAGTATGATCAACAAGAAAATTAGCAAGTGTTTGCCCCTTCAAAAACATTTTTAGGTGTGTATATGATCTCATATTGATTAAACAATATATATCATCTTGCTAAATGTCTTGAGAGAACTAGTCAAGTCATTACGAACTTAACGTGATCAGCCCGAGAAATTAGCTTGATGGTGTACTTTTCAAAATAATGCCTCAATTTTTTTCATTGCATAAAGAAATGCTAAGCACATCTTAATGGGCGTATAATTCAACTCAGCTTATATCAAGGTCCGACTTAGATAGTACAATGCTTGTTCCTTCTTAGCTTCATTCTCTTGAGCAACAAGTGCCCCAAGTCTTCGCTCTTGCAATGCAATATATAGTAATCAATGGCTTTCCAGGAGTTGGTTCCCTAATACCGGTGAATTCATCAAGTATATTTTGATTCCTTAAAAGGCATTTTTACATGATTGGTCTTAGTGGAAAGGAGAATCTTCCTACATTAAATGGTTGAAAGGTTGACATTGTCCAGCCATGTTAGAAATGAATCTCTGAATGAATGCAAAATTTCCTTGTAGACTGTCTCTCAAGTTCTTTGGCTTAGGAATTTTTTGAATAACATCAATATTTGCGGGATACTTCAATTCCACGGTGACGCACAATGAAACCAAGAAACTTTCCTGAGGTAAAACCAAATGTACCTTTGAGTGGATTCCTCTTCAAATCAAATTTCCTTTATCTTTCAAAAATAATTCGAAGGTCTTCAAGATGGTGTTCCATTTGCTTCTTCTTTACCACTAAGTCATCGACATAACATTCCACCCTCTTATGAAGATTTTAATAATATATGTTTTGCATTGCACGCTGATAGGTTGTACCAACATTATTTAGACCAAATGACATCACTTTGTAATAATAAATTCCTTTTGGAGTTTGGAAGACAATGTATTCTTCATCTATTGGAGACATTTTGATTTGGTTATCCAGAAGACACATCCTTAAATGACATAACTTAATGCCTAGTTGTAACATCAACCATGAGCTCAATGATTGGCATAGGAAAATCATCTTTTGGACAAACCTTGTTCAAATCTTGTAAATGAATACAAACGCGTACTTTACCATTTTTCTTCTTAACATTTATAATATTTGAGATCCACCATGGGTACTTCACTTGTAGAATAAATCCATCTTTAATGAGCTTGTTGACCTCTACTTTAATTTGTGTTACTAACTCAGGACGAAACACTTGTTGCGACTACTTTATAGGAAGTGTTCCATTTTTTATCCTCAAATGATGAATAATTATCCTGACACTAAGGACAGACATTTCTCTGTATGAACAAGCAGAAATTTCTTTGAACTCAATCGATAACTTGAATTATTTTGAAGTATTTCCTCTTTTCTTCTGGTGTAAGAAGTCCACTAATGAAGATTGAATGTGGATCTTCCAAAGCGCCTAGATTTAGTTCCTTAAGGTCGTCTATGGTTGATTGTACGCAATTTCTAGTTGAGGGGATCCTCTTGAACATCGTCATTTGTATCATCAATGTCTAGACCTTCTTCCACTTTTATGTGATAGGATGATTGTGTCAAGCTTGAATCTTCCATATGACTTCCCACAAAGACTATGATGGCTGGTGACAACAATTGTGCTTCTTTTCACCTTCAAATAACCATCAGTGGTGATTAAAAATACTATCTTTCTCCTCATTAGTGATGGGAAAACACTATGAATCACTTTGTTGTTAATTACATCAGAAGAATCTTGATTTTCATTATCCAGCAACCCCCTTTCGGATAATGACTTTCTCTAGGTTTCTAAGCGTGGAAATATAGAAGTCTTTGAGGTGGTGGAATAATCGTCCACTAGTTTAAAAGAGGGTCCTCTTTCATCCTTGCGGCCCAATCTTTCAAATGTAGAGACACGGGGTATCAATCTTCCATGCATTCAAACACCGAAGTCCATCCTGTTGCTTTACCCTCCTTAGATTCCCTTATATTTTCTATAGAGGTCTAGTGGGATGAAGCTGTATCATTTCCCTTCTTATATGAAATCTAAAGAGGCTCCGGCAAGCTAAATACTAAACCAAACCTAGTAGTAGCAACATGATATCCTTGCCTTTTCAACTGTATTTGAGACTTCGTAAGCCCATGTATCTTTTCATAAGTGACTTCATCCCTTAGTTCTCCTAAATTCACTGGATTTGAGAAATTGTAACCTGTTCAAACAATGTGGAGACCGTTTTTGATCAAAGTTTCCTTTATCTTACAAACTTGGGTATTACCTGTGGAGGGCTCCAAAGCGATAACTGAGACTTATGCAACTGGACAATCATTTTCTCCTTCAAATCTTGGAATGTTGTGTGACTTAATTCTTTCCTCGGTGGGTGAACTTGTTTATTACATTCCTCTATCAGTGGTTGTCCTTTTTTTTCCGATGCTCACATAGACTGTAGCAAAAAATTGGTTGCTCATTATCAATATTGGTTTGCATGTCTACTTTAGATAATGAGAGCTTAATGGAAATCTCTTTCGTTCTATTCTTAGACATCTTGATAGTGACCCATTGAAATTTACACTCTTCGAGATTAATTGAGTCGGCTTCTACATGTTCCTGCATATTTTCTCTTCCGGAATCTAGATAGAATTTTGCATCTGCAAAATATGACTCCGTCTCAGTGAAAGGCTTGATGTTTGCATCTATTTTGACTACCTCACAATCTTTCATATACTTCATGTATTAATGCAAAATAGATGGCACCACTCCATTTTTATGAACTCAAGGACACCCGAACAACAAGTTGTATGATGTTTTGGAATCTATAACATGAATCAAAGTGTTTAATTTCACGCCGCCAGTGGAAAAGCCTACATGAATCTTTCCCATTAATCATTTTCCTCTTTAATTGAACCCTTGGATCGTCAGATTGCTTTTGGAAAATTCATCAACAAAGATCCCAAGTTTTTCCAAGACAACGTCTGGCATAATATTCTTTGCTGAACCACCATTGATGTGAATGGGATCGACATGTTGTTCTCAAATAGATCCTACAATAACAAGGACCTATTATGTAGCTTAAACTTTAACAACAAGTCGTCAAATGCGAAGGCAATTGTAGCACAACTCGGTACAACTTTTTCATTATCTTGATGTTTTTGTGTTATTTCTGCAGTACACTTTCTATTGTTTTGTCTCTGCTAGAAACAACATGTGTTTCACCAATTTGACTACCGCAAAAGATTTTTTAGGAAAGAATTCATCCAACGTAATGGGACTTCGAACATTCTGAGATAAAGAATCATTGAGCTTTTGGCTAGTACAAGGATTGACGCTTTTTGATGGTTGTAGTTGATTCAAATCACTTCTTATTGTTCTTGTCTTAGGAAGTCGTACCTTAAGAACTGCTTGATGTCTATGCTTCTTCTGTGTAACCAAAGTCCAACCATCAACTTCATTTTCTGTGTTTGTTTATCTCTAGTGAACCCTCAAGAGTATTCCTTGGAACATCAACTTCAATAGGCGCTAAACTTCTGAATCACAAGAAGGTGATGTTTGGAATAAACGTCGACCTTTAGAACTTCTTTTGATTTGTTGCTACACTAGCATGATTTGTCTATACTGTTTCATCTTGGTTCTACACTAGCATGATTTCTTGCAGTATGTATAAAAGTCCCTAATGCATATCCTGAATGCATATTTCCACAACAAATATTTCATAAAGATGATCTGAGCAGTCTTCACTAAACAATCTCCAACAGTTGATATAATCCACCACAGGTTGATCGTTTCTTTACTTAGTGTTGGTCAACTCTATCATTCTTACAGTTTGGAGAGTACCATAGAAACGATTAAGAAATTCCTTCTCAAGTTGCTCCCAACTATCAATGGGCTGGTGTTCCAGGTTGATATACCAGTCGAAGGCATTCTCTTTCTGTGACATACCATCAAACTGTTTTACCAAAAGGTCACCATGTGATCGAGCATTACAACAAGATTAAACAAAGTGGGTGAATGCTGCCATGGGTTCCCCATTGCCATTAAATTGTTGTAGCTTTGATGGTTGATAGTTTGTAGACATTGACAGACAATCAATTTGATTAACATATTGCTTGGAGAAATACAAGGAACTTTGTGGTGTAACACCATGTGGAGTCCTGAGAGTGTTTGTTATCATGTCTTGCAAATGTTGGATAGATAGAGCATCAACTTAAGCAAATTGTTTCTCCTTTTGATATTTTCGACTTTTCTAGAGATCCCTCAACGTCCTTGTTTCATTGATCAAAACCAGATGGAAAAGTGGGGACATGAATTGACTCTCCAAGTGTGAAGGTTTTCAACTTGTTCATAAGTTGAGGAATATGAAAGTTTTTGCCATCAACGGATATCTTTAAGGCCTCAATGGTTTTCTCCAGCATCACAAACTTCTCATCAATATCAATTGGGTCACCCATCAAAGCATTGACATTCATTGAAGTTGGAGAATCCATTGAATCTTTAGATTCACCAAAATTGGAGTCAATTTGAGAAAATTCTTCAAAGAACACATACGCAAGATTGCCCCTAGGTGTTGCACTAACAACCATCGCATGAGAGTTGTTGTTTTTCACTGCCTCGAAAGAAATGAAGTATTCAGATCCATCTAGCCCACTGTTCTTGAGATTACGCCATGTAGTGGGGTCAACATAACTGAGATCAGCAGATAAGACACAAGTATAATCTTTGTATTGCAGTAGTTGTCTTTTGTAGTTTCTGATTTGCAAGAGAAATAGATGAAGAGTAGAATCTGTAACAACTCGTATAGATTTTTAGAAGTTGCAGGTACCAACAACAAAGCCAAATACAGAGCATCAATCTACTACATCGATGGGCCAACTAACTCTCAGCTCTAAGTCACAAACGACGGTCAACCAGTACGGACCGTCAGTCGACTTACGATCTGTCATTTGACTCCCTCGATTGAACAACCAACTTGTAGTTTTGAGTAGAAAATGATGGTCGACCAGTACAGACCGTCACTCGACTTATGGTCCGTCAGTCGACTTCGTCGATTGATCAGCTTACTTCCAGTTGTCTGTCGCAAACGACGGTCGACCAGTATAGATCGTTAGTCCATTTATGGTCCATCAGTCGACTTCATCGACTCACCAGATGACTTTCAACTCTCAATTATAAACGACGGTCAACAAGTACAGACCGTCAATCAACTTATGGTTCGTCAGTCGACTCTGTCAGTGACTATGACAACTTTTAAGTCAGGGCCTTTTTGGTCTTTTCCTTGTTGATACGCTCAAACTATACTTCCCCAAAGAAGTATAAGCGGTTGTATCAAGTAAAGAATCCAAAAGTTAGGTTGGGGTCGATCCCACGAGGAAAATGGTTTAGACTTAACTTTAATCTACGATTACTTCTTTTTAGTCAAGTCCTTTCCGGAAACAAACAATTAAAGAGGAGATTTAGTGTAACAAAAGTAATTATTAAGTCTAAGTAAACAAGTAGCTAGTTCATATATATGATGTTTATCAAGTGATGAGAGAAACTAGGGTATAATTGTTCCCATAGGTTCATAACGCAGTAACCCTAGATATAACAACACTTTCCTAGAATCTTGCATGCAAAATGGTAGTTATGTATCCGTAATTACTTGGTCCGTCAACTAGTGAATTTCACCCCGCACCTTGGTCCGGCTACATGTGTGTACTTTACTAAACCTTACCTTTTACCTCATATTAAGCATCATAATCGATGTATGGCTTAGTTATTACTTCACACCAATCGACACTAGCCTATTAGATACTGTATAGTAAATCTACGTTGATAATTTTTTTTCTTATTATCTACCTCCTTGGTCCGGCAAGTAGCAACAAGGCGAGTTCTAAAGTTAACCACTGTTAAAAAGACTTCTAAATGAAAGAATTATCAATACATGCAAGACACTATTCTAGAATTGTTATTTTAGCTAGTTCTACTTTGTTAATTACCCATGGTTCCCACAACCCTAGTTGTGGATCCCATGTTAAGAATTAGACTATTCATATTGATTAGACAAGAATTCATGTACTTACTTTAACAAGTTTGAAGAAGATCCAAAAAATCACTTGAATTAATCAAAATATTATAAGAATCGATTCCGGAAAAGTGAAGTATTTTCCAAAACCCAAAGTTCAACAACCAATAATACAAATCTGAAAATTAACAAAGAGTCTAACCCCAAAAATGAGGTTTTTAGTCCTATTTATAATAAAAGAGTCCTAAAAATAAAGGGAAACTAAAATAAGGAAAACTTCTGCCCAAAACGCGTCTCGAGTCGACGACCTCACCGGCGGACCGTCGACGCCTTCGTCGGTGCATACTTCAACTGTTTCTCAGCTATTATCTTTTCTATCATTCTGTTACCATCGACGGATCCAAACAACGGTCCGTCGATGGTCTTTGTTTCTCGATACTTAGAATCTTTTCAAAATCAGGTACTGGGGCTACATTCTGTTAACACCAACGGTTTGCCAAAACCGTTCGTCGATAAGACGTTGGACCGTCATCCCTTACGTATCCCAAAACTTAGTCAGAATTCCCCTATCTTTCCTTAGCAGCATAAATATTCAAACGACGGTTGCCACCTACAGACCGTCGATGAGTCGACGGACCGTCCATGGCTCCATAGGTCATCACTTCTGCAAATTTCAGCACAGTCTTCAATGTTTTTGTTCTGGATAGTTTTCCTGCAAAAATAGAGAAAAATACATTAAAACTACTTCAAAGAGGCCTTAGACAAACACTAAACTTAAGGAAAAATTATTGAAAGTACCGTGAAACCACGGTACATCAATACCCTCAACTTAAATTCGTTGTTTTTCCTTAAGTGATGCACTATGTCTCACTACTAAAACATTTGTACAAAAGTATCCTTATTTTAGCTTTCTCAATCATCTGGCTATCAATTATGATTTTTTTCATTACGTTCATGCATGATATCACTATTAGGCTCGCTCATGTGGATAAGACCATGACACAAAGTCACCATGCACCTCTCCTCTCCTTTTTTATCTCTTACCAAGGTGCCAACTTTCCAGTATTGCAACTAGTGTCCTTTCTTTAAAAACAATATCCTCTTTTTTCACACAGTGATTTCAATTTGAGTATAAGGATTGTTTTTCAACACTCACTCTCAGAACAACTTCTCACCTCATTGGTACTTTGTCTCCATAGGCTTGCCCTTATTTTCACTACTTTAAGTTTACCATATTAGACTCTCAGGACCACGATAGGACTTTCTTAGATTTTAACGTAGACTCAAGGTCAGGTTGGATATATTTGGATGCATTTTAGTGACTTGTTTCCCTCCTTGACATAACGGCTAAGCGTCCTACCCTTTCGTCGTTTATTTCGCCCTATTCTTAATTTTCTTATATTCTTTTTCCTTTCTCCTTTCTCTATCCTTTTGTATAAATGAATCTTCTTTTAAATTTTTTTAGTTTTTTTTTTCAATTTTTTCACTTGATTTCAACTTTGCTTGAGTCACTTTTCTTTTCTTCTCTCTCTCTTTATTCTTTCAACCCCACTTTCCAGAGCATTCATCATTAAGGTAAACAATACCCAAGGTTGGATAAGGTCCATGACGAGGTTGTTTTCTGCATTAGCCACCCTCAACTTATGCTTTTGGCATAAGCTGAGGTGCACATGTCTAAGGAAGGACCAGGGCCAACATATTGTTCCCAGAAAAGATAAATTTGGGTAGAAAAGAAAGGTCCATTTTAAGCTCAAATTATTTGGATCAAGAAGGGATTAATTTCATTTGGTTTTCTTTTATCTACGCTAAAGATTTGCTATCTTTGAACAAGGGCCTATGATCCTTTCCTAATTGTCTATCACAGATTACTTTTAGCAGGACTAACCGGGCAAGTTCTAGCTCAATACCAACGGTGGAATATTCAACTTTCCTCACACTCACTTAACACCTCATTACGCTACCAAATTATCAGAAACCTAGTTCGAGCTTTAGATTGAGGGTCATGCAGTGGTGTATCTCTATATCATTCTTAGAGCCACACATTCATCATTCACTATGCCTAATCATGCAAGCATTTTATTTAAATCAGGACATCATTTTATTTAGCCATCATGCTTCAGGTGTCATATCTATACTATGTACAAGAGATACTAACATGCCGGTTCAACATTAAAATAACCAGTCTCTTGGGGAAAAAGAACACAGGCAATAAAATCACAAGAGAGGATCGTGAGTTGGGCTATTCAGACTTCACCCTAGCACTCTCTTTCCATTTACCCCACCCCCAACACAAGAGCAAGCAATTGTCCCCAATGCATAAAAAATATGAAATAGGGTGGTAGGTGAAGCAAACTTGCGGCGCATAGCGCCAATGATCAACAAGCTGGCCGGTCCGGTTTCCCCGAACCCGCTCCCTCTGTAGTAGGGACACCACCAGTAGTGTCCGCAACAATAACAACACCCTCAGTAGTGCTCATTTCAACATTAGCAATCCTGGAGCTAGACGCCCTAGCAGTTACCTCCTGAACCCTCATCTGTCGGGCCTCCTCATCGATCAGCGAGGCTCTCCTCGCATCCTCCAAGTCAAGACGCTCTCTTTTCCTAGATCGAGTCTCATCATACTCTCTAGATCGGTGTCTCTTAGTATGCTCACGTGGCTGAGGTGATGGCGCAGCAGTGCTGGAGAACAGTGCAACCATCACCGTATCCTCAGTAGGCTCCGCAATGGGGCCTTAGACTTGGGCATCCGGGCCTCCAATATGGCATCCATATCTGCTCTCAAATACGCTACAACATTCTGGAGAGTCGTCAAATCTACAGTAAGGGCTGGCCTGGCGAGAACCCTCAACTCAAATGTATCAAGGCGCTTGTGGACCTCTATAATCTGCCTCTCAATCCACTGGTCCATCTTCTTCTCGATGCGATCCGCTGCCTCAACAATAGACTTCTGCATCCAAGGCTGGATGTGATGCAGAAGTGTGGCCATTTGGGCCTCTAACTTCTGGACCCTAGCAAGAGGGACCAGTACTGCAGATGGAGTTGAGCGGGAGGAGCTTGGAGCAGTGCTAGTACCCGAGATAGACTCAACCGCGGTGGTGTAAATAGGCTCTGATGTAGCCTGATCAGCCCATTGGGATTGCTCTACCGTGGCTTCCACGTTCTCACCGCGCGGCTGCACCTATGCTCAGGGCCCTCTATTGGGTGCCAGCTCATTGGCCTCATCCTGGATGAGACCGATATCCACTATGCCAGTCGGGGTCTTGAGCACATCATGTTCCACACGGGCACTCCAACAGATCTGCACAACTTGAAAATCATGCAAGGGAAGGGGTAAGTAGTGGTGGCCTTAAAGTCCCTCTCATGAGTGACCGCCTGCAATAGACACGCGAAATCCACCTCTAACCCAGCAACCATGGCAGCTATCAGCACTGCTCTATCCTATGTAACAATATTATCAGCAGCAATGGGGGAGAGGCAATGACGGAACAATAGCCATAAAAATTTGGTCGTGAATGTGAGGTTGGTCTTCTTTATTCCTCCTTTGGGCTCCAGCACCCAATCAGCATCCTCTCCATCCATAGAGATGTTTTGGGCTATCCACCTCTTGTGGTCTCTCGCACCACCCTCTCATACTAGAAAAGCTTATCCTTTATCAGCTTCCACCGATAGTCAAAATCAGGAGTGAGGGGGGCCTAGGTGGCATCAGTGTCAGCACCATATAAAAACCTGCGAATGGTGGGCAAGGAGATATCCACCCACTTGCCGCGAACACGAACATCCTCAAGTAGTGCTTGTTTGGCGGGGTTAGCCTGCCTGTCCAAATGAGCCCTGAG
Source organism: Solanum pennellii (assembly GCF_001406875.1). NCBI lineage: Eukaryota > Viridiplantae > Streptophyta > Magnoliopsida > Solanales > Solanaceae > Solanum > Solanum pennellii. Next base: position 62,707,574 of record NC_028641.1, read on the forward strand.
AGTCGCCACATAAGATGCGTATAACTCTCGCACCACCTCTTTGCTGTGATGGCCCAAGCTCCTAGCCATCCACTCTAGACGATGGCGGGTGAAGAGGTCATGTATTGTAGGCATCATGGGAAGACTCTCGGTAAAAACTCACCGCTCGACTGTTAGAGTTTGAGTCATGACCCATTGTCTTTGAGCAGCTTCGCATCGCTCTATATCTGGTATTGTCCCTCGACACACCATCGGTTGGGATGATCAACAACCGATGCGGGGACGTCGGTCAAGGGTGCTGGAGTAGAATCCGCACTATCAGCCTCGTCAGACGAGGCAGAGTGGACCAATTTAGCTGGAGCAATGGCACCATGGGAAGATCACGCTTCCTCAGACCCAAAAGCCTCCTTGGAGACAGACTCTCCCTCAGAATCTACAATATACCCAGATGGTGCCCCGGTCAGTATGCGCTCCTCATCAGACTGGGAGGCAGTGACTACGCCGGACGCCACCTTCTTGGGCGTTCCCCGGGTGGTACTAGCAGAATGTGTAGGTGTACGGGTGGTTGGTGGCATGTATTCTGGGTCATGATCATCATCCGATCCTATCACTATCCAGCGTGACGGGGTAACGGACTTGGAACGTCCTTTGGAGTAGACTAAGTCTGGCTTAGGGGCCATTGGTACCTGCAAAAGATAGTTATTAGCTTCAATGTGAACATCTGATACACCCAAGAGAAGCAAGATCAAACTTGGAAACACAAAATGTGGTCCAGTTCAAAATTGTAGAACTGACCGATGGGCACAACAGATGGTCCGTCGATGGAACGATGGTCCATCGGTGAACACTTAAGCAAAAATTTTGAAAGCTGCAGGATTAAAGGTTCTGTTAGAGACGACGGACCAGCAGGATGGTCCATCGTTCAGACGACGGACCGTATACCACCCCCATGAGTATACACTTAGACTAAAATCTAGGAACCCTCAGCAAATAGGGTTCTATTACAGACGACGGACCTGCAGAACGGTCTGTCGTTCAGACGACGGACCTGCAGAATGGTCCATCGTTCAGATGACGAACTTGTAGAACGGTTCATCGTTCAAACGACGGACCGTCGACCAACCCCGTGGGTAGAGACTTAGACTAAAATCTTGGAACCCTCAGCAAACAAGATTCTGTTATAGACGACAGATATGCAGGATGGTGCGTCGATTGGTCGACGGACCGTCGACCACATCCGTCATTCCAGAGTTGCACAAATTTGAGGAGTGGCCATCGACGGTCCGTCGAACGGTGTCTCGTATGGTAGGTTAAAGACAACCATTGCTGGACCCCCAAAAGAGCAATTTTCAATCAAAACAAGACACAACAATTTCATATAGCATGTAACACACCATTTCGTCATTCCTAGAGCTTTAATTAGTGCAATATTACTCTTAGATTCTCAAATACCCAACAAGCCCTATGTCGGAAAACTACTCAACTACTAGCACAGTTAAATGAGACAAAAACACTCCTGACCCAGTTACATTCCATCATTATAAGGGACTAAGGACCTCCATTTGATAGTTTAACATGCAATTTCGTCTCGAAGTAAAGACCCACGTATCAACATTATGAGTTCCAAACAAGAACATAAAATCGAACTCAGATAAGAGAGAGACATACCTCTATACTATAGTGGGGAGACTACGTGGGTGAATTCTTGCAAGTAAGCAACACCAACAAAGTGACCGCAAACACCGACCAGAAAGAGGACAGAAAAAGATGGGAGTTTAGGAGAGAAAAGCTTTAGGAATTTATGGAGATTTGGGGAAGAGGGGAGATCAAAATGATTTAAGTGGGAGTAAATGCGTGAGTGAATGGGGAAGTTTGAAGGGAAATGGGGAAGGAAAGGGTTGGGAAAGGGATTTGAAAGGGTGGGAGTAACTGAAAAGTTTGAAAATTAATACATAGCTGGTTGGGTCGGGTCGGGTTAGCGGGTCGGAGGAACAGATGATTCCCTGTCGACGGACCGTAAGTCAGTCGACGGCTCCGTTGAATGTGCCCTAACTTAGAAAAATTAAAGAAACAAACCTGGGATCTATGGACCCTATCGAAGGTCCCTCGACGGGACGACGATCCGTTGATTTGTCCATCGATCAGTGCACCAAACTAATTTTCTATAGATTTCTAGAGATTTGGTACATGCACATTGAACACCCAATAAGCTAATCTTTTTGTATTTTCTGGACACTTTTTAGAAACGGATCCTAGTTTACTCTCTAGCCAAAACTTTTAAAAAAATAAAAGAAAATTCATACGTGACATTAAGTGAGAAAAACAGAAATAATGCAACTACGCCTATAAAATCACGAAAAACCTATTGTTGGCTAGAGGATACATATTCGGTTGCCTCCTAATCAGCGCTTGATTTAACGTCGCGGCACGACGCAAGACTCTTGATTACTCAGACTTCATCAAGATGGTATGCCTCGAACACTTTTATTCGTCTTTTAAGCATGCCTAAGGTAGATTTTGATTCCCTAAAGAAGTATGAGCGGTCTTATCAAGTAAAGAACCCAAATTTTAGGTTGGGGTCGATCCTATGAGAAAAATGGTTTAGACTTAACGTTAATCTATGATTACTTCTATTTAGTCAAGTCCTTTCCAGAAACAAACAATTAAAGAGGGGATTTTTTTGTAACAAAAGTAATTAATTAAGTCTGAGTAAACAAGTCGCTAGTTCAAATATTTGTTGTTTATCATGTGATGAGAGAAACTAGGGTGTAAGTGTTCCCCATAGGTTTTCATAATGCAGTAACCCTAGCTATAACAACTCTTTCCTAGTATCTTGTATGCAAAGTGGTAAGTTTTGTATCCGTAATTCCTTGGTTCGGCAACTAATGAATTTCTCTGCGCACCTTAGTCCGGCTACATGTGTGTACTTTACTAAACCTTACCTTTTACCTTATATTAAGCATCATAATCGATGTATGGCTTAACTATTACTTCGCACCAATTGACACTAGCCTATTAGATAGTGTATAGTAAATCTACGTTGATAAGTTTTTTCTCATTATCTACCTCCTTGTTCTGGAAAGTAGCAACAAGGCGAGTTCTAACGTTGGCCACCGTTAAAAAGACTTCTAAATGAAAGAATTATCAATACATGCAAGACACTATTCTAGAATTATTATTTTAGCTAGTTCTACTTTGTTAATTACCCATGGTTCCCACAACCCTAGTTGTGGATTTAATTATCCATGTTAAGAATTAGACAATTCATATTGATTAGACAAGAATTCATGTACTTACTTTAACAAGTTTGAAGAAAATCCATAAAATCACTTGAATTAATCAAAATATTGTAAGAACCGATTCAGGAAAAGTGAAGCATTTTCCAAAACCTGAAGTTCAATAACCAACAATACAAGTCCAAAAATTAACAAAGACTCTAACCCCAAAAACGAGGTTTTTAGTCCTATTAATAATAAATGAGTCCTAAAAATAAAGGAAAACCTAAATAAAGAAAACTTCTGTCCATAACGCTTCTCGAGTCGACGACCTCACTGACAGACCGTCGAGGGAACAACTGACCGTCGACGTCTCTGTCGGTCCATACTTCAACTCTTTTGCAGCTGCTATCTTCTCCATCATTTTGTTACAATCAACGGACCCAAAAGACGGTCGGTCAATGGACCTACGGTCCATTGATGGCCTTCGTTGCTCCATACTTAGTCAGAATTCCCCGATCTTTCTTAGCAGCATAAATTTTCAAACAATGGTTGCCACCTACGGACTGTCGATGGCTCCGTAGGTCATCACTTCTGCAAATTTCTGCACAGTCTTCAGCGTTTTTGTTCTGGACAGTTTTCCTACAAATATAGAGAAAAGTACATTAAAACTACTGAAAGAGGCCTTAGACACAAACTAAACATAAGGAAAAATAATTGAAAGTACCGTGAAACCATAGTACATCACTTGTTTGTTGGGCCCTTATTCTACATCGTTTAGACCCTAAATCATGAGGTATTAGTCAGTTTAAGCCTATAAACATGACTAAAACTTACCTAATTCAAAATCATTAATCAAAACATAGAAAATTAGAAGCAAGAGAAGAGAAAAAGGCCAAGAACCCTAGTTCAAGAACAAAATAAGGTTCCACCAGTTCCAGCCCCAAAATCTAAATATTTCTCCGTGGATTTAATCACCAAGTATGTGGAATTTCACTAGTGGGTTCTTTTCCCCATTAGGCCTCTAGTTTTCAGTCAGTTCTTGATTCTCTTCATGAATAGACCTAGGCTTTCTAGAATTAGAACAGATCATCATGAATTAGTTATATATATGTTCCAAATCAGACTACCATGTTATTACTCAGATTATTACATGAATTTTAGAACCCTAGCTGTGTATTTCTTTAGTTATTGAATTGCACATGCTAGGTCAACTATTTCAGTTATTAAGTTATACATGCCTCATGTATTAATGCATAATTATAAGATTAATTGTTGCATTCTTAGTTTACATGTTCAATTTTGAGCTATCTAGTATTTACTGAAATTCAGTCATAATGTGCTAATCACTTAATTCATTGGGATTAGTGATATACCGTGGTTTCACGGTATAATTAATACTTTTTCCTTAAGTTTAGTGTGTACGGAAAGCCTTTTTGTGCTAATTTTTATATAAGTTTCTCTTTGTTTTGCAGGAAATCTGTCCAAAGCTGAATGCGGAGATTTTGAGCGAAGAAATGCAGAAGAGACCACCTACGGAGCTTATGACGGTCCGTCGTGCTTGTGACGGTCCGTAGGTGGCAGCGTAGTGCAGCTGCTGAAGGAAGATGGGGAAGTCTGACCAAGTGTGGGATTACGAAGATTGTGACGGTCCGTCGTGGCTATGACGTTCCGTCCTGCAGGTTCGTCGTGAAGTTCAGAGAAGTGATCCTAGTACCCAGATTCCAAGAGTTCAAGTGTTTTGAAACGAAGGCCCTCGACGAACCGTTGTTCCTATAACGGTCCGTCATACTTGCCGTCGAGGGGAATGAAGAGAGAAGCAGAATAGATTGCACAAGTATGGGACGACGGAGTCCATGACGGTCCGTCGTGACCACGACGGTCCGTCGCGAGGTCCGTTGATCCAGCCGCATTTTGGCAGATTTCCAGCAATTAGAATTCTTGTTTAATTAGGTTTTTGTTTTTTATAAATAGTTCAAAAAACCTCGTATTTGAGGTTAGACACCTGATAGTTAGACTCTTAGATTGTTAAAACTCAGTGTTGGTAAACATTTNAAACCTCGTTTTTGAGGTTAGACACTGGATAGTTAGACATCATATTATTAGACTCGTAGTATTAGTGTTAGACTTTTGATTATCATTGATTGTTGGTGATTTGTGGTGATTAATCAAGCAAACTTTTGGATTTTATTCTTTTTCATTGAAGTAAGTACATGAACTCTTATTTAACATATTTGATTATTGTGTTTATGGACATGAGTAACTAAACTCCATAACTAGGGTTGTGGGAACCATAGGCAAATAATGAGATAAACCCTAACTAAAATAACAATTCTAGAATAGTGTCTTGCATGTATTAATAATTCTTTCGCTTAGAAGTCTTTTTAACGGATGGCCAACGTTAGAACTCGCCTTAATGCTACTTGCCGGACCAAGGAGGTAGATAATAGGAAAAGAATTATTAACATAGATTTAGTGTATACTATCTAATAGGCTAGTATTGATTGGTACGAGGTAATAACTTAGTCAAATATCGAATACGATGCTTAATATGAGGTAAAGATAAGGGTTAGGAAAGCAACACACGTAGCCGGACCAAGGTGCGGAGTGAGATTTTCTAGATGCCGGACCAAGGATTTAGAAATACATAACTTATCACTTTGCATGCAAGATACTAGGAAAGAATTGTTATAGTTAGAATTATCAAGTTATGAACCTGTGGGGAACACGTAAACCCTAGTTACTTTGATTAATTGATTAAAATCCAACTTTCAAAGCTGTTAAGTGTCTCTTTCAATTTTGTTATTTATTTTCACTCATTTAGAACTAGAAACCCCCCTTTTATTGTTTTTACTTTCCAAGGAAGTCATTGACCAAACAATAGTAATAACAAGTTGAAGTTAAGTCTAGACTATTTTCCTCGTGGGAACGATCCCAACCTCACTAGTTGGGTTATTTACTTGACACGACCGCTTTACTTCTTATTTGAGAAGTAAGTTTGAGCGTATCATATTTTGGCGCCGCTGCCGGGGAATATAGCTTTTAGATTAACTTGAACTTATTACTATAGTTTAGTTGATATTTTCTTGATTTTACTTTGTTTTATTGTTTTTGATTTCTTTTCAGAACTATCCTCCTTGTATGCCAAATACACGGAGAGGAAGAGAACCGTTGTTTCCCTACGATCACGAGTTAGAGCGTACACTGCGCAATATGAATCGTAATTTGGGAATAAATGATGAGGATCCGAACCAGAACATCCCAGCTCCGGTTGATGTTCATGGTCAGATGTTACCCGATGCTCCGGGTGAACATCAACAGAGGGGACAAAATCCCGTTCCACGGCCCCAAGCATACTACAGAGGCTATGATGACATAGCAGATTCGGATGGGCCACTGGTTTTGCCTCCTCTACCCGCAGGCCACACTTTTGTGGTAACTAGTAGTATGATGCAAATGCTCACTGCCAGAGGTTTGTTTTCAGGGCTACCTTCTGAGGATCCACATGCCCATATAGCTAAGGTAAGGGCAGTGTGTAAAAGTTGTGTGGGGAGGCCTGATTTGGATCTAGATGTAATAGGGCTCAGAGTGTTTCCTCTCTCACTGACGGGAGAGGCTGCTATTTGGTTCACTGAGCTCCCATACAACTCAATCTTTACTTGGAACCAACTAAGGGATGTCTTCTTATCACGCTACTATCCGGTCTCCAAGAAACTAAACCACAAAGACAGAGTGAATAACTTTGTGGCACTACCAGGAGAGTCAGTTAGTAGTTCTTGGGATAGATTCACCTCATTCTTGAGAAGTGTTCCAAATCACCGTATAGATGATGAGTCACTGAAAGAATACTTCTATCGGGGACAGGATGACAACAACAAAGCGGTATTGGACACTATAGCAGGTGGATCTTATGGAGACTGTCCTTATGCCGAGATTGCTGAAAAATTAGAAAAAATCTCCCGGAATAACAAAGCTTGGAGTACTAGGAAGTCTGATACAGGGAGAAACACCTTCGCAGTGCAGTCCACTCACAACCCAGCCACAGATGAGATTCGTGAAGAAATGGCTCAGATGAGAACCGAGCTTGGGTTGGTACTAAAACATGTCACTGGGGGGGCAGAAAAGATAAATGCAGTCAACTACTTGGCTAAACCACCACCTCCTAGTGATGAATGCTATTATGCGGAGGACACTTATGCAGTAAATGAGCAGACGGGGGGTTTCCGACCAAGCGCCCAAGGCTCAAATCAGGATAATTGGCGCCAAGGTCAAGGGAACCAAGGTCGGAACTATGGTAACTACAATCGTGAGGGTCATTATGTCCGAGATGGAAACTACAACCGCGACAACAACTTCAACAGGGGTAACTACGGTAACAGAAATGATAGGAATGGGCCCTATGTCCCTCCTCAAAATCGTGAAGTTACTCCTAGGGATGGTGGAGATAGTATGGCGCGAGTTGAGGATATGTTGCACAAAATGATGAGGAGATTCGACACTAGTGATGAGCACATTAAAGATTTGAGGTGTGATTTAGCTAGTAATGGGCAGAAAGTTGATACACATGCAATTTCGATTAAACAGATCGAATTGCAAGTGGCACAATTATCTGCGACAGTGAACACACGGCAACCGGGCACTCTTCCTAGCAACAATGTCCAAAATACAAAGAATGATGCGCACTGCATGACAATCACTACTCGGGGTGGTAGGCAAACCATTGACCCACCTATGCCATCTACTGAGGAAAATGTGAGAAAGGATAATGATAATGTGGTAAAGGGTAGTGGTGAAGCAGAGGAAAGTAATGGAAAAGAAGTTGAAGTACCTATCAAGGTAATTCCCATGCCTAGGCCACCACCACCCTTCCCTCAGAGATTAGTGAAAAATACCGAGGATGGTAAATACCGGAGATTCATAACAATGTTGAAGCAGCTTTCTATCAATGTCCCTTTGGTAGAAGCTCTAGAACAAATGCCAAGTTATGCCAAATTTATGAAAGATCTGGTCACCAAAGAAATATCGGTCACTTTCGAGGATGATGATAGACTGCAGCATTGTAGTGCTATTGCTACAAGATCCCTCGTACAAAAGAAAGAAGATCCGGGTGCGTTCACTATTCCTTGTATAGTTGGGTCATTACATTTTGCGAAAGCATTATGTGATCTGGGGGCAAGCATAAATCTCATGCCCCTCTCAATCTACAAGAAATTGGGTTTGGGGGATCCAAAACCCACTGCGATGCGGCTACTGATGGCTGATCGGACAGTGAAACGGCCTATAGGGATACTCCATGATGTGCTAGTAAAAGTGGAGTCATTCATCTTTCCGGCTGATTTTGTTATTCTTAATTGTGAGGTCGATTTTGAAGTGCCTATTTTCTTGGGAGGCCATTCCTTGCTACAGGTAGAGCCTTAGTTGATATGGAGAAGGGACAGATGACATTTCGGTTGAATAATGAAGAAGCGACCTTCAACATTTGTAGGACCATGAGGCAGAGTGGTGAGCTCCAATCGGTATCTGCCATATCCCACAAAGAAAAGATGAAGAAGGAGAATTAAGAAAAAAGTGCAAAACAAGAGTTTATGGTTGGGGATTTGGTGCTTGTAGACAGTTCTGGGGTGCCTTGTCTTCCGGGCAAGCTCAAGTCCAAATGGACTGGCCCTTACCTGATTACCCAAGTATTCCCTCATGGAGCAATTGAGTTAAAAACCAAGGAGGGAGTGCGGTTTAAGAGGAATAAAGATAGAATAAAACTCTATTTTAAGCATAAAGCATCGGGGAATGAAGTGATAGAGGCATACCATCTTGATGAAGTCTGAGTAATCAAGGGTCCCCAGTCGTGCCGCGACATTAAATCAGGCGCTTGTTGGGAGGAAACCCAATACTTATAGTCTTTTTAGTAATGGTAGCATTTTTCTGCTAATGGGTTTTTAAATTTGCAGGCACATCACCAGGAAATTCTACAGAAAAATTACTCTGCAGCAGTCACTGACGGACACATCGACGGACCGTTTTGCCTGCGACGGACCGACGTATGCATCCGTCATACAAGGTACTATCTATTATGGCACCCAAGCAAGACCGCACCTACGCACGCGGGCGATCGAAGTCTGTCGCCCCGTCGGCCCGCATGGTAATCGGCTCTGATGATGAGCGTGACCCTGAGTACATGCCCCCAGGCACTTCCGCCCCTTCCCGTGCTGCGCGTGCTCCCAGAGCCACACCCAAAAAGGTGGCGTCCGGCGTAGTCACAGCCTCCCAGTCTGATGAGGAGCGCACACTGACCGGCACACCNTCCTTAGGAGTATCCTGGTCCGAGGAAGCCTCTGGCTCTGCTGAGGTTCCCGCACCCGCCACCGCTGCAGCGCCGGCCTCGTCTGATGAGGCTGACAGTTCAGACTCTACATCCGGCTCACCATCTTAGGTCCCCACTCCAGCCACTGACCAGCCCAACCGGTGGTGTGTCGACGGGCAGTTTCAAGTCTACTCCGACGCCAAGTTCCTCACTGATAAAGGAGTAATGACTCGAACACTCACTTTGGAGCGGCGGGTACTTACAGGGAGCCTCCCATCGATGCCTGAGATCCACAATCTCTTCACCAGGCATCGCTTGGAGTGGACAGCACGTCCGTTGGGACGATACAGCGAAGAAATGGTCCAAGAGTTCTACGCATCCTACGTAGCAACTCTCCGATCACAGATCGATAGGCGGGTTGCCCCCGCTAAACAGGCCCCACTGGAGCAGGTCCANCCCGCACAGCTACACAGGCATCCACTGACACTACCCCGGTCGAGTCTATCCCGGGTAGTAGCACAGCCCCGAGCTCCACAGCCCCTCTTNTACCGCTGGCAGATAGTCAAGGATGGCCAGTTCTTGCGCGAGCCCGCACTGAGAGAGACCACCAAGAGGTGGATGGCCGTGCACCTGTCAGTAGATGGAGAGGGTGCCGATTGGTTGACTGAGCAGAAGGGGGACATTAAGAAGGCCAACCTCACGTTCACAGCAAAGTTCTTGTGGCTGCTTGTCCGTCACTGCCTCTCCCCCACAGCTGCTGACAACATCGTTACCTGGGATCGAGCAGTGTTGATGGCGGCGATGATAGCCGGATTCGAGGTAGACTTCGCATGGCTTCTCCAGGCAGTCATGCACGAGAGGGCATTCAAGGTCACTACCACCTACCCCTTCCCGTGCATGATCTTTGCCCTTTGCAGGTCCGCAGGTGTGCCCATATGGCACGTAGATCAGCTGAAGACCCCGCAGGGCACCGTTGACGTCGGCCTCATCAGAGACGAGGCCAATGAGTTGGCTCCACGCAGAGGGCCCCGTCCAGAGCTGCCCCCACTTGCTGATGATCTTGCTGATACGGTAGCCCAGGCCCGCACAGCTACACAGGCATCCACTGACACTACCCCGGTCGAGTCTATCCCGGGTAGTAGCACAGCCCCGAGCTCCTCTCGCACAGCCCCTCTACCGACACTGGTCCCGCTTGCAAGGGTCCAAAAACTAGAGGCACAAATGGCCACTCTTCTGCATCATATCAAGCCGTGGATGCAGAAGTCGATTGCTGAGTCCGAAGAGCGCCTAGAGAGGAAAATGGTGCAGTTTACAGAGCGGAAGATCGCTGAGGTTAACCAGCGCCTGGACGCCTTCGAGTTGAGAGTGCTAGCCCGACCAGCCCCTCCGGTAGATGTGGCGACTCTTCAGGCTGCAGTCGACAGTCTTCGTACAGACATCGACACGATCTTAGAGGCTAGGGTGCCGGAGTCTGAGGCCCCTCCTGTCGAGCCTGCTGAGGACACAGTGTTGGCGGCCCTTTTTGCTACTTCTGACATTCCACCACCTCCCCTTTGAGAGAGTTCCAAGAGGCGTAGGAGTCGAANGCTTCTCCAGGCAGTCATGCACGAGAGGGCATTCAAGGTCACTACCACCTACCCCTTCCCGTGCTTGATCTTTGCCCTTTGCAGGTCCGCAAGTGTGCCCATATNGAGGCGCGAGCAAGGAAGAAGGAGCGTCGAGAGATGGAGGCTGCGCGGAGAGCCTCACTTGCTGACGAGGCGGCGCACCAAATGAGAGGCGTCAGACTTAGCGGCTGGGGCGTCTAGCTCCCGCACTGTAGATATCGCTGGAGGCACTACTGATGGTGCGGTTGTTGCTGAGGACACCACTGAGGGTGTCCAGATTGCAGAGGACGTGGGTTCCGGGGAACCGGACCCACCATCTTGCTGATCGACGGCGCTTTGCGCCACAGGTTTGCTTCACCTACCACTCTAGTATTTAGATTTTTATGCATTGGGGACAATTGCATGCTTTTTGTTGGGGGTGGGGTAAATGGATAGTGAGTGTTAGGGTGAAGTCTGAGTAGCCCAATTCACTATCCTCTTTTGGGGTTTTCTTGCCTGTGTTCTTTTTCCCTAAAAGACTGATTACTTTTTCTGTGGAACCGGCATAT